>NC_136482.1:139077087-139107087 GCF_053919585.1 Euprymna scolopes
ATCAATGATTTATCTCTTTTAATGACCGTGGAAAATTTCACGAATATTTGGGGGTTATATTTACTTTTTGACATTTTTATTGGTGTTTTTTTATTATTAAGAAATGTATATATGGAGTAGATCATGCACAATTTTTAGATGAATGCCGAAAGTAATTTAGATGATTGGAATAGGATTCAATCACATTAGCAACCACTTAATAATATAGAATGGTACAATCACCCAAAACGTACATAAATCTATTTTATTGCTTAATAAATACTTATGTAACGCATATTTTAATCACTTAAATTACTTACAGTGAAATGAATACTTTTAAATTGATACTTTAGCATTTCTTTTCATCAAATTAAATCATTATTTTATATTTTCCCGATCAATGCCGAAACATCGATACATCAGATTCTAATTACCTAAATTGCTTGCAGTAACACGGGTGCTTTCCTCATTTTACTTTCAGAATATTTTTTAAAAAATATTAATATTTTTATTAAATTATTACTTATCTTACCGTGCTGAAATAATAACGTTATTATTTAGAAAGCCATTCTTAACATAAGAAGGAAAGAGTGTTTTGTAATTATTCTGCACTTTCACTTAAAAATTTAAAAAAATAATAAAATTTGAATTTAACTTGAAAATATAATTAAAATAAAAGCACGATAACACAAGTGCATATGCAGCAATTATTATTTTACTAGCAAGACCTGTGGACATTCTACTGAATGAGAAATATATTTAAACAACAAGCTGATATATTTCTGGATAGCACAAAAAATTTTTTTGACAAAGCAAATGTGAGTTTATGAACATTTCTATGAAAATATTGTCTATTGTATTCAAATATAGAACTGGTCCAAATGAGATAAATCAATAAGTAGTAAAAAAGTAATACTGTGCTACATTGTTCAATACAAATAATAAAATCATATTGTAAAAAACAATCTTTAATTAAGGCCTTCAGTCTAGCACCTTTTCGCAGACAATCTTTTCTTTTTTTACTGTTTCTTTAAAATATTTCTTTTTTTGCGTAACGTTTCGTTGACTTCTGTGAAGAACCGTTGCACGTCGAAATTACTACAAGTTCCTTTCTCAAACCATTACAACATTGATCATATATTATTATTATGATATTCTAAAACGAGGCTATATCAAAATAAAGTTCACTCTTACATTTTTGTCCAGGATTGTAAGATTTACTTTCTAAAAACAATTTTCGCAAATTTTACCTTTTTTGAAGCAATTTGGCCTTTTCCTAAGCGCAGCATATACATTAACTAAAGAAGGGGCAAGCAGAATATTATACAGATGTTTCGCCCGGGCAAAGCCGATACACGGGCCTGCTAGTACATTTACCTTCTAACAAACAGACAAGCTTCAGGTCTTGACCTTTACTCCTGACCTGAAATGGAACACTTATACCAAATCCATTGCCAAGGTCGCTAGAAAAATGGTGGGATCCTTCTACCGCTCCAGTAGATATCTCACTCCTGATGCAATTTTCTACCAATATAAAAGCCAGGTACGGCCAACGATAGAATACTGTTGCCACATCTTGGCAGGAGCAGCTAGAAGCAACTTATCCTGCCTTGACAGAGTTCAAAATAGACTTTGTAGCTTAGTGGGGGGGGGCCTTTTCTCTTCCCTGCAACCTCTTTCTCACAGAAGAGACGTTGCAAGCCTGTCTCTGCTTTATCGTTATTTTCATGGTAAGTGCTCAGCTGAGCTTGAATCTATGGTCCCTCCTCGCCAAGCTTTCACGAAAAATACTCGTCTAACCAAAATAATTTCCCCCACTCTTTATCTGTGCCTAAACCTAAATGTAGATTCCATGAACAAAGCTTCTTTCTTAGAACTGCACGCATGTGGAACTCTCTTCCGAAAGCTTGCTTTCCAACTGACTACAATCTAATTGTCATCAAGTCAAACGTAAGCAAGTTCTTGAACAACCGTCCCCCCAAGTAATCCAATTTACAAAATTCCCACTACTTATGTTTACTACGCTATAATCACATTGAATAATGTATAACCATAAACCCTTATCCCTGAGTGGTCTCCAGGCCTTAATAAGTGGTGATTCCTGTGTAAACACACACACACACACACACACACACATATATATATATATAAACAATAACAAATATATATATATATATATATATATATATATATATATATATATATTAGTAGTAGTAGTTTTATCTCTGTTATTTAAGTGAAATTGCAAATAAAAACTCCACACACACGCATATGTGTGTGTGTGTGTGTGTGTGTGTGTGTGTGTGTGTGTGTGTGTGTGTGTGTGTGTGGTAATCAATTTTAATTACTGTTCTGCATTCCTTGGCTGACCCTTTTTTCTCTTTCTCGACTCTAGCGAGATAGAGAAATGGAATTGGTTCAATTTATTTGTCCATTCTGCCATTTCCCTTATTTGCTCTTGTTTGCTCGTCTTTTAACCATTCCTGTGATTCCTGTCGTCGTCGCAGAGCACGAAGAAAACGAAATGGAAAACAAGATAAAATAATTTTCTTTGTTTATTTTATTTTATTTTCTAAGAAAAAAAATCACACTGTTCCGACAAATGTAGTATAGATAACATTTCCAAGATGGAGGCCAGAGAAAGGATGCGTCTTCCTTTATCGACCAAGGTAAAATTACGCGAGAACTACTTATCTATCGTATCTGACCAATATGCTCTTCTCATTTCGGTATTATTGAATCCACTAGGAAAACATAATATCCGATGATTGGTTCTTTTGTTTCTTCTATTCCTTTGCTATTTAATTTCGATATTATCTCTCGTTTTCATTACTGACTTATTCCCTATCCGTTCGTCTGTAACTACAAAAGACGTAGACGTTTATACCTTGTCATGCTTATTATTTATTTTCTCATTGCGTTTCTTTTCTTTTTGTTCTTTTCCTTCGGTCGCTGCTTCCTCATTTGCCTTAATTAAGTATTCCATGATCGAGGGGAAAATCGCCACAACCGCCAACGAAGAGTGGTGGGGATACAACAAAGTCCGGACACCAGAGAAAGAGGTGGCCCTCGTAGAAGTAAGTGTAACTTCTTTTAACTTTCATTCAATTCTCGTTTTTTTACTTTTGCTTGGACATTTTAGAACTGATATGTTTTATTTTGTCATTTATTTGTCTTTCATTTGTATTTTACTTTGTCGTTCATTCATATATATTTTTTCAAAGAAAGATGTTCATAACATTAATCATATCTAATTCTTTTACTTGCTAGAAAACAAAATAAAAGGCAGAAAATGAAAAAAAAATATTCACATAGTTTTGCTTCTTATTTTTTTTATTGCTATCTTTTGAAAACGAAACTAATTCAATAGAAATTAAACAAATGTTGTTCAGGGTATTAAGCTTTAAGTAAATATATTCTTAAACTTATTAATCCTTAAATAAATGTTACGTCTCTTACTTTTCTTTAATCAAATATTGTCCATATTATTATTTGAAAAATATAATTCATTTAAATATTATTCATTGTATTATTTTTTAAAGATAACATCTTATTATTCTTTAAATATGTATTTTATCGTAATATTTTAAAAGAAAATATTTTCGTCTAATTATTATTTAAAGAAAATGTTTTTATCTTATTTAAGAAAATATTCTTCGCCGAATTATTCTTTAAAATAAATAGTTTTATTATCCTTAAACGAAATGTTTTTATTATTCTTTAAAAGAAAATATTTTTTATCGTATTATTCTTTAAGGAAATCTAATTATTCTTTAAAAAATATTTTTCGTTTTATTATTCTTTAAAGGAAATATTTTTCATCTATTTAATCTTTAAAGAAAATGTACTTCATCTAATTATTTTTAAAGAAAATGTTTGTCATCTAATTACTTAACTTCGTCTTATTATTTTTATTAAATTTTATTAAATCATTTAAAGCATAATGAAATTTTTAAAAAATTATTACTTTACGATAATGTTTTTATCTTTATATGCTTTAAAGGAAACATTTTTCATCTTATTATTCTTATATATATATATATATGTATATATATATATATATATATATATATATATATATATATATATATCGAATTTTTACTTTAACAATAATATTAAAACATTTATACTCATCCATGTGATTTTATCGATGTTATAAGCGAGTGCTTATGCTTAGGTCGATTAAAAAATGATCTCAATTTTAAAGATTTTTCAAGCCAGTTTAATATATCCAGAAATAAACTTAATCGGAATATATTTTATTGCAAATAATATAATACCGAGGGAGAAGAGAAAAATTGGTTAGATAGAATCAAATATGGATATGCTAGACTCAAAGCGATTGCAGACTTTAAAAATATACCG
Organism: Euprymna scolopes; assembly: GCF_053919585.1. Taxonomy (NCBI): domain Eukaryota; kingdom Metazoa; phylum Mollusca; class Cephalopoda; order Sepiida; family Sepiolidae; genus Euprymna; species Euprymna scolopes. Next base: position 139,081,432 of record NC_136482.1, read on the forward strand.
ACTTACTTTATCATACAGAAGATATTTATTATATTCATATATTGTGTATAATATTTATATTATATACATTATTTATAATATAATTATAGGAAATAAATAGCAAAAAACAATTGTAACAATTCGGTTCGGTATTTCTTTTACATTTTTAAAAGACATCGTTAATATATTGTTCCATGGAGGAATGAGAATTTCAGTGATTCTATCGCCCACGTCAGTCAAATGCACAAGCAAAAATGTAGTAGATATGTGACTGTTAGAGATGCGTTGTTAAGTTGTATTCGCTTAAAATGATCTCAACTGTTCTTTTATTTTTGCGTAGATTGTTTTGCCTATATAAAGTTTAACATAGATCATACCATATGCCTTTCTTGTAATATATTATTATAGAAAACAAATAACAAAACAACTTAATTTAAGATAACTTTGATTCACCTTCCGTTATTTTTTGGATTCGTTTTTTATAATGATGACCTCAGTTTGTCTTGGGAGACAATTGATACCCTTTGTAAAAGTGCGTGTGCATGTATCCGTTAAACAAGGATTGGTTAATCCGAAACAGCACCTCTTCTGAGTCGGCACTACTTGATTCCAATTGAAAGAGGAAGTCCCGGACGACTGGAAATAATACTGAGATAAGCGGAGAGCACATGCAGCAGGTGTTCCCTAATGGTCACCCGTTTTAGTACTGACCAAGTTCAGCGATGCTTAACTTCGGTGATCAACCGGGACCCATGTGTCAGTGTGATTATGCCATATACGAAGCACCATTATATTGTTAAATACATAGTTCATGTTTATTTCTTTTGGAAGAGTTAGGACGTGTTAGGCGAACTCATAACCTTTATCAGTTAAATACGAAATGCGAAAATATAGTAGTGTTGTGACCGTTATTTAGAAAGTAAAGTTACATATGTTTTAAGAAAAATCAGCTATATATACCCGGCGTTATCAGATTGAAACATATTGACGAAATGAGAGTTTAGTGCTATACCGAATATCTTAACTTCTTACAATTTTCCTGAAAGTGGATCACATGTCGGATTTATGGAAGCATAACATTTTCGTCTATGAAAATTAAACGGAAAATAGCTTTACGGGGAAATAACTCTCACAGCTTAAATACGTAAACATACTTTCGTTTTTAATGACAGCTGGTATAGTCTTATGATAACTGAAAATAAATTAAATAAACCAACTTTAAATAATATTTCTAGATATAACAAGGAAGACAATTTTATTACAACAAACAGTTAATAAAATCGAGCTAATTATTAAAATAGATTTTCTTTAATGTAATATGCAATATATTATGTTATTCCTTGAATGTAGATTTCCTTTGAATGCATAGTACATATAGAAATCATGCTGGAATATAAATGTTTAAATGTCCGTTTTCAGTATGAAAATTAATTTGTATAACAGTGAACCTTTTGTACATATTAATCAAATTGTGAACAAACACATAGACAGGAATACGACTTCAAGGACGCTCGGGCGATCCACAAAGTTATAAAATTATTAAGATGTTCTCGCTTGGATTTTCTGTCATGTAAAACGGTTTCTTATAATGCATTTGTTGTTTATTTGCAATATTACATTACAACATAAATATACGAGGACACATATTATACAAAGTATTTTCCATTTCACACGAAAGGAAATCGACGCAAGAAGAAAAAAAAAACAGTTGCGTTCATTTTTTAGACGAATGCAACTTGACTCTTGTACGCCTTTCTAAATAACGGTCAGATATTTTCGCATTTCGTATTTAATTGTTGAATAATAATAGAGAAAAATACTATATCTTTAATAACAAATTGACCACACTTATGAGAAAATTGTAAAAATACAGGGCGGGTTTAATGATTTATAAAACCCGGCCTGTATTTTTGAAACTTTTGATGAGTCACATTTATTTGTAATTCATGTTTTTTTTAATTTTTTTTATTTATTTCCTATAAATGATACATTATAAAAGAAGTATACGAGAATATATTTCATAATATATATATATATATATATATATATATATATATATATATATATATATATATATTATTATATATACATATATATGCATTCTATCTGTATATACGTACGTTAAATGTATAACTTATTTATCTATATAATAACAGCCAACTTATGTTTGTTTATAGAAAAACAGATTAGAGATTGCTACTAAAAATTTAAGTTTATACACGTGTAAAATTTAACTAGAAACATGATGGGAATTGTCCTAACATAAAACCTAACCTTTTAAAGATGTTCCAGCACTTTCCCAACGTTTGCATAAGAAGTATGAATATTATTATGGTTTTTCTTTAAAGAAATATTCTGAAGAAATATTCTACCAACTTAATTGGGATAAATTCAAACCAACAACCTCAAATGACTGGTTTCGATCCTGCTTTGTATGTTTTTTTTTTATTTCATGGAAACAAAAAACATTCTATTCTCCCCTTTTTTATGATAAGATTTAAGTTTAGACTATCTTAAATTTTTTGCATATTTATTATCCAATGCATCTCTGTCTAATTAAAGTTACATTCGAGGTTTATTACAATATCATGTCAATAAGATTAAGGTTGATTACATTAAATTAAAGAGAGATAAGGAGGGAAACCTCTTTAGACCATGGCATTTCAAAGCTAAATGCTTCTTATCAGAAAAGGAAAGAAAAACCAGCATTATACAAGAGTATAAAAACACCACCGACTTTATAGACATTTAAGGTTAGAAATGGAAAAGTTAAAAGGGATAAGTAATGGAAGTGGAGGGGGAGTGAGAGCGTTATAAATATTTCAAAGGCGAAAGAAGAAGAGCATTTATTAAGACAGGGATTATGTAACGAGAATATTTAATAAAGGAAAAAGGTGGAGATGATAGCCAAGGAAAATAAAGAATAGAAATAAGGAATAAAACATGGAAATGAAAATACGGAAAGCTTGCTCTACGCCGCACCCCCCTCTCTCTCTCTCTCTCTCTCTCTCTCTCCACACCCACACACACACACACACACACACACACACACACACACACACACACATATATATATATATATATATATATATATATATATATATATATATATATAAGGCCTTTTATCTGTGTGCGTGAGTTCGTTCTTTATGAATTTCAAAACGGCTGGGCCGATTTTTTAAGAATTTCATATGTATCAAGCAGTACTCTTAGAGAGATTGTTTTTTTTTTGTTGTTGTTGTTGTTGTTTTTTTCTCGTAAGACCATTTTTACTCTAGAAGTTTTCTTGGCAACTACTGAACCGATCTGGTTGAATTTTTTTATGAGTGATAAGGTGTAACGAATTATGTATCCATTTGATGTTCAAGATTTACAAATGAGCACAGGTTTAACCATAACCATCAATTTGGCATAAAGCACTCATTATAAGCCCTGCTTTAACCTTTTCTCGTTTCTCACGGCCTAAAATGTCAAATAACTATGTAATAAAAGAGAACGTATGTGTATGTTTGTCAGTTTATAGAAAGACAATTTATAGAATGTTCTTAAAATATAAAAGTTAATAAAAGTGTTGCAGTTTACATGATGAGAATAGTTCTGAACATCTACGCACCGTTTTTTTTTAAGGATGTTCCAACCTCTTTCCAACATTTTGCACAAGAAATAAAAATTTAATTAGCAGTGTTATTTAAGAAGAGCACTTAGAAATATCCCAAAGCTCTCTTGGGAGAGACTCACTCTGACAACTTCGAGTGTGCTGTTTTGATCCTGCCTGGGATTTATTTATTATGTTTTTTATAAAAAGAAAGCATAAATATATAAATATTTTTAATAAAATATAATACAAGAACATTTAAGATTTTTATATATTTTTTGAAAACCTAACACGTCTCTGTCGGTCCGTCTGTACTTATTTATTTTCTCTCTCCCCCTTCTCGCTATAAATATATCTAGATCTATATATGTAATAAAGGAGAAAATCTGTTGATTATATTTCTTCACAATCATGAAAAAAGAAATCCTCTGATGCGTTAAGAAATGGTGATATAAAGGGAGGTAAGTTTCCACATATTCTCAATTTTCCTTCAACGTTTTGTTTGTTTTGTTTATTATCTCGATACTGTCTATCCAATTAACTGTCGCCCCGGGCTCGAGCACATATCTTTTCCATTTCTATATAGTTATTGTTTCAGTATACAATGCATACAAAATTAAATTTGTACTCCATCGATCAAATTCTCGCGTCCAATAATTGAACTCACATATATATATATATATATGTGTGTGTGTGTGTGTATATATATATATATATATATATATATATACATATATATATATATATATATATATATATATATATATATATATATATATATATATATATATATATAAGCGAGATAAGACAATGATAGAATTCAAATGAAAAATCCTGATAGATATTACTTGAAATAATACTTTCAAGGTGATCCTAGCCAAACAGGAAAAGCTCAATATTTAATCGTTAAATTTTAAATTCTGAAAAAACAACATATAGAGACATATATTCGATTTAAGAATTTATTTTTTGACAAAAGGAATATATAGAAGGGGTTATTTTAATTTCCTTAATCCATGGATTTTCAACAATGGCACATATCATCAGAGGAAATGAAATGCGGCTAGCAAAATGTTCAGCTGCGAATGGACGCTAATTTTGCTTTTCAGCACAATTATTAAAAATAGTTTTTTGAGTGGTTGTGGATAATTACATGGAAAAATTAAAAGTAAAAATAAAATAGATAAACCCCATAATTCCTTATACCATACCTGTTCACACTGAGACACTTATCACAATATTCTGTGGATCTATATTAAAAAAACCTTGTAAAACTTTGTGACATTTCCATTCTATGGAGGTCAGACGCGAACGAACACCCCATAATTTTATTATACCATATTTCTTCAAACTAAAACATAAATATCAAAGTATACTTACGCAGATAGATATGAAAAGTCTTTATTAAAGTTTGTGCCTATTTCCATTCTCTGGAGGCCAGGCGCGAATGCAGGCCCCACAATTTTATTATACCATCCCTATTTAAGTTAAAACATACTTATCAAAGTATTCTTATGTACATCTATATCAAAAACACTTGTAAACGTTTTTTTTTTGTTTTTTTTTTAATTTTTTATTTCCATATTTTGTGGACCAGGCGCGTAACCCACAATTTTAATAAATCATTATTATGCCAAATCAAACATACCCATTCCTGTGTCTCGATACATCTTCTATCATTTTATGTAATCAGTTTTTTAAAATAGTCAACCATATAGGAGCCTATTCGTGACCACACACACATACACATACACACGCACACACACAACAAGGCATATTGCCACTTTGATGTAGGGGGCTACTATCAAGAACCTAAGTTGCAGGGGTACTATGTAGGGAGTTTTGCAGCAAGATGTCTGTTTACATTACACTTGAACTTCTGCATGTCAGTACAGTTGGGGAACAGGAAACCGGAAGAGAATTCCAAAGTCCTGCAGTTTAGGGATCTCAACTGTGTAGGGATGGGATTTTGCTGCTTGTCAGTTTTGTCGGGGGTATTTTCGTCGAGGGGGTACAAGTGCTTGTAGTTCGTCAGAACATCCACCATTAAAATACTTGTAAAACAGGCAGAGGGATGCAACATTTCGTCGGTGGGACAGGGGCTGAGGTTTAGATGACAATCCAGGACCTATTAGGTTGCCGACTCTCTTTTGGACACTGTCCAGGTGTGAGATACTAGTAGCAGATGCACCAGCCCAAATGTGACAGCAGTACTCCATATATTGGCGAATGGTGGCTTTCTAGAAGTACAGGATATTTTCTGGCGTAAGTAACTTTCTAGCACGATAAAAAGAGCCCACCTTCTTTGCAGCAGCCTTGGCAATGATATCAATGTATCTATTCTAACTCATGTTTCCTATGAACGTCAAGCCAAGGAGCTTGAACGAAGTGTTTTCAGGTAAAATATCTCTAGCCATAGCTATTGGTGGTTGGTAACATTTCATGTAATTATTAAAGGAAACTAACTTTGTCTTGGCAGCGTTGACCGTTACCATCAATTTATGACCCCCATTCCACTACAGACTGAAGGTCTTCCTCTAGGGTTTCGGCCATTACCTTAGATATGTGTTCATTAGTTTTCCCCGCATGTCTTCTATAGAGCATGGTTTCGTCGGCAAGTATACCCATCTCAGAGACAATTTCATTAGGTAAGTCATTTATGAATGTCAGAAATAATAATGGTCCAAGGATCGATCCCTGAGGTACACCCGCATTTATATCAAATTTTTTGGACATACGCCTATCGAGGACAACCTGAATTCTTCTCTCATTTAAAAAGGATTTAATTATGCATAGCATTCGTCCAGTAATACTATAAGATTTTATTTTCATCAGAAGATCATCGTGCCATATCCTGTCAAAAGCCTTAGATATATCTATGGTTACTGCCCTCCCCTCCCCGGCCTTATCCAGTGCTTGGTATAAACGTTCAGAGATTACAGTTAGAATATCTGCAGTAGAATGGGCTTGCCTAAATCCATATTGGTGGTCTGACAAAAGTTTAGCTGCTGTAAGGTGGTGGTCTAGAGCTTGATTAATTAAGGACTCAAATATTTAAGTTTAAAATTTTGAGTTTAGAGAGAACAGGAGCGACCTTAGCAGAGCAATTTTTAATGGCACAGCTTGGATAAGATCAGATCCACATGCTTGGGAGGGTGTGATCTTTACATTTAGTTAGTGTGGTTTCTGTCCACAGAGGAAAATCAGGGAGGGAATGGCTTGCTGGGCTCAAGGTAGAGTTTGAGGCAAACTTACGGGCAAGCATATTAGCTTTCTCTGTTGCTGTGCAAACAACCTCATGATTGTTTGATAGTGGGGGTATAGTCGATTGCCCATTATTTACTACACTGTTGTAGATTTTCCAGAAATCACGAGTTCCTAATTTTTGCACTTCAATGCGGTTCCTGGTGGTTTTAGTGTATTTACTCTTAGCTGTTGCTACTTCTTTCTTGCAATTATTTCTAGCTTCTATATACTTTCGTCTGTTTGTACAGGACTTATGCCGGATAAATCTACGGTATACATGTTGCCTCTGAGAAATGGCAGCTGCGCATGTAGAAGTAAACCATTGGGGAGAGTGCGGTTTACTATAGAACTTCCGTGTGCTTCAATTGCTGCTTTGAACCATTTGCGCACTGTTCTGCTAGAAGAGGAAAGATAATGGCTTCCTAATCAGCCTTATTGTAGTACCTTGTTGTTTTGAGCAATGGCTCTTCAACTTGGGGTCGAGAGTTTGGAGTAATGTCTATCATTATTACAGCATGATCAGCATTCCCGAGTGGGTAATGAGCGTTTGTTACACAATCATCAGGAACAGTTGTTAGAAATAGATCCAAAAGTGAGACTTGTTGGTCCTGGCGATCTGGGAGACAGGACGGGAATGTTACTGTCTGTGTCAAGAAATGGGATATAGCAAAGTTATGGATGACGCTACCAGCTGTGTCAGTGTAGTTAGAGAAGCCAAACCAATTTGTGGTGAGCGTTAAAGTCACAAAATACATGTATTTGTATGCTAGTGTCAAAGGAGAGTGCTACATCTATGCTGTCAGATACATTATTGATTGTATTACAGTCCTGGGGTGATGGAGAGCGATAAAGAAAATATAGGTAGCTAACGATATGTTGTAAAGTTTGTTTAAAGTACATGAAGGGCTGGTCACCTGATTCTAGTTTAGATTCCCTAGACATGGGGAGGGTGTTACAAATATAGAATCCCAGTCTGTGCATGTGTCTGTCACAGTCCTTACGACAAAGTGGAAGATAACCAGACATGTTAAAGATGTTAGATGTGATGGAGGAGTGCAAGTTTGCTAGGAGAAATGATTCTGCATCATCTAAGTTAGTTCTATGTCCTTGGATATTTATAAATGCAAATCTCAAGAGAGGAGGCGAATTGTTTGAGTGTGTGTCTGGTTTGAACGATTTTTTCAATTGAGCTGTCATTTCATTTTATTTCATAGTTTTTCAGATCTAGGGTGAAGTGTTAGGCAAAACGGATGTGCATAGGCACCATCATGCAACACGAGTAACCATCAATCGGCTCCTCATCCACAGGAATGTGGCCTCGGGAATGCCCACTAGAGATGAATGCAGGGTCCCTTTCTAAGCGCGTCATGGCACTACAAACATCATTATATTATACAACTGATGATAGAACAGCCGCTCTAAGTGATACCAAAGAGTTAGGGCCCCTGTACTGTCAGTTGGAAACAGCAACTAGTAACTGTCAAACCGATACCCTCAAACCTGTCCGACAGGAGTGGCCCAGTCCAATCATGTTAGCATTTATGGTAAACAAGCACCCCCAAGATGCCCAGGTGTAGGAGAAGGGAATGAAGCAAATGTGGGGGACGGCATTCATTGCCCTAGTCAGGAAACAAGGCTAAGCACTGATCGTCTCTAATGAGTCCCCGCAACCGCACCTCTGCTCCTGGCTAATAGGCAAAGAAGGAGTATGGAAGCCGAGCGATAGGCAGAGCCTATCTACTCCTTAAGCAATTTAGGTTTGCAAACCGGTGATTTGATAAAGTCACCAGCTCTAGGGAGGTTGTCGTCCAGGCCTGAGGAGGCCTCCCTTCCCCGTTTTTTGCCAAGACGTATGAGGTCAGTGGCACAGGTTTATAAATCGGAGTTTTTCTTCTCCTAGATGGATGACCTGATCAGATCTACAGATCCATCAGCGCTGAAAGGGTTTTCCCCGCGCCTGGTTTCAAGTCCAGGTATTTCTATGCCCCCGCATGGATAGTTAGGATTAATAGAGTTAGTATCAAAGAATTAGTATCTGCTTTGAATTTACACTCATTGGAAGATGTGGTTACGTTTGGACAGGAGTTATGTATTGTATATGGGTTGTAGATTTGAAATTAATTTCTACTAGGAAAAAAAAGATCAAATATGTTTTTTTAATTAGTGCCTAACTGGAAAATTATAGTATAAGGGTTAGGGAGTGTTTCGAAATGCGGTTAGGTGTTAGTTATCATGTAAAGATGATCACCAATATGTTTCCCATCTAAGTGAAAGAAATGTAGTTTGCTAGTTAACATAGATCACTTATAGTCCATGCACAAACAATGGCTAATAGGTATCTATTCTATAGAGTATATATATATATAGGTTAAACTAATGCATGCCTTAGCAATACAATTCTATAGATGTTTAGTATTTACCGATTTCTAAAAGGTCAGTCTCCTATTGTTTAGGGCCGAAAGCTTAAAAAATAAATAAATAATAAAAACCCAAGGTGCAAAGTACGTGATTTTACATCAGCTTGGGGAGAAGAGCAATTGTTTTTTCGCCCACTTGGAACAGGAGAAATGATATCCTTACAATAATACAACATTAATATACAGTATAGATATACAGGGATTGGGAAAGGTTTTCGGGGTATAAGGGATTGTAACGTTTTCATACAAAGCAGACACAGGCAAGGGTCTTGGAAGCAAGTATTATCCCTTTTAAGCAGACATTTAGAAATAACATTTGTGCCAGTTATTTTAGTAGAATAACTCAGTAGCAATAAAAATGTGGCCAGTATAAGCCTTATATTTAAACATTACACTTAGTCATAGAATGAGAAATTCCTAAACAGTGGTAATTAAAAGATGTTTGTTTACCACGAAAGTTGCGATTACGCGTTGTATTCAGTTAGGTTTCAGTTTTTTAAGCCTGTCGTCAACACTGAGGGGTCTTTAATACTTATGGAAATTTGTATTTTAGTTTCGTATGTTAGGGGACAAAGATGGAAAAATTTATATTTAAGTGCATTAGCATCAGTTTTAAACTAGTCTAAGCCAGTCAAGTGAATAAAGGTAGTATGCAAACAAAAATCTGCTTTTGTGGAAAAAATATAGATAGTGAAGTTGGGGCTCGTTGATCTAGTCAGGGATAAAAGGCAGACAAAGGCCGACTTAAGTAATTCTCACATATTGCAACTGCCCCAGTGTTTCAGCGCAATGTGTTTAAAAAAAGAAAAAGAAAAACTCTTTACATTCACTCGCAGATTGATTACCTAGTAAATTTACAAGTTCTACTGGGCAATCAGATTAGAAAAGTTATGCGCCGGGGTTCCAAACCAGACTCATAAGCACACTCGCGTGATTTCCAAGATAATAAATATCATACTTAAATAAAGTTCTACTGTCTTCTAACTAAATTAGCATAATTTTTTTTATCGATTCTTCTCTTACTATAACACTGGTTTATTATTTAAGCGAGGCAAATAAACTATTTCGCTGTTTATAACTCTATTTTAAGTGGAGAAAATCATCAGAACAATATGCCTGGAAATGTAAAGAATTAAGATAGAAACTTGAGAAGAATAGAAACATAAGGAAACAAGAAATAGTTAGATTGGCTTAATTTCATGCGAAACGGATAACATTTTTACTAAGTCTTTTTATGGTTTGGCCATTCGAGGCTAAAGCATGCTGGTCGATTCCCCTAACCCCGTCGAATGGCGTTTGTGATACCGAGATGCTAATCTATTCAGGAGGAAGTGGGGGGCTGATTTAGGGGTAGGGTCACTTAGTGAAAAGTTTCTTTTCATTTTTACGGCACAGTCAATCTTTCTTTGCTGCATATATCGTTTTCAGAGATATTAATGCTTAAGAATAAAAACGCGTTTCAAACAAAGGTGATGAAAATAAATAAAAGCATATGTAACGTACAAGGTGAAAACGGAAAGCTGACAAAAAGATTTATGCAATATAAGTATAACTTGAGGAAAGAATTTGAGTGATATTCACCGTAAGAATTAGTTTGGAATAAGTTTTATCCGCCTTCAAGGAAGGACCGCGATAAATTGACAGGTGGTAGAGTTGGGAATTTATTTCAATCAATCTAATTCATATATATATATATATATATATATATATATATATATATATATATATATATATATATATATGTATATATATATATATATATATATATATATATATATATATATATAATTCAACTTATTCGAAAGTATTGCAAACAAAAACAAATAAATAACATATACATATTTCCCTTTTTTACACACACACACACACATACATACACACACACACACACACACATATATATATATATATATATATATATATATATATATATATATATATATACACTTGTGCCCGATATTATTCATACCCCTCGGATCTTTGAGATTTCTATAAGAATATTGCTGAAACCAGAAGGTAGACAATATTAAAGGGATTTCAAACAATAAATCAAGCATAAGCATTTAATTTAAACTCAACAAATAAATAAATTATGCAAGTTTGAAACATTATACAAAGAAAAACAATAATGGCACTAGTTCAAAATTATTCATACCTCTCTTACTAATAGTCAATAGCATGCCATTTATTCTTAATAACTGCCTGTAACCGTTTGGGATATTTATCAACAAGGTTTTTACAAGCATCAACACTGATTTTTGACCATTCTTCAATGCAGTAGTTCTCCAAATCCCTCAAATTTCTAGGTTTCCGCTTTTTAACCTCAGTTTTCAATATGTGCCAGAGGTTTTCGATAGGGTTCAGGTCGGGACTCTGGCTAGGCCATTCCAAAACATTAATTTGATTATCCTCAAACCATTTCTTGACTATTTTGGCAGTATGTTTTGGATCATTATCCTGTTGAAGGACCCAGTTTGGTCCTAAATGGAGCTTCTCCGCATCCTGTCTAATGTTTTTCTGGAGTATCTCCAAATATTGCTCCTTCTTCATGGTTCCATCTATCTTGACCAAACTACCTGGACCACTAGCCGAAAAGGAGCCCCAAAACATTAGGCTACCACCACCATGTTTCACCGTGGGTATGGTGTTCTTTGGGTTGTAAGCTTCTCCTTTCTTCCTCCAAACGTAAGAAGCATCCATATGGCCAAACAATTCAATTTTTGTTTCGTCAGTCCACAAAATACTTGAGAAAACGGACTCTGGAGAATTCACATGGGTCCTAGCAAACTTTAGACGTGCTGCAAGGTGTTTTCCGGTGTGCAATGGAGTCCTTCTTGGTCTTCTTCCTTTCAGACCATTTTCATGCAGAGTCCTTTGCAATGTTTGCCTTGATATTTTTATGCCAGAAGACTCCAGATTTTCTAAAATGTCCTTATTAGTGGTGGTTGGATTTGAATTAACACTTCTTACAATATTCCTGGTGGCTCTAGCAGACAGTTTCCTTTTCCTTCCTCTACCAATCAAGTTGTTTGTTGTGTGGTGGCTCTGGAATTTTTTGATGATGCTCTGTACTGTTGCTGTAGGGACCTCAAATTTCTTGGAAATTAACTTGTAACCTAAACCATCCTTATGTGAATTCACAATTTTAGTCCTAAGATCATTACTAAGCTCTTTTTTCTTCCCCATTCTAATAATTTTTATTCTTTTATTGGTTTTCAGTTGATATCATTTTAATTTCTGAAAAATGCAAAAAACGAAATGAAATTAATCAAAGGTTGTATAAAAGCATTCAAAATAAGAATCAAACAGGAAACAAACAGTCAGAAACTCGATTAATACTGAAAAAATAAGGGGGTATGATTATTTTTGAACATTGCAGATTTTATAAATAGCTGTATATTTCTTTTATTACAAGTATCCCGAGATTTTAAAATGACGAAAATGATCAGAAGAGGTTTATTAAGAATATGTATCAATATGGACGTAAACAATAAATTCTTACAAAAGTTACACCTAATAAACTCAATTTTCAAGGGGGGTATGAATAATATCGGGCACAAGTGTATATATATTGCAATTGGATGTCTTGATTATGTTGCTTGCTCATTTTCTGGCATATTAAGATTTAAATTTTCTAATTGCCGATGCAACTAATTCCGTGTAATTGGCTTACGACGTAAACATCCGATATTGAATTTCCATTAAAGTTATTTATTATTAGTAGCATTTATTACTCTCTTTTCTTCTAATATAATAAATTATTAGAATATATGTACATGATTATACAAATGATAAATATAATGGACAAACTTTGTTGATAAAAATGACAACGGATAACTATTATATTATTCTTGATCAAGGTTAAAAAAATACTAAATTGTAATTTGATTACATCGTATAGTATACGTGATCAAATTAAAACTGAACAAAACGACATCTTTTTAATAGATCAAATGGAAACACATTTGTTTATATGAATCGGTATATTAAAGTATGTTAGAAACGAAGCGTATTTATATTTCAAATTCATACAAAGTCTTGCATAGCGTTTATAATTTTGTGCTACAAGTTACTCAAGGAACAGGGGATTGGAATAAAATTTTATAATTGACTATACAAAGAAGGTGAAAAATTCGAACAAACAGGAGAATTATCAACAAACATGTAATTATTACATTTTCATCCAATGTAGTGACGTTATTTCAGTTACACGCAGACAAGAACTGGCTGATGTATCTGCCATAGTTACTTTTGGCCCGAGTGCTTTCGGATTCGTCTGATAATTTCAAGAACTGATTTTAGAATATAATAGAACAGGGTGTTATTAGAGGCGGCGAACTTTAAATTGACAACTCTATTTTCTTTAATCGCAGATTAGGCTACTATCGGTTATTTTGAGTTCAACTTGGTTTGGCAATTCACCATAAAGATACTGACAACCCCAGCAGCGTGTGCAACTTGTAAATGACACGACCAATTTACTTAGAGAAACATTTAATGAACGTATAATTTCACGTAATGGACCAGTTAACTAGCCACCTCGTTCGTGCCCCTAAACCCCATTAGATTATTTTCTTTGTGGATTTGTAAAGTCGCACACTTACGTTGATAAACCTGACACAATATATCACTTGAAAGACAACATTCGACGCGTTATTGCCGAAATACAGCCTAATTTAATGTGTAGAGTTTGTGAAAATTAAACCTCTTAGATTACGTCATATATGCGTGAGCTGTGGAGACATATGCTTGAAATTGTGTTTGCATTATGAATGCCAAAATATAAGATTTTAAATAAACCACATATTTGTATAATGGAATTATTTCCTGTGATTTATTTTAAAGTTCACCGTTTCTATTAAAAAAAAAAAAAAAAAATAGAAAACACCCTTTGGAAGTGTTTTTATTGTCTTCAGTAAATCTCATTTTATAAAATATATTATTGGATGGATCCAGACGGATCTGAAAGACGGATATATCAGCCAGTTCTTGCCTAGGGCAAATTAACAAGAAGATGAGGATAACAGTACGCAAATAGATAAATAGAATATACAAATTATTCATCTAAAAAAGTATTTCAATAATAAAATAGTTACTGAATATTTTAAGAGTATTTAATTTATATTTCATAGTTTATTAATAATTTAAAATTACTATAGTCTTTTTAATATTCAGTTGATCAATGAATTTCTGAAAATTTTATTCTTTTCTTTATAAACAGATTTTTTAAAAATTTGAAAACCATTTTTTTTATATTATCTTTATTTATTTAATTTAACATTATTGTAATCTAAAAGGAAAAATAATTGACAGCAAGCGACTTTTTCTATTCGGCTTGTTCTCTTCACTGCCAACCGCACGACCTCTGTCCTCTCGCCTTTAGTTTTTTATAACGCCTTCTTATTGCAGCTAATTCATTGAACGCATATCAAACTACACAATATTATAACCTTTAAATAGTTATTTCCAAAATTGCAATAGAATATTTTTGATATACATCCTATTTTGGGGGGGGGGGCATTTGACTTTTTTAGTATCATCACTATATTACGATTGACAACCACTCGACTTTCTGGCCTTCGATCTTTTTATAACGTCTTTTTAATGCAGCTAATTCAAAGTAAAGTTCTTTGCACTAGTGGTAGAGGGACAAGTTCTTGCTGTGGAAGTTTTATAAGGGAGAACCAGATATTAGAACTCGGTTATGTATACAGTTTTCTATATTATGCCGGATGTGACAGTAACATTAAGTAATCATTCATTAAGTCTGAATTCGTGTTGAAATTATAAAAACTATATTCCTTAAGTGGTTCCATCTTCTTGTTTAACCTTTTAATAAACGTTTCCAGTTTAAATATCAAATTAAATCCGTTTTACTCGTGATTATATTGGTATTTCAAAAAATGTCATTTCTTAAGTCAGTATTTTCTTATGTATTCACATTTTTTAAATTTTATTATTAGTAACTCGGACCATCACTCGTGATGGTGTTTCGATAGAGACTGTCCATTTCATGTTATCGTTAGATGATTATATTTGTTCTCTTACACAACTTGTTGATCCTGACGATTAATTGCTATGCGGTCTTCTCCCCATCAGGCCTTTATATTCACTATTGGCTTCCTGGTCGATTATACAGTTTTGTAAATAAGAGAAAATTTATGAAAGTCCATCTTCTACCTTCTTGATATCGATAGTGCATTAAATAACCAACCTGCAATCGCATAATGGAACTTGAGCATAAATATTCGTCACATAAACAACGCAACTACCCTCGTCAAAATAACCCTATGTTTCTAACCTTGTATCAACTATGATTTTAGTCCTTATTTTAACTATGGAGGAGTATCGTCATTATTTATTCAGTTGACCTACTCTACCATTTTTAATATTCAATTAAGTATATATATATATATATATATATATATATATATATATATATATATATATATATATATTACAATAGAAAAATGCGAGTGTGAAAAGTAATATGGTTAAGCTTAAACATGGAAAAGTAAAGGACTAGTTGTTAAAATCAGAAAAGAAAAGGACAAGATAGTAAAAATATAATAAATTTATGACTTTAAATATTGTAGCATTAATAATTGTTTATACAATGTCTTAAATAGAATTTTGAAAATATTAACGCTGCAATATTTTAAGTTATGAATTTATTGGATTTTTTATTAGAATATTTTGTTCTTTTCTTTTGCAGTTTTAACAACTTGTCAAAGCTTAACCATATTTCTTTTCATGCTTGCATTTTTCTATTGTAATCCATGATTTTTCCAGGCTTCCAATAAATTCACTTGTTCTTTGTTTAATTCCGATCTTATTTTTTTTTGCCACAATAAACGTAACATACACATATGTAATAACAATGTACGGCACTCGTCTGCTTCAATAAAATCCCACAATTATCTCCCTTTCATTCTTTTATTCTGTCTGTTTCACTTGTTACTTCTCTTTTCGCGACAGCAGTGAATAAGTAGCAACACTAGTCGCAAAAACGACGTGGTTGCTATGGAAACCAGTTATAAAAAACGTCGCTCACCTCCTTACGTTTTTTTACGATTTCGACCACCACTAAATCCATCATAACTTTTGTTTTACTGAACGAAAATTGAACATTTTTTTCACAATATAACTAAGAAGGTGATCTATAAACAGTAATAATTGTTTTGAAATTTGGTCGAAAAATGAGTGAGCGGTGAAGCTTTAAAGCAGTTCTAAATGACTAAAACTGCCTTTAACCATATATTCAAACACTAGCGTGTTTGAAATATATATATATATATATATATATATATATATATATATATATATCAAACACGCTAGTGTTTGAATATATGGTTAATATATATATATATATATATATATATATATATATATATATATATATATCGAATTTCCTGTTTGTAGAAAACTCTTATGGGCGTTTATTATGACAACCTCACATACACAACTTCATAAGTATCTAAATTCACTTCAATTTAAAGGTTAATTCTAGGTGGCAGAGAGGAAAAAGCACTAGCCCGCAGAAATAAGATTGACCTTGTTGACTGTGTTCGAGTCTTCCGGCCAGCAGTAATTATCACTTTCTTCACTGTATGAAACATTAATGTCTGTACGTGTGATATATCCAATGGCTGTCTAATTAAAATATTGATTTTTATTATTGCAATTTTTTAGTTTATTCAAAACTAGCAGGGAGACTCGGCGTTGTCTGAGATTGAATGAGGATCAACAAATGTTCCTTCCTCCAATATTTTTATTATCACCGAAATCGGTGAAATCGTCCATTTTTAATCAAGTGGATTGATTGCATTCTCTAGTTGGGAACTGCCATCCCGCAGTGTACCGGTAGGAAGCTTTACATGCCTTTCCACAGTGACTGTTGGTTCTATAAAATTATCTGCAAATAATGGCGCCATTTTAAGTTTAAAATGAAAAAAGCAAATATCATGGTTCAATTATGCTCTAAACGGAAACATTCATTTCGAACGCGCCCCTGTCCTATCAACGAACCAGCTCTTGATTATATGAAATTATTTTTACATAATATCCTTTTTATATGATAGTGGAGATAAAATAAAATACTCATCAAATGGTTTCAAGCGCACTTGATGCGTATTTTATTTTATTCAAATTAAATCAACGTTTCTACATGGAACTCACGCCCTTGACGTTATTCTCGCGTTACCTACGCGCTGTTCCAACGTTTCAAAATACAACCGCTCAGATACAACGCACGGCTCTTTACAAACAGACTTTTCTTTCTCCAACTTTATAACATGACAAGGAAGATGAAGAAACGAAAAAAAGAAAACAACACACTGAAGATGAAGTATATCTCTGAAATATATTTATGTTATAAATTTCAGACAAGTAAAATATTTGTTTATTTCCTAATATTACGTTATGATTTGGTTTCAAGCGCATTTAATTTTATTCAAATTAAATCAACGTTTCTATATGGAACTTACACCCTTGACGTTAGAAAATTAACTATTTTTTTAATCTAATTTCTTATTTACGCAGCTAAATTAAGTGCAGTTTACAAATGAACAGCCGCAATATGTTTTATTATTTGTTTTCACATCCTGTGTTTTACATTAGTTTAAGTTAATATATTTTAAATAATTTCACAAACTTTTCATTTGATTTATATTACTGTTTTGTATTTAAAAACAAATGAATGAAAAAAACATTAAATAAGGAATCATTATAATTTTTTTTATTCCTTTCAAGTTAAGTCTTAACCTTATATCAAGTGAAGTAAACTAAAGTTAATTAGAATATACCCTAACACTAACCCTATTGTTACAACTGAATTGATTTTTTAAAAATTTTAATGGGATTTCTTTGCTTAACGCTGACTCTAGGTTTTAAATGTTCACAATGACAAAAAAAAGCAACAATTTTATCCCATACAACATCATCAAGAAAATATGTAAGCATAGACATTTATGCAATAAAAATTAGTACTTATTAAAATCAACTTGCTTTGTTAATATTTAGATTGTAATATGTACTGCTATAAATTTGTTTTATTTTGTTTTTGTTTTGTGTATTAATATTCATATTAAACCGCCTTTTTTATATTTATTTAAAAAGAAAATACAACTTTGTTATGTATGTGTCGTGGAATTGCATTCATCTGTAAAAAATATCTAGTTAATTTGCATATGCCAGACGGCCTGCTAGTTTTAAATAAACCTATATATTTATAAAAGAGAGAATGTGTGTGTTTGAGAGAGAGAGAGAGAGAGAGAGAGTGAGGGGGGGACAACTCCCAATATATAATCAACGATTTTTTTTTATTTACAGTATTGAAATTTGGCATATAGGGTTTGCAGACATATGGAAAAATCTGTTTTCATCCGGAAAAAAGGGGTACTAAGAAGTCAAAATAAAAAGATAGTACTTGGTGTCATCGAATTTTATATGTTTGTCAACTGCTTCACGACTATGCATGCGCAAATAGCTCACATGACAACTTCCGTATGTTAAGAATAGTAGGTGTAAAAAAATTCTTTAAAGATCGTGGCAACTTATGGTACGTGACTGTTTGTCATTAAATTTTAGTTTCTATCTCAGCTCGAATATTTTTTTTTACTTACAAGAAGTGAATTGTATAGAAAAAACTTAATACTCGCATGCGCATGTCTCAGTTTCTTTCCGATTTTTTTTTTTTTTTTTTTACTTTTTTACTTCATTTTTTTTAAGGAATTTAACGTTACATTTAATACCAGGCAATGCGGAGTACATCTTCTAGTGCTTTATTAGTGGTTTTGCAGCAAGATATTTGTTAAAGTTACATTTAAATAGCTGTAAATTACATTTAAATAGCTACTGTTCTCAATATATATATATATATATATATATATATATATATATATATATATATATATATATATATATATATATATATACTAGCAAAAGTACCCGTCGTTGATTGGGTCCAAAAACAGCCTACAGAAAATGAACTCTGATTTATGAAAGTATGATAGGTTATGAAAAGGAAGGGTTGTAAAGAGATAGCTTCGAATTTGGGGGTATCAAAACCAAAGCAAAATATGATGAAAGTAAAAATAAAATACATATACCCCATAATTTATTATACCATACCTGTTCACACTGAAACACTTATCACAATATTCTGTGGATCTATATTTAAAAAAAAAAAACTTGTTAAACTGTGTGACATATTTCCATTCTATGGAGGTCAGGCGCAAACGAACACCCCATAATTTTATTATACCATATTTCTTCAAACGGAAACATAATTATCAAAGTATACTTACGCAGATAGATATGAAAAGTCTTTATTAAAGTTTGTGCCTATTTCCATTTTATGGAGGCCAGGCGCGAACGCAGACCCACAATTTTATTATACCATCCCTATTTAAGTTAAAACATACTTATCAAAGTATTTTTATGTACATCTATATCAAAAACACTTGTAAACGTTTTTGTTTTTCATGTTTAAATTTTTTATTTCCATACTTTGTGGACTAGGCGCGTACGAAGAACCCACAAGTTTAATGAATCATCATTATGCCAGATCAAACATACACATTCCTGTGCCTCGATATATCTTCTATCATTATATGTAATCAGTTTTCTATAATAGTCAACCATACAGGAGCTTATTCGTGACCAGACACGCACACAAACGTTCAGCTTTATTAGTCCTCGCGCGAAAGAGGACACAAAAAGTTTTGAATAATAATAATAATAATAATAATAATAATAATAATAATAATAATAATAATAATAATAATAATAGAATAACAATAACAAAGACTTTCGCTGGCGAGGACTACTATTGAACGTAACCAGTTATACAATCCTTTTGAAATTTTCATCTCTATTTTTCTCGTTATCTACTGAATATTTGTTAATGAAATATGTTCCTTATTAAATTGTAAAGATTTTCTATTCTAAACGAAGTTTTAAAAAAATTATTCTAAAAAAGTTATTTTAAAGTTTTTGTTTAAAAAATTCAGATTTTCTCATTATTCAGACATGTATGACAAAGAGACAGTTGCAAAAAAATGAGTTGCGGTGTAAGGAGAAATACAAACTGAAACAGTGAGAATATTCAGAACTGTAATAATACAAAGAGGAGGTTGCAAAAATGAGTTGTGGTGTGAGGAGAAATACAAACTGAAATAGAGAGTAGGAGAGTTTTTATGAATGCATGCAAAACCACATTCATTTTTTTTAATCCAAATTAATAAATTAAATTAAATATAACATTAAAAAGATACGATACAAGTTAGAAAATCATTTCATCCAAAGCATGACAATTGTTAAATAAAATGTTTTTACTAAAGGCTTTAAAAATCAGGGTACCAAATTCAATTTGAAATTTATTTATCTTCAAAGTGCACTTTTGTATATTTTACAAAGTAAGGTATTAAATTTTTATACCTTACTTTGTAAAATTTATAAAATTCATAATTGTAAAAATAACATTTTTCTTGTAATCAGAATCAATTTAATAACTAGTAGGACCTGTTAATTGGCGTTGCTCGGTTGACGCAACTACCTCACCTCCCGTAAAAAAAATTAAAGTATGATTGTTGTTAAGAATGGCTTATGGAATAGATACCGCTTTACTCCGCATGTTTAGGACGTCTTTTGGAATAGACAACCCCAACCTCTCATTGCCATTGTTCAAAGTAGCATGCATTCCGCAGACTTATCCGACATAAGTTTGATACAAATAGTCAAACATTTATAGAATTTCGAAATATTTTTTGAGAGTGAAATAGCCACATCCAAGAGAAAGCAGCCTGAAATCACCAGAAAATGTATTGAGTCGCAGAAATTAGAAACTCACAATTTCTGGAAAATTCATAACAATAGTATAAATAATGGGCAGTAAACAATTCCCTCACTAATCAACAACCTTGAGGTTGTTTACGCGGCAACTGAGAGGGCTAACCTGCTTGCTTGACAGTTTTTCTCCAACGCCATTTTGGACTTAGCAAACCACTTCCTCACAGATTTTCCTTTATGAACAGAAACCACACTCAATTATTTGAAATTCACCCTGTTCCCAAGTTAGTGGTATCATAAAAAACCTAGACACCTCAAAGCATGTGGGCGTGATTTCATTTCAGCCATACAGATTAAAAAAAGATGCTTTGCTGAGGTTGCCACTGTTCTCTCCAAACTCTTCAAGAAATACCTTATCTAATTTTGCTTTCCTGATATCTGAAAAACTTCTTCTATGGTACCAGTTTACAAGAATTTTAACGCAAGAACTGATCAACTAAATTATTCCCCATAAACCTCCTCCCTCTTTTCGCTAAAACCTTTCAGTCCTTATTTAATTAAGTACTAGTCCATCACCTCGTAGTTACTAAACATTTTTCTGACCGACAGCATTGATTTAGGTAAGCCCGTTCTGCTACAGATATCCTAACTTTAATCTCTGAATGCATATACCACGCACTAGATACAAAAAGGGAGGCTAAAGCTTAGCTCTAGATATATCTTAGGCCTTTGGTATTATATGGTACAATGGCATTTTCATGAAAAATCATTGTATTACTGAGCGAATAGTTTACATAATCAAATTCTTATTAAATAAGAGAAAAATCCACGCTGTTCTTGATGGTCGTACGTCAAAACAACATGATATAAATGCGAGTGTGAACCAAGGGTTGATCCTTAAACCTTTATTATTCCTGATATTCATAAATGACCTTTATGATAAAATTGTTTTTGAGATCGGTATATTTACTGACGATATCACGCTCTATAACAGATATGAGAGGAAAACGAATGAACATATATCTAATGATATGGCTTAAAACTTAAAGAAACACCTCTTCTGTAGTGTAATGGGTACATAAATGGATGGTAATATTCAATACTGCCAAAACTAAGCTTGTTTTCATTAATAATTACAAGAATCCTTCTGAACCACTAACAACTATGGCTAATAACGCATTACCTGAAAAGCCTTTGTTCAAACTCCTTAACAAATGCATTAACATTCACAGGCAACATGAATTGGAACAAATTCATTGAGGGCCTTGGACGGTCGTCTTTCTTTACTGTGCGAGAAAGTTACATATACCTAAGAGTATCATGTGCTTTTATAAGGCCATCATTAATCCATTTACGAAGTATTGTTGCCACATTTGAGCTGGTGCATCTGCAACTAGATTCTAACTTCTGGGAAGGGTTAAAAAATGAGTTGCCAACCTAATATGTACCACACTAGCAACTAAACTCAAATCTCTGTCCTATCGCCGCATTATTTAACCCCTGTGCCTGTTTTACAAGTATTTGATGGAATGTGCTCCGATGAACTCAAAGCACTTGTACCCCCTTCGACGTAAATACTTCTAACTCGACAAACAGCAAAATCCCACCGCTACACTATAGCGATCCCCAGATACCGAAAACCCCTCAAATCAAATAGTTTCTTTCCTCTATCTGTTAGACTTTGGAATACTCTCCTGAGCCCCTACTTCCCTCATTGTATTGAAATGCAGAAGTTCAAGTGTAATGTGAACGGACATCTATATATATATATATATATATATATATATATATATATATATATAATCGAATTGGTTTGGAATTTATGGTAACTACCAACTACCTCAATATGCATGCAAAGTTCAATCTGAATAGAGGAAACCTGTAAAATATCGAATAATAGAAATAATAGAAAGTTTGGGGCAAAACAAAATAATTCATGTTTAAGACAATAATATATTTCGACATATACAATAAGCTTTTCACTCAGGAGAAGCCGTTATGTAGGTCGAAATGAATTTATTATTGATTTAAATATGAATTGTTGAGTTTTTCTAACTTCCATTCATCTCACATATAGAGTTATTGTGTGAGGTTTTCGAAGTTGCACTTAAATAGCATATAAGTTATAGTGCTGAAAAAGCTCCAACCAGAACTTGCCTCCATACTTACAAAACTGTTTAAGCGTTGCCTTAAGGAGAAGTGCTTTCCAACACCCTGGAAAACCTCATCAGTATGGCCTGTATTTAAGAATTCAGGTGAAAAGTCATCTCCCTCTCAGTACAGACCAATAAGTCTCCTGTGTGTTATGAGTAAGTTGTTGGAATCCATATTATATAAAGAAGTAGTCAACCACCTCAGCAGAAACAACTTTCTTAGTGACATGCAATATCTACAGCAGATATGCTAACGGTTATATCACATAGGATTAGTGAATCTCTTGACAAAGGTTTCCTTTCCAGGGCAATTGCTCTTGATATATCGAAGGCCTTCGATAAGGTATGGCATAAGGGCCTACTTCACAAGATTTCCAGCTACGGTATTACTGGGAATGTTTTCTCAATCATTAAATCATTTCTCTCTGATAGGCTCATAAGAATAGTGGTTGATGGGCAGAAATCAGAGGCCCACAGTCTTAATGCTGGAGTCCACCATGGGTCCATCCTGGGCCCAACTCTCTTCCTGATCTACATCAATGATCTCCCAAAACACATACTTAAATCATTTGTTGACATCTATGCTGATGACACGACCATCTATCGCAACACATCAAAAGCCGTAAATGACAAAGTTCTCTCTAATTCTCTCTCCTCTGATCTTGAGCACGTGGTACAATGGGGGAAGAGGTGGCTGGTTACTTTTAATGCATCCAAAACTAAGTTTCTATCTTTACATCATCAACGCTTTGATCCCCATCTGGCATCAATTAAAATGGATGGCTCTCGTCTTGGGGAGGCTCAATGTTTTGACAAGCTTCTGGGTTTGACCTTTACTCCTGATCTGAAATGGAACCCATACATCAAATCTGTTGCCAGGGATGTTGGGAAAATGGTGGGATCCTTCTACCGCTCCAGTAGATATCTCACTACTGATGCAATTCTCTATCTGTATAAGAGCCAAGTACGTCCAAGGATGGAGTCCTGCTGCCACATCTGGGCAGGAGCTGCTAAAAACAGCCTATCCTGCCTTGACAGAGTACAAAATAGACTTCGTGGTTTAGTGGGGGATGCCCTTTTCTCTTCCCTGCAACCTCTTTCCCACAGAAGAGATGTAGCGAGCCTGTCTTTGTTTTATCGTTATTTCCATGGCAGGTGCTCGTCTGAGCTCCAATCCCTCGCCCCCCCCCCTCGCCAATCTTTCACGAGAAACGCCCGTCTGGCTGAAATTACTGTCAATAATTTTCCCAACTCTTTATATGTGCCTAAATCCAAACGTAGATTCCATGAGCAATGCTTCTTTCTTAGAACTGCACGCCAGTGGAACTCTCTGCTGCTTGCCTGTTTCCCACCTGACTACAACTTGGACGTCTTCAAGTCCAACATAAAAAAACTCCTGACAAACCGCCCCCTTAAGTAAGACACTCTATCAAAACCACCAATACTAATGATTACTACAATACTATCTCATTGATTACTGTACACACAATAACCCTTATCCCTGAGTGGCCTTCGGGCCTTGATAAGTGGTGACCCCCATGTAAAAAAAAAAAAGCTGACATTAAACTTTGGATCTCACCAGCAAGTTTCGATTTGTTATTGTTGTACTATGTTATTGGCACTATAAATACTTTGCTATAATTTGTTTAAGAAAATAATGCAATTCTGCTTTGAGAACTGGTAATATGGAAACAGTTTCCTGTTAGAGCTAAAAAAAATCAAAACCGGAATGAGGAATTACTCATATGATTCAAGAATATAAAAAAAGTTGTCTCTCTTACAACTGACATTATGTTTCTTATGTATAAGTTTTTAAAATGGCTTTGTTTGAATTTAAATTGTGCGCAAACAAATAAAAATTAAAAACTAAAATTATTCAGTGTATAACGCTGGATAAGTTGATGAGGTTGATGGTGTCAATTGTGAGCATAAATCACATAATCTTTTTTTAATTTCTATTCATCATTTTCAGTCTTCGAGAATCCTTTTTTTAATTACTCCGTGTCTTCATTTAATTTCATAGGATTAGAACGTGTGTCCGTAATCGCTGTTTAATCCAGTAATCAGTAAGAGAGATCGATACGTTCAAAGATTAAGGCTAAATGGTGATGCAATCGACAGCGTGATTTGTTAAACGAAATTTCCTCGCTTCGTCATCTGATCATTAAAAAACTATCTTCCATGGGATCCTATATTAATGAAGAACCACTTCCTCTTAAAAACCAGACTTTAACTTATTTAAAACTCGTAGTTCAAAGGCGCAGTAAATCTTTTGTCTACCTCGCTCCTATACTGTGTCCTAAAAAATGGCGCCACGTTGGTTGAAAGCGTTATATATATTCAGGCATATAAAAGACAGTTACATGGATGATAAAGTGGACCCTCGAAAGCCAAGACCGGGTTCTTATGCGTTTGACATGGACACACCGGAAATTCATTCAGCTTTGAAAGAGGTAATTTTTTTTCAATGTAAAAA
>NC_136482.1:139112087-139484587 GCF_053919585.1 Euprymna scolopes
AAGCTAATACTCCACTAAGAGGGTTACCCATAGGAAGATCAAAATTTTGTTTATAGAAATTGTTATTGAAGTGAAAATAAGTCATGTTAGTTATAAGTCTAATGATTTTTATAAGAGTGTCGGGAGGAAAAGGTAAGCTAATGTTAGATTTTTTTAAATGTTTAAGGAGTAAATTCAAGCATTTTTTAATGGGGACATTAGTATATAGTGATGTTATATCTAAGCTGTGTATAGTTTTGTTTTGTACATTAATGTTTTTTTTATTTTGTTCAGTAAATCTCCGGAGTTCTTTATGTGGGAGGTGCTGATAGTGTACAGTAGTGGAGTCAAAACGTTGGATATGGCACGTGCAATTTTGTGTGTTGCACTACCGATGCCGGATATTATAGGGCGCATAGGGATATGTGGTTTGTGAGTTTTGGGGAGGCCATATAGTGACGGAACATTGGGGTGCTATTCAATGTATGACATCCAAGTTATATCCATATTTATACATTAGTGGCCTGCCAAGGCCACAGGGAAGACAACCAAGAAAAAAATAAGTAAAATCTATCCCAAAGCAGCAAAACTAAAAAATCTGGCGTGCCAGGACACTATATATACAAATGTAGACAAATTTGGGTATATTTTTTTTTGTTTGAAAATATAGATACTTTTTTATCAATTCTCATAAAATTTTAATCATAGAATAGTTTTATAATCTTCAAAACCCTGGAAATTCACATGTAGTTTCGTCCAATAGAACCAAAGCTATGAGTATTTCAGTATTCAGTTTGGCTGCCAGTATATATATCTATATCATTATAAAACTCAAATGACCTTGTAACGGGTGTTATAACCCAACATCCGGTTTACGACTTCTGATTGCGCATGCGTACATAAAATGCGACAATAAAACGTATTGTTTTACTGTGTACGTTTTCAGTGTCCCACTTGTTTCTTTTTCCTCGTTTAAATTATCCAAATAAAAAATTGTTAATATCTTATGCATTTTTTACATCGTTCATTTCCGTATTATGTTTAAGTTATTTTAATGCAATTTTCTTACAACTAAATCTACTTTAACCCGTTGACAACCATAAAAGCATTTTACAACGGTGATTTACTCGCCGCCTTTATTTTTTTAATTTATTCTCCATTTTTAATACACCTTTCTTTAAAAAACATGCATACATTTTCTTCTACACTACCAACATAAATAAATAGCTCCGAAAATGTTTTTTTAAATTTTCGTTACAAATAAATAATCAACGCGACAATAAAACGTATTGCTTTACTGTATACATTTTCAGCGTCGCAATTATTTTTTTTTCGCGTTTAAATTAAAAGATGTATCAAAATTTGAATTTAACTTTAAATATTATGGTATCTACAAAAACTATTTTCTTTACGTCACAAGTGTCACGCTCATACATTAATTCCATAGATAATATAACATACTGACCCAACGGGTCACGGGTAGTCTGGTACACACACACACACACATACACACACACACACATATATATATATAGAAAGAGGTTTGTGTTTACTATAACCTTTTTTCGCAAATATTATGCAAGTATAAATCATGTAGAATATCTGCATGAATATAATTACATGTAATAATTTACTAAAGATGATCATCCTATAAGAAAAGTGTAAAAAAAAATAATAGGAAATAAATTATCTTTTACAGATGAATGCAATTCCACGACACATATATAATAAAGTTGTAATAAACTTTTTAAATAAATAGAAAAACGGGGTTTTAATATGAAGATTAATACCCCAAAACATATAGAAGTATATATATATATATATATATATATATATATATATATATATATATATATATATATATATATATACATTTCTCATGAGTTTATTCAAGCTGGGGACAAGGTATCTTGCTGGATACCAAACAATCACGCGCTAACTCAGATATTCTAACCGAGAGGTCTTTTTAAATTTTGTATGTTTAGATATGCCTGTAGATAAATATGTATATGCATATATGTATACATATGTACGCATATATGCACGTGTCTATATGTATATATATATATGTGTGTGTGTGTGTATATATATGTCTTTATATCTATTAATATATGTGTGACTCACTTAAACACACACAAGTACACAAACACACACACACAAACACACACACACATATACAGACTTTTACATACACGTCTGTTTATATGTATATTTATGTTTGTATGTTTATATTGCTTATATATGGCATGATCATGTTGACACCTCGGTTCTCATCAGATCACCAAAATTAAGCAACATTGAGCCTGGCTAGTACCAAATGGGTGACCATTTGGGAATTCGAGACGCTGTATGTACTCTCCGCTTATCTCAGCATTGTTTCCAATCGTCCTGAACCTCCACTTGCCACTGGTATTTAACAATATCGACTCAGAAGAGGCGTGGTTGGAGATTGCACATTTTTTCCACAAAAATTAAATTCGCAGGCACCCTTACAGTGAGTATACGTAGTTTGTCAAGACTGAAAGAAGCTAGTATATATGTGTATATATATATATATATATATATATATATGTATATATATATATATAATATGTGTATGTACATGTATATTTATACATGTGTATATATATGTATTTTTGTGCAGATTTTTTGCGATACTTTTGAACAAAATCAAGGAATTTATATTTATATATATATATATATATATATATATATATATATATATATATATATATATATATATATATATATATATATAGCCAATAGAGTTTAGTTTCCTAGAAGTACATCCAATGAAACAACGTGTGTCTACCAAAGAGTGCTCAATGAGTGAACAGAGCAGGTATATTAAATTTATTTATACAAACATTAATGGCTATATATGTGCATACACGTTTCTGTAATCACCCGCGTTGGGGGATTACGTCTTCAGGATAAGAATTACCGTCGAGATAATACCGTCGAGATAATACCGTCGTATATACATATAAAAATTTCTCATGGTTGAGAATAATTTTCCTCCACTTCGCTAGATGGAGAACGACATATGTGTATACGTGCATATAAGTGTAAGTATACGCATATATGTGTGTGTGTGTGTGTGTGTGATGCGCACACACGTATGTGCATATACATGCCTAAGTATATCTATATAATTATAAAAATTTGTAGACCGTGTGGGCTTGCTTGTTAGAGTCTGGTCTTCAACTATCGGGTGATTCTATCTTTTAAAAAAGGGATGACAAGTAAATATACATATATGTATATGTATGTATATATATATGTATATATATATGTATATATGTATATATATATATATATATATATATATATATATATATATATATATATATATATATGCATATATACATGAAATTCTCGCTTCGTTCAACATCGATAAACCCATATTTCTACATTACCAATTTAATTTCAATTTTCAGAAAATCTATCTGTAAAGTCAATGAATGTTTGCATGTTATTAAAATAATTTAACATTGCGAAGTATAAAAATATAAATTAAAATATAAATATTTTTCGTAAGTCGTTTCTGCGAGACTGTCCGGTTTTATTTCCGGTAACTTCCGTTTCCACTACTCTCGAATTACAAGATAAGTAAAAAGAATAAATGAATAAATAAAAGGTACTCATGCAGAGAGTGATCCGTGCTGAAATAATAACGTTATTATTTAAAAGGTCATTCTTAACATTGTGAAGGGAGGGTGTTTTGTACCTATTCTGTACTTTAATCTTACAATTGAATAAAAAATATATCATAAAACTTTAATTAAACAGGGAAATACGATTTTAAAAAACAGCGCGGATCACTCTCTGCATTAGCACAAAAAAATCCCATATTTTTTAAATTTAAATTCATTTATGTATCTAACCAATTTTTTAATTTTAAATATCTTATGGCTTTTCACTCATGAAACATTACGTTTTGATTGTTTAGTTTTTTCACGGCATTGTTTACATAAGAAAGTTTGTTTTAACTTTTCTAAACTGTTTCATTTTTACGACATGCCTCAGCATATTATAAACATTCTAACCTCCCCAAGTTAAAAACAGCTTTCAAATTAAACACGCCCTTTCACAAACCTCGAAAGCCGTTCTTAACATGAGGAGGTTGGGGGTGTTCATTCCGAAAGCTTTTAACATGAGGAGGTTAGGGTGTTTATAATATGCTGAGGCGAGTCGTAAAATTAACGAAGTTGACATTTATTATTTATTGTAAAAGTTGCTTGAAATTTATTTATTTGACAAAAACATCTTGAAATTCAAAAGAATGTTTAAAATTATTTATTTGTTCGAAAAAAAAAACTATTTTATAAAAGTCCAATGTTGCTTTCATTTCAAAATTGTTTTATTTAAATTATATTTTTTACGCAAATTTTTCAATCAATGTTTTTACAATTATATTTCGATTCCCAGTAAAAAATAAAAATAAAAAACAGCCCACTTCTCCGTTAAAAAAAAAAACAATCATTTAAATTAATTTGTTGTTGGCCTTTTAAAGTTGTTTTAATTAAAAAAAAACGTATAAAATTATTTATTTGTTCGAAAAAAAAAATACACACACACACACACAAACGAAAAAATAAACAAAAAAAAACTAATAAATGTTTTGGTTTTGCTTTGGTTTTCAAATGGTGCTCGCCCAGTTTAAACTATTATAAATATGTCATTTCAATTTTCTGTTTTTAATAAAAAAAAATGTTCTATGAAAAACTTTCCCGTTCTCATTAATTAAATCGAAACATTTCCAATTAAACAATTATGGATATATGCTCTTTTTCACTTTCTTTATTTACTTTTTTTCATAGTTCTTTCCGGAAGTTTAATTTTTTTTTTTCGAACAAATAAATAATTTTAAACATTCTTTTGAACTGTCAAGATTCATTTTCTCCAGTAATATCGGTTTACCAAGTTTCTGGAAGTAATAAATGATAATTTTAGTTTAATTTAACGTTTCCGGAAGTAATAAATGTTAATTTTGGTAAATTAGGTTTGGATAGCAAGTGCGTGAAAAAAATGGCGTCTCCAATTTCGGCAATAAAGTGTAGAAGCACCATTTTATTCATTGTTGATTTATTCAAACAGTCCTTTGGAAAATAATTATTTAAAATAAAGTGGGGTTCTCCTTGGGTGTTGAGTTCCATGACGACCAGCAGAATTATTTAATGGTCGCTCCTTTAGCCCCCACTTAGTCAAGGCTAACGCATGCGCACGTAACATTTATCATTTATTTACTTACGTTGCCTTTCGCACTTTCACAAACATTATTTATTTACGCTGGCTTAACTCTTTTCATGAATAAAAATGTAACTAAACCTGAATTTGTCAAATTTGTGAGGTAGTCAAATACAAGTCCATCGACACTGTTGTGAAAGCAGATAAAGTTGCAACTGAAATTTGACGTACTAATTATCATGTTGTGAAATATAAACCAATCCAAGATTTGCAAAGGCACATGGCTTGCAGTAAAAAGAAATTAACGAACAATATCATAGAAACAACAATCATAACAGGACTTTTTACAGATGAATATATCTTCATGCCATGCATTCCTATGATTCCACCGGATACATTATTACACTTTAGGAAATTGCACTTTCCAATTTTATTGTCGTTTGCAATAACCATCAACAAAGCACAAGGAACAATTTTTACAAGTGTGTGGCTTACAGTTACACACTGACTGTTTTTTCACATGGACAATTTATGTTACGTATTCAAGAGTCACCAAACCAGAAAATCTCTACATGAGCTAAGAAAATGGAATAACAAAAACTGTGTACCCATACGAAATGGAAAATTATGACCTATAAGAAACATGCTTTTTCTCGTTTTGGAACTTTTTCCATTGCGCCAATTTGAGCCACACCAACGTGATTAAGCTACACAGAATATTCCGAGTTTCATCCACGCTAGGATTCATCAGGCTTATGCTTAGCTCTACCTACGTATTGAGCACTGTTGAAGTAAATACTTATGCATAAATCTATACATTCGTATATTAATTTATGTGGTTAAATGAAGTAGTTATATATATATATATATATATATATATATATATATATATATATATATATATATATAGATAGATAGATAGATAGATAGATAGATAGATAGATAGATAAATTTCAAATTGAATCTTGTACCTTTATTTTTAAAGCCTATAGTAAAAACATTTTGTTTAACAATTTTCATGCCTTGGATGAAATGCTTTTCTAACTTGGGTATATATATATATATATATATATATATATATATATATATATATATATATATATATATATAATTCACTTGTCAATCCTTTTTTAAAATCGTTTAAGACAAGATGCAAGCAAGCAAGAAAGGGAGCAAGGATCAAGCAAGGTCCACAATTTTTTATATATATATATATATATATATATATATATATATATATATATATATATATATATATATGCATGTGTGTGTGTGTGTGTGCAGATACTTTGCAGCTGTTACGTATTTTGCTTTTTACACATTACGTCATCACTGATGAATAGAGGTTTACTTTTGGGAAACCTAGAAAATTTACAGATCTAATTTTTTGTCTATTTTCGCATCGGGGCAATAATTAACACGAGAAGCATATATTTATTTTTTCATTTATTTTTTTTCCTATAAGTATTTATATTTTTATATCATTCTTTATTAATCCGACAAGATTAAGTTTACTTAAAGTTACATAGGTTTCAGTAACGTCATCTGAAACAACTTATTCCTTTTAAAGTGCAGTAGCAGAGCTAGTAGTAGTTGTAGGTTTTTTGCAGAAAATAAGTGCATGTATTGAGATTGTGCAATTGAATCGTTATATTTTTCATACTACTAGTTATCTAGTTTCGACCGCATTCACATATATACACATACGTGAAGAAAACGTAGTGGAAGAGCAGGTGCGTGCGAAAAGAAGTGCTACACTGGTAGAACTTGTTTAACTATAAAAAGTGGAAAAATTATTTATATTTGAATTAATGACAAGTGCACTTTATGTCGATTTTTTTTTCGCTAATTATCACAAAAGGTTCAGTCTTTTAAATAAAAACGTTTATTTTTATGTTATTACTTTTTAATTTGTTTAAAATTTTTAAAGATGTATCCACTTTAAAAAAAAAACACTTTTACACTCTGTTAGATAGTAACTCGTCTATGGCAAGAGTTAAAAAAAACTAAAACTAAAAGCATCTCGGCAAAATTTGTTTTTGTTTTTGTTAACTAATCATGCTTCTATTTGCGTCCGAGAAAACGAAAATGAGTAGTTAAGTCGTTGAACTTAAATTCAATGAACGTATGTCACCTGTGGGTTTAAACTCTAGTCGTGCTAATTTGTTATATACGACATAATCACGTGACACACTGGTCTCCGTTAGATCATCGAAGTTATGCATAGCTGGACTTGGTCAATTCTAAAATGGGTGAACATTTAATAAGACTGAATGATGTATGTGCTCTGAAGCTTTGGGAGAGTGGCTTGCTCAAAACACACTGCATTATGCAGCGTCCCCTGTGTCCTTGGCGTGTTAAGGGACTTTCGAATTTCTCAAAAGCACAAAACAACGCTATCACCTTTAAATAGTATAGTCATTTTGTAATGGTGTTTTTCTATTTTTGAGATGAGGCTTGCTAATACATTTTTTGTATCATTTGGATTATTTTGACTATTGTTCTCATCTTGGTTGTTTTTTTTTTTTTTACAACCTTTTGACCGATGTAACCTTCGACCGTCTTCAGGTGCAATCACACTGGATGATGAAGACAGTCGGAGGTTACATCGGCAGAAACGTTGTGAAAAAAAAGCCTCATCTCAAAAATATACGGTGGCAATGTGGTTGTTAACGATACGGATTGAAAATTGTTGTTGGCTTTCATCGCATCATAACGATTTTACCATTTCCGTCCAAGACACCATAAAGAATTTTCAAAGCATGTCTTCAATCCTATTATTATTATTATTATTATTATTATTATTATTATTATTATTATTATTAATGAAATTGCTCCAGACAAGGCATGAATTAAAAATACTACTTCGTGAAAAACTTGCCGACGATAAGTGTTAAAAGATGGAAAATGTTATTACCCTAAAAAAAAACAGCAATTCTTTCCTCTTTGTAGAAACATCGCTCATGACATATGAGAACTAAAGAACAAAAAGGAAGCAAAAATTTGGTGGCTGCTGAAAGTAAACCCAAGATCCACTTTCTACTCTTCTTAATTTATAACGTGGGTTTGTAAGAAATTTTTGTGACTCAAACTAGAAATAAATGTTCGATCATATTGTCTTCTTACATCTTCATAATTTTCCATCCTTTCCTCATTTTGTTTTTCAACTGAAAAGCCGAAGCGTTACACGCCATACAACATAAAAATCAGGAAATAGCGGATGTTCACCCAATCAGAAAAAAAAACACAATTTTCGTTTCACAGAAATATTATGATCAAACCTGTGGCTAACCTTCTGCAGAGGAGGTAAATAAAAAAAACTATCACAGATATGGACTGTTATCAAATTGCAATCTGGCATTGGTATAAATGACTTTTCGTTGCACAACATATACAAGATTCTTTTTGGTAAAATCAGAGATGCAATCTCTTTGTAAAAGTTGATAATGCTAAGAAGAATGTATGTTTAGCCACAGCACCTGTCAGATGATTTGCTGCTCTAATCGTTTCTAGGGAAATGAAGCAACATCTTATGTCTACTTTTTAATCTCCTTTTCAGTTAAATTCAAGTAGTTCGTACTGATATACATGCTTGATAAGGACGTCAAAATTGGACACAGTAGAGATTTCGAAATCTCAGCGACTATTGATCAGAATTTAATAAAGGAAAGCTCGTTGCAAAGCTATTGACCTGCTTGTGTAGTGGGCTGTGACATTTGCCCTTAAAGTCCCAAATTTTCATACCCCTTATATCAAATTTCGAGTCTGTAGATCGAAAATTGACAGAGTTATTGTGTAGGGAAATGTACACAGACAGACAGACGTGTTTCACTTTTATAGATATACTAGCATCGGTGTTTATGTTGAACAAAAAAAAAGTGGTAAGAGGGATGCAGGCTCGGACCCATACCGCGAAAGAAGAAAAGAACTGGAAAAAAACGTGATGTCTTTGCTTTTACGGCCACTGCCAAACCGGAAGTGGCGTAAATTTAAATTAAGGCAAGACAATCGAAAATAGGAGATGACTTTCGAAACTATCTGCGAAAAAAGCGATCCCTCCCTGTAGAAAAGTTGAAGGGGAGGAAATTTATGTTTTTAGTCAATTTTTCGGTATTTGTCATCTGGAAGGCTGAGATTAAAACAATACTGATGATGTGAAAATTCGTCGCCTCCGTCGAAAGTTTTAGGCAAACATGCAAACATACATACATAGATTTATATATTGGTAGCTCAAAATTTCGACCCAAACCGATTAAAAAGCTTGAATACCCTTTATATAAAATTTCAAATGTTTAGACCAGAAATTGTCTGAGTAATTTGGTAGAGACCACAGCGGTCAAATATTTTTTTTTACTTTGACCCCTATTATGACCCCTTAATATTTATTGTTTTGGGCTCTCAAATCAAGTTATTAAGGAACATATATATAAATTACAAGTGTTTAGACCCAAAATTGGAGGAGAAGTTTGGTAGAGTTCTCAAAGGTCAAATCGTTGAATTTTGACCCCTTAATAGCCAAATTTCTGGCCGAAAACCGATTACAAAGATTTTCCCGAATCTCAGTAC
Organism: Euprymna scolopes; assembly: GCF_053919585.1. NCBI lineage: Eukaryota > Metazoa > Mollusca > Cephalopoda > Sepiida > Sepiolidae > Euprymna > Euprymna scolopes. The sequence goes on from NC_136482.1 coordinate 139,121,823, forward strand.
ACTGTATATCAAATTTCGAGTCTGTAGACTGAAAATTGACAGAGATATTGTGTAGAGAAATGTACACAGACAGACAGACACTTTGACTTAAAATTCATGCAAATTATAAAGTTCATCTTTAGAGAAAATTACAATTTATTTACTTATTGTCTCTTTTGCAAAAAATGTGTTGCGTCTGTTATGTTGTCAGAATAGTTATAAATAGCTAAGCTTCAACATTTTAAAGTGACGTCAATTAACGTGTTTAATGAGAAAAATCCAACCCTTACCTCTAAAAGAGAATGAACTCTTAACTGGGAAAATGCCTCAGCCTAGAAGGATTTTTCGTCATTAACAAAGAACCGAACAGAAGCAATATTTTCTTCTTTTTTTTTTTTTTTTTTTTGAAGTAGGTAAACATTTTTATTGGCTAATCAAAAAACAACTTCATCATTGGCTGTTCGAAAGATGAACTTTATGATTTATATAAAAATCTTCCTTTTCAAAGTCATGGCAAAATGTAAGTTTCTTTTGTATAAAAACGATTTTTTCCCTTGTTCTATTGATCATAAATCGTCTTATCTCCAATGAAATAGCATTCTTTAGTAAATACTAGTTATCTCCCTTATTAACCGAATTCCGAATTAGTGCCGGTACTGACTACGACAAAAATATACACCAAAGAAGTTTAGGTAATATAACGGCTGAAACGTGGTCAAAATGGTAACAACTAAGATAAACAATACAGTGTGAAACATAAGAATTGCAGTCTTTTTTCAAGTCAAATTATATGAACAATTTTATGAAAGCTTGGCGTGGTCAATATAAGCTTGTACGTGTCAATATAATCTTTACTAAGCCGCAAATCTTCATGGCAGGCAATGGTCAAAATCATGTAAATCCTCTTAAAGTTTTATTTTTTTATTATTTTTTTTTATCTATTTTTTCCAGTCATTTACTTCTTAGGGTTTTCGGGTGATTTATTACGATTTAATCCCCAAACGTATTTTTTCTTCCTTTTATGTGATTTTTTAATCGTAAGCCAATCAATGACTTATTTGAACTATACACATTTTTTTTTATGGGTTGGGAAATAATTCAGTTTTGGGTTCCATTTTTGACTTGATTATTAAATTTAAAAAGTTATTCTTGCAAATTATGGTACCTAAAAATTTAATAAGCAAAAATATCGTAAAAACTGAATTTAACTTGAAATTACTATGCAAAAAATAGCCTTTTAAATTTAGTAATCAACTGATATGAATTACTTTTTTGATAGTATTTTCAAGTTAAATTTTCCTTGATTCGAAAGAAGAAAAATGATTTTTGTTTTAATTTAATTATTTTATTGTGCAATAACTTATATCAGTTTGAAATATGTAAAACATTAAAAAAAACATTGTTAATGACCGTTTTGGTAGAAAAAAGCACACTGATACCGGTATGCCTCTGATTAAGGGCATGTGAACTTGAAAAAGCGAAAATAGTTCAGGGAAATATCTGCTACAGGAGAACCCAGTTTGGTTTGTATATCTTATTCCAGCCCTTTCTCATCATATTCCTAATCACAATGCATGTAAACTATGCATTGGATACAAGTTGCTATTTTGGGTGCGAGTTCTTACCTTTGGCCGAAGGTAGTTTTTCATAAATGATCACATTAGATTTGCTGGGATTAGAACTCTGCATCTCAAATTGTCATTTACCCAAGAAAATCCAATTGTAAGATGAAAACAAAAAAACAAAAAAGAAGACCACATTTAAAAACTAATTTAATTGTTAAATTTAACAGAATTTTAACCATTGTTTGTAAAGTATGACAGGTGTAATTTTAACTAGACTAAATGTTTTTTTTTGTTTTTTTTTTTTACACAGTGATCACCACTTATCAAAGCCCGGAAGCCACTCAGGGATAAGGGTTATTGCAAGTACATTACGTTAGTGAGGAGATTTGCTGAAGTGTTTACTTAAGGGGGCGGTTCATTAGGAATTTGTTAACATTGGACTTGAAGACATTCAAGTTGTAGTCCGGAGGGAAGTAGGCAGACGGAACAGAGTTCTACAGGCGTGCAGTTCTAAGAAAGAAGCTTTGTTCATGGAATCCGCGTTTTGATTTAGGCACAGATATAGAGTGGGGGAAATTTTTCACAGTGGATTAAGCTAGACGGGTGTTTTTCGTGAAAGATTGGCGAGGGGGGACCAGAGATTGGAGTTCAGACGAGCATCTGCCATGGAAATAACGATAAAACAAGGACAGGCTCGCAACGTCTCTTTTGTGGGAGAGAGGTTGCAGGGAAGAGAAAAGGGCATCCCCCACTAAGCCACGAAGTCTATTTTGTACTCTGTCAAGGCAGGATAGGCTGTTTTTTGCAGCTCCTGTCCAGATATGGCAGCAGTATTCCATCCTTGGACGTATTTGGCTTTTATATAGATAGAGAATTGCATCAGTAGTGAGATATCTTCTGGGGCGGTAGAAGGATCCCACCATCTTCCCAGCGACCTTGGCAACAGACTTGATGTACGTGTTCCATTTCAGATCAGGAGTAAAGGTCAAACCCAGAAGCTTGTGAAAACACGGGGCCTCACCCAGACGAGAACCATCCATCACAATTGATGCCAGCTGGGGATCAGAGCGTTGATGATGTAAGGATAGGAGTTTGGTTTTGGATGCATTAAAGGTAACCAGCCACATCTTCCCCCACTGAACCACGCGCTCGAGATCAGAGGAGAGAGAATCAGAGAGAACTTTGTCATTTACAGCCTTTGATGTGTTGCCGTAGATGGTCGTGTCATCAGCATAGATGTCAACGAATGATTTAAGTATGTGTTTTGGGAGATCATTGATGTAGATCAGGAAGAGAGTTGGGCCCAGGATTGACACCTGAGGGACTCCAGCATTAATACTGCAGGCCTCCGATTTTTGTCCATCTACCACTACACTTATGAGCCTATCGGAGAGGAATGATTTAATGATTGAGAAAACATTTCCAGTTATACCGTAGCTGGAAATCTTGTGAGGTAGACCCTTATGCCATACCTTGTCGAAGGCCTTTGATATGTCAAGAGCAATTGCCCTAGAAAGGAAGCCTTTGTCAAGAGATTCACTAATCCTGTGGGATATAACCGTCAGCACATCTTTCTTTCTTTTTCTTTTAGGAGAAGGGCATGGTACTATTCCAGTGGCATCCATAATCTAAATTATAAACTGCATATTATTGAGTCTCATGCGTGCAATAATCCTTTTAAAATGTCTTACTTAATTTAACTTAAAAATTGATGTAGAGCAATTCTTCCCTCTATTATCTTTTGCATATAACTTATTTTAAAAGATTTTTTGGGAGTTGGAGTGCAATATTCAGGTGGCAAAAAAAATATGTTCATGTTACACACTGTGTTGCTGAGAATATATATTCAAAAAAATTATATTAATTGGTTTCTTAGTTTCCTCTACTCCGATAATTTATGTTTGTTTTACATAAGCATTTATGTGTCGCTACACATTTATGAGTGTGTTTTTGTTAGCCAGTTACAAATAACTAGAGACCTCTTCAGAAGTTGCTGCTTAAATAAAAGTTGAGTCCATAATGAAAACTGGAAAAAATTTTACTGGAGACATTGATCAAGAGGGCAGTCACCTGATATTCAAGAAAAAACTAACAGCATATAAATGTGGAATATGTATGTATGTATGTATGTATGTATGTATGTATGTATGTATGTATATAAGTATATAAAACTACATATAGTATAATATACTATTATATAAAACTCCCAAAATTTAAATTAAAAAATAAATAATTTGCCACATAACTAAATTATGTTGTCTAGAATATATATTGCTAAATTCACAATAATCTGTTCATAAGTTAAGGAGATTATCCTATATATATACTAGCATGGGTGCCCGGCGTTGCTCGGGTGTTTGGAGGTGTGTGTTGAGTAAAAAAAAACAAAAAAAAACAAAAGTGGCAGTAGGAAGGCGGGCTCGAACTCATACGGTGAAGGAGGAAAAGAACGTGAAAACTGGAAGCGATGTGGGTTTAAATTAAGGCTAGACAATTGAAAAGAGGGGATGACTTTCGAAAATATCGGCGAAAAAAGCGACCCCTCCCTGTAGAAAAATGCCAAGTTGAGGGTGAAGAAATTAATGTTTTTAACCAATTTTTCGGTATTTGTCGTCTGAATGGTCGAGCTTCAAAATGATACTGATTTTGTGAAAACCCGTCGCCTCTGCGAAAGTTTTAGGCAGACATGCAAACATACATACATAGATTTATATATTGGTAGCTCAAATTTTCGACCCAAACTGATTAAAACGCTTGCCCTATCTTTTAATACCCTTTACGTAAAATTTCAAATGTTTAGACCAGGAATTCTCTGAGTAATTTGGTAGAGACCGTAGAGGTAAAAATTGTTTAAAACGTTGACCCCTATTATGACCCCTTAACATTTATTGTTTTGGGCTCAAATCAAATCATTAAGTTAGATCCACGTCCAGGGAACTTATATCTAAAATTTCAATTGTTTATACCCAAAATTGGCGTAGGAGTTTGGTAGAGTCCTCAAAGATCAAATCGTTGAACTTTGACCTCTTAATAGCCAAATTTTCTGACCGTCGTTTGTTTTATTAATCTAGGTATATGTTCACAAGAAAGTTCTTGCGGAATTTTAAATTTGGATTTAAAACAATGTATTTTCAAATAAATTTTCCTTATAATACCTTTACTTTACATATTATATTTAAGGGCGTTTTTTTTTTTTTTTTGCTCCATCAAATCGTTTACATTACAATCGTTCTAAAACAATTATGTCTTCTTTTCAAAAGGTTGAATACAAGGTGGAAAAAAAACAAATTTGCACAATTTTCTTATTTCAATTCAAGCTAGGCCGAAAAGCTGCTGAAACAGCTCATGATATCAACGAAGCGTTTGGCCCAGGAACCACTACTGAACACAGCACAATAATGGTTAAAAGATTTTCGTGGTGGCGACGAGAGTCTTGTGGATGATGAGCGTAGTAGTCGGCCATTTGATGTTGACATTTGATGTTGACATTTGATGTTAACAATTGATGTTGACATTTGATGTTGACATTTGATGTTGACATTTGATGTTGACAATCGAAGCCAATTAAGAGCTTTAGTTAAAGCTAATCCATGCACAACTTTTCGAGAATTTGTTTTGAATTAGACGTAACGTATACGACGAATTTCACTTCAGAGAGATTGGAAAAAAAAGTTTGATAAATGGGTTACACACGAATTGAACGACAGCCAGAAGAAATGCCGTTATGAAGTGTAATCTTCCCTTCTTTTACGTAACAAGAACGACCTGTTTCTTGACTGGGTGTGACTTTCAATGAAAAGTGTGATTTATTTATTTACGACAACCGGCCACGCTCATCTCAGACGAAGACGAATCTTCACGACACTTCCCAAGCCACAGTTGCACCAAAAGAAAGTTATTCTGACTGTTTGGTAGTCTGCGACAGGTTTCGTCCATTACAGTTTTTGAATGCAGGCGGAACCATTACGGTGGACAAGTACTGTCAATAAATAGATAAAATTCATCGAGAACACCCAGTATTATTCAACAGAAAATGTCCAACTCTCCTGCACGACAGTTTCCGACCGCACGTTGCTAAACCAACCGTGCGAATTGGAATGCACAACTCTGCCTCATCTGCCATACTCTCCAGACATCTCACCTACAGCTACCACTTTTTCAAGCATCTCGACAAGTTCCTGTCCAAAAACCTAAGCGATTTCAAAAACCTAAGCGTTTTCAAAAACGCCTTCAGCGACTTCGCCACCAGAACGCAAGATTTTTACGTTACTGACATAAGTACACTTGTTTTTCGTTGGCAAAAGTGTGCTGATTCTGAGGGCGCTTATTTCGATTAATAATTTTTTGCCTGAGCTGAGATATGTTTATCTGAATAGAAAGTTAAAAACCGCAAAAACTTTCTTGTCAACCTGATACATACACACACACACATATATATATATATATATATATATATATATATATATATATATATATATATATATATATAAGTGAGATATATATATACATCACAGTGCCACTTTGATGTAGGGAGTTACTATCAGGGACATAAGTGGCATCTTATTTTGTACCAATTTTTAACTATTGTTATTTGTATGCGTACGGTGGTCAGGCATTTCAGGGCAATATTAACGTATTGCACAAATGTAATAGAGTGCGGACGCGTGTATGGCAGCTGTATGCAAATGATCGAACCGGGTGCGAGATGACGTCATAGCAAGAAATAAGGATAAAGATTATAAAAAGAAGAACGTGTGCACAAACGGGGGATCACGTTAGAGAGAGGAGAGCAGTATTCGAAAGAGATTCGAGAGACCGGTGATCATGTCAGAGAATGGCAGAGATGGACGTGTTACACACGGTAGCCGACGGCGACAGGAAAAGACATGTAAGCGAATGTCTGTAAATAAATGTAGGTTGTTTCACTAAGAAAAAAAAGAGGTCTAGTTATTCCTTGTCTTGGTTTTCTTTCGACGGCGTCTAATGTTAAAACGTGTGTAAAACGTGTGTAGCGTTACACAAAGGCACGTGCCTTAGTGTTTGATATTATATTTATAATCTTTTCAAAAGACTGGAAATACTTTCTTAATTATTTTAAATTATCTCCGCCATATTTATGTCACAGGGGAGATAACTCAAGAATATTTTTTGTTTCCTTTCCAAGCAACATTTAATCATCTGAAATTTACACTTTTCGTGCATCTGTAGGATGTTTTTAATTTCATAATGTAAAAATATATAAAAAAATATCTTCTTTAACATTTACAGCCTCTTTGGCATTATTTCTTATTGCATTCATTTTTGCTTTTTAAAAAAATTACACATCAGATTGTTCAAGCTGTGGATGGGGCATCCTATCAGATGCCAAATATTCACCTGCTAACTCAGATATTCTAACTTAGAGATCTTTTTAAATATTCTGACCAACCCTGGAAATATGATTGCTTGAATCACTCTTGCACTTGGTTCACCTGGTATATTTGCAAGATAGTTTTTGAAATTTTTTTTCATGGATCCAGTGGCTACTATAGTTACTGGAATGATAGAGATTTTTTTTAAGATTCCAGTTTCCTTTCCTGTCATAAATTACCTTGGTATTTCGTTATCTTTTCCCTCCCAGTTCTGTTTAATCCATTGGTGGACACTAACTTCTACTAAGGTTGCCTCTTTTGTCCCATTTCACGATGTCAGGTTTTATGGCTTTGTTTTCTACGTACGTAGCTGTAAGAATTGCATAGTCATAGTGAATGGTGTATGACTTATTTCCAACTGTTGTTTCTGGTAAACATGTTCTCAGGACTTGCTGCACTTAATTTTTTGGCCTAGTTGGAGTCTGAAAAAAAAAAACATCCTATTTTCTCCAACCTCTATGTGATCCGAGATTGTTTATTTAATCGACACTTCTGAATGAGGTAGGACTTTTTTGTCGAACAAATCGTTTCTAATGCACCAGGTAAAAAGCATCTTTAACTTCTACTAAGCTAGTTACTATTGGAACAATGGCGTGGTGTCATGAATTATTTACATTGAAAAAGACTTGTTGTTGGCCGGGTTTTTTTTTCTTTTTTGTCTTTTAACTGAGATGACTGACTGGGGTGCATTAGTGCCTCTCAGAATTGTTACAGGTCTTGTATTTGTGAGATATTTCACAGAAAATACAAACTATTAGGCTGTAGAAATCTGCCATGCCTCTATTTTTCACTTTCACTATTGACACCACAAATACTCAGGATTACTAGAAGACTGTGCTTTTGGACTGACTTCGTTGGAGTTTGGACTAGTGCCAGGCACTATTTTAGGGGACTGTGCGGTTTCCATCCTCAAATTTATCATTAACTTTTTCTCGTTTGTGTGTTAAATTTTGTATCAGTAGAGATTCTCCCAGAAAATACAACTGTACAACTAGAAGGAGATGCCGAGTGAGCTGTGGTGGATTTGTTTATATCACATGTACTAGGATATCAGTTCTTTATTTTATGATGAATAACTAAAAAAAAAAAAAAAGAAAGAAAGAAATTTTGTCAGAAAGTTACGTGACAAGATATCTGTTTCCAATACTCCTCCCCGAAAACATCAGACAATTTATTTGGTTTTAACATAAATCCAAAAAGATTACAGATTTACCTTATTGTGTCAGTGTTACAAGGCTGACTTTTATTTATAAGTAGTATCGATTTGAGAATGGAAAAAGATTAAAGTTTTAAAAAGAAATGCTATAAACAGGAAAGCCGATGATCACAGGCACACACGCACATACGCACGCACGCATATATACCCACACACATACACACAAACACACATACACATACATGAGAAGAAAATATGACATATGGTCAAGTTTATTACATCAACTCTTATCCAAACTTATGGCAAGATAAAACAAATTCACCATCGCTCAATCAGCAGTATCTCGCAAGTGAGCTGCTTCTATTTGTATAATTTAGCAAGGGAGGGGGGCAACAAATACCATTTTGTAGTCTTTAGTATTACTCGACAGAGAATTGAACCCCGGTCCCCCAAACACCCTTATACCAAACAATAAAGATTTAATTAACTAAGCATACATTCAGAGAATGGCCGTTTTTTCACAACCGTCTCAAATTGTCTTTCAGGTAGGATAGGTGAAACAAGGATATTTTCAATATTGTCAAAAGAAATATTTCATGAACACGACGAACACTAAAACTGAACTGCCATTACCAAAAGTTTGCATGGTCTTGGGTGTCTGAAGAGAAGCAGTTGAAAGACTGGATTTACCGATCGACCGAATTATTGATGATTCAAATTGTAAATTTACTATCAGGCGAATTATTATTATCTTATATAGAGAGACCACATTACAAAAGTAATCTTCAAATAATTAACTTATTCTTTAAGTTTCTACTGCTGACTTCAGAATTGGTTATTTAAGAAATAGAACTTAGCAATAAAAACATTTTTCCTTCGAATCTCAGAGACTGATCTAGGTTGACGTGGGAGGAAATTCGGATTGTTGGCTTCAATGAAACTCCGTTTCTCATAACTTTTTTTTATTGCCAAATCAAGACATTTGAGGCTGTATATGGCGACAGAGTAGACATAACTTTCTAAGGTTAAGAGAATAATAAAGTGTGTAAGTCAATCTACTACTACTACTGCTACTGTCGCTGCTACTATTATTACTACTACTATAATAACAACAACAACAACAACAACAACAATAATAATAATAATAATAATAATAATAATAATAATAATTATTATTATTATTATTATTATTATTTAATCGATATGGATACACTTAAGATTTGCGGTGTAACACGTCTACTGCAACAGCAATTCATGTATGAGCGATTACTGCTGCATCCATTATACACGTTCAAAATGTTCATCTATTGTTACTATTTGTAGTTTATTTTAATCGGATTAGTTTTGCTATTTCAAATAAACTAGTATATTGTATCGTAAAATTCTTTTCGTTAATGCAATTAGGTTGAGAAGGAAGTTTTTGCGGGCATTTTTTATTTGGATTACAAATTATGTATTTTCAAATAAGTTTAATACCTTATAATACCTTTATTTTATATATCATTTTAAAGAGCGTTTTTTCGCCCTATGTAATCGTTTACATTATAATCGTTTTAAAACAATATCTTCTTTTTAGAACGTTGAATATAAGATGGAAAAAGAAACAAATTCGCACAATTTTCTTATTTCAATTCAAGATAGGTCGAAAAGCTGCTGAAAAAGCTTGCGATACAACGTGATGTGTGGCTCAGGAACCACGACTGAGCGCACAGCACAATGATGGTTTTAGAAATTTCGTGGCGACGACGAGTTTTGACGATGATGAGTGTAGTGGTCAATCATCAAATGCTGACAACGATCAATTAAGAGCCTTAGTCAAAGCCAATTCACACACAACTGTTCGAGAACTTGCTTTGGACTAGTGCCAGGTACTAGTCCAAACGTAACGTATACGATGATTTCCTGCCACTTAAGAGAGATTGGAAAACCCAAACCCCTAATATATCGAACAACCAAAAGAAACGCCGTTATGAAGTGTCATCTTCCCTTCTTTTATGCAAAAGAAGGGCCCATTTCTCGACCGGATTGCGACTTTTGATTAAAAGTGTTTTTTTTTACGACAATCAGTGACACTCAGCTCCACGACACTTCCCAAAGCCACAGTTGCACAAAAAGAAGGTCATGCTGACTGTTTGTATGTCTGCAACTGGTCTCATCCATTACAGTTTTCTGAATGCATAGAAACCATTACAGCGAAAAAGTACTGGATGAAATGCATCAGAAACTTCGACAACAATACCCAGCATTAGTCAACAGAAAAGGCCTAATTTCCCTCTACGACAATGCCCGAGCGCGCGTTGCTATACTGACCCTACAGAAGCTGAACGAATTAAGCCACGAAACTCTGCCTCATCCGCCATACTCTCCAGACATCTTACCTACTGACTATTACTTTTTCAAGTATCTCGACAACTTTCTATGCGAGAAATGCTTCAAAAACCTAAGCGATATCAAAAACGCCTTTAGTGACTTCATCGCCACCAGAACGCAAGATTTTTACGTTACTGACATAAATTTGTTTTTCGTTGGCAAAAGTGTGTTGATTCTGATGGTTCTTATTTCGATCAAAAAAAATTTGTTTGAGCCGATATATGTTCATCTGAATTCAAGAGTTAAAAACCGCAGAAACTTTCTTGTCAACCTGATACAATTGTTTTAACTTGGAATATAACTTAAAGTTCATTTTTGTATTACACTATTCCACTTCCGGTTTTACAATTGCTCAGAGAACTTCCATGGGGCCGTCCAGAAGTTGTTGGAACGGTACAACAAGTGTATTGCAGCCAGAGGAGATTACTCTGGAGGGGACTCGAGTTTCATGTGCGTATTATCAATACAAATGCCTATAGGGAAAAAGCCTGGAAACGTATTGAAGGCAGCTTGTATGTATATATATATATATATATATATATATATATATATATATATATATATATGTGTGTGTGTGTGTGTGTATATATATATATATATATATAGAGAGAGAGAGAGAGAGAGAGAGAGAGAGAGAGACAGACAGACAGACAGACAGACAGAGACAGAGAGACAGACAGACAGACAGACAGACAGACAGACAGAGAGGGAGAGAGAGAAAGACTTACACTTTTCATTATAAACAACAGACAAGGATCACTTCAAATGTTGTCTCACAAGTTTTTGACATATGCGAACAAGCAAGTCTTTATATAAGAGTAAGTTATGTAAGAAATGATCCCAATCTAAAGTTTTAGGCTATCATAGAAGCCATTATCAAGGATTTTGTTCTTAACAATCAATTGCTTTCTTTACTGTATTTGTTTATATTTACCCGTTTGCTTTGATGAAGAATATTTCTGTGCTGTTTTGCGCAAATTTATCAGGTTGACTGTTTGTTTCTGTTCGATAATTAGTAAGTTCACTGCACGGACTAATTTATATTTATTTGCCTCCCCACGAGTGCAGCGTTAGACAGCATTTTTTATGTTGGGGAAAATCCAGCTGTTTAAAAGGGACAATTCTGCGTTGAGATAAAAATGAAAACTGTCTCAGTCTATAAGGATTTCTCCCTGAGTGACACAAAACAGAAAGAAGTTTAATATCATGATAGATAATAGACATTACTCGTATCCTAATAATATTCATGGTGTGGTCAATGTATTTATTAACTGAATTTTTATATACCGAGTCACCACTTATCAGGCCCAAAATCGAATTAAAAATGAAGGTTAATGGGATTGCCAATTGGATAATAAATAATACTATGAGATGATTGGAAACCATTAGTGAAAATGACTGGATTACTTTGATTACTTAAGTTGACAATTCGACAAGTATTTGTTAACATTGAACTTGAAGTCGACTATGTGGTAGTTAGATGATAAACAATCCCATATCATTATGTTTCACAGATTGGAAGTTCCTGGTAAGAAACTCTTCGCATGGAATTTCCGTTTAGTCTTATGTACACAGAGAAAGACTTGAAAAATCTTCGCAGTGGTTGTAGCTAGACGAGTGTGTTCTGTCGAGCACCCGCCATAAAAATAGGAGCAGGGTAGAGACTAGCAGCGTCCATTTTGTGAAAAGGGGACGATAGAAAAGTGAAGGGGTAATTCTCCACTAAATTGTGAAATCGATTTTTTACTCGACCAAAACAAGAAAGGGTGCTCATCTCAGATGTAGCAGCAGTAACCCGTCTTAGAACGTTTCTAGGGTTACTGTACTAGCCGAAAGCGCTAAGCGAGTCAAAAACAACAGCCAGTTCTGTCATGGCGTACATACCAATATTTACTATGATCTTAGAGAAAAATACAGGAGTTCTTATTTGAAACATGATCTATCAAATAACTCTGTCGACCTTCAGAATATTATTCTGTGCTTTTCAATAACATTTCAAAATGTCCAAATATATGCCATTATCGTTGATATTGGCGGAGATATTAATAATCAAATTTAGTGATTCCAAGCATACATAGTGGTTCCAAGCATACCATCAATCATTTAATCTAAAACATTTTCATTTACATGAGACGACATATTCTTGTAACAAGCGTGACCTTCTGGAAGTTTCACAATAAAGCGTTAAATAAAACCTTTATGTTCCATATTCCGTAGCAAAATTATACTCTTAAAGTGAAGTTTAAACATAGATATTGAGGTACGATTGTTGATCCAGGATTATTTACGGTGCACGCATATCTTAGGCCCAGTTAGAACTCCACATGAAAACTATACCGTTGATTGATTAGTTTAATAACACGACGATAGAGAGATTTTAAGATTAAAATTAAAATCAATTGCTTCTCTAGTTAAGCTACAGGTCATGAATGGAAAGAGGGAAGACTAAAAATTCCCTTCCCGCTCTATGAAGTTCATTTACTTTTCCCAGTTCTTTCTATCTTTCTATCTTTTTAGTTTTGTCCTTTCAGTATTTCTCGAACATTTCACAAAATGCGAGAGTTTTTATTATGAATATGAGCCATTTAATACCTTTGTCCATATTCAGAATATTATTCTTCGCTTTTCAGGGTTGATAAAAATAAAATCACCTTACAAAATCACCCAAAGAAATGCTATTGTCGTTAATATTGGCGGATATATTCACTCCCAAATGGTTATGGCTATTGATAAAGCCTATTAAGCCATGTCAACAGCAAGAACTTTGTGGTCTGGTGATCTCAAGAACCAGATTAAGTCGTTCAGAAGCCATTGCACAATATAAAGTGCAGTACTTAGTCATCGTTCAGCAAATTCGTGGCGTAACAATGGAATAATATGTCAATAAATATCAACAACTTTACAAAGCAGCTCCAAGCATACCATCGATCATTTAGTCTAAAATATATTTTTATTTATATGAAACGAAATATTCTTATAAATTTATGGAATTTTCAAGCTGAAACGTTTAATTAATCTCTGTGTTGCATATTCCGTAGCAATGATATGCTTTTGAAGTGAAGTTTAAACATAGACATTGAGGTACGATTGTTGATCTGGGATTATTTACACGCACTCATATCTTAGGCTCAGTTAGAATTAGTGTTGGGATGATTAATTGGAATCGGAATTAGGAACTGAAAAAATCGGAACTACTGGGGGTTTTGGAATCGGAAAAATCTGTGCCTATATTCCGATGCCAAAAATGATTCTTTTAATTGTCTTTTTATTTGATTTTGTTTAAAGCAAATGTTTTAATTGCTGTTAGTAATGATAAAATAATAAATATTTATTGATTTTAAACAACCAGTAAAACTAAAATCTATAGATCACACGTGTATTTTTACATTTGAGAATATATCTGCACATTTAACATGTGTTTTTGCGGTAATCGGGAAAAATAGCAATTTTATAGTTAAATATTAAGAAATTCATGAAGAATCAAAATCGGAATCAGAATCGGTCATTGTATCGGAATCAGGAAGTTAGTACAGAATCAGTAATTTTATCGGAATCGGGCAAATATTTGAATAATCCTCTCACTAGTTAAAACTCTACATGAAAACTATACAGTCGATTGAAATTAAAGTCAGTCGCTGCTAGAATTCTGGCTTAGTTACACGCCATGTGTGGTATTGAGAAATTAAGTACGGTACAGATTCTCTCCCCTTTTTATGAAGTCAACTTATTTATCAAAGCCTTTTATATCTTTGTAGTGTTTTTATCTACTTACCATAGATCTCAACCTTACCAATTACTTAAGTTCTCTCTCGACTGTCCAGGATAGTACAATTCTTCACCTTGTGTAAACAATTGCAGAACTAAAGGTAGCTATCAATCAACACACCAGATGCATAACAATGGAAGAGTGTGTCAGGATAATCAACAACTTCACTCAACAAGAAGGCCGGCAGTGCAAAAGTGCATATTTATAAATATATTGTAAATTTAAATCTTATTTTAAAAATAGAGATAATGAAATTATTATAATTTCAGCTCTTGGAAAATCCAACATTTTCTTGTCTTTCTTGCCTGGTTCACAAGTTATAAGTAGGTAGATGGGTCATGTTTATACTGAAACACCACGCCACTAGTAAGAAAAAATGATAGCTTAGTAAGATCCTTCCAATCATATATAGATGTAAAACGCTTAAGGTCTTTATTTTTAATTTTTTTTTTATTACATTTTCACCCCGAACAAGGTACATTGCCACTTTGGTGTAGGGGGCTACTATCAGGGGCAACAATTACTAGGGTACTATGTTGGGATTTGGGCAGCAAGATGTCGGTTCACGTTACACTTAAAATTCTGCATGTCAGTACAGTTGGGGAAGCAGGAACTTGGAATGGAATTCCAGAGTCTAGCGGTTCTGGGGAAGAAACTACTGAAGTAGAAAGATCTTTTACATCAAGGGATCTCTACTGTGTGGGGGTGAGATTTAGCTGCCTGTCGGGTTTGTCGAGGGTGTCTACGTCGTGGGGGCAAAAGTGTCTGCAGTTCGCCAGAGCATTCACCATTAAAATACTTGTAGAACAGGCAGAGGGATGCAACATTTCGGCGATGGGACAGAGACTGAAGCTTAGATGCTAGTTCAGGGCCTATCAGATTGGCGACTCTCTTTTGAACCTTATCTAGGAGGGAGAGACTAGTAGCAGATGCACCAGCCCAAATGTGACAGCAATACTCCATACATGGGCGATTTGTGGCCTTATAGAGGTACAGGATACTGTCGGGTGTTAGTAGTTTTTTAGCACGGTAGAGAGAGCCTACCTTCTTTGCAGCGGCCCTGGCAATGCTTTCAATATAATTGTTCCAACTTATGTTTCCTGTGAATGTTAGGCCATGCAGTTTGAAAGATGTACCCTCAGAAAAGAGTCACTGGCCATTGCTATTGGTGGCAATTTTGTCGGGAGGTCATTAATGAATATAAGGAGCAATAGAGATCCAAGGATAGACCCCTGAAGCACTCCCGCATTTATATCATATTGTTTAGATGTATGACCGTCGAGGACAACCTGGATTTTTCCCTTATCTAAGAAGGATTTAAGTATGTTAAGTATTCTACCAGTGGTACCGTATGATCTAATTTTCCTGAGGATACCCTCATGCCATACCCTGTCAAAAAACTTAAATATATCTTGAACTACCGCTCTGCCCTCCCCCGCTTTGTCCAGTGAATGGTATATACGTTCAGAGATTACAGTGAGGATGTCTGCTGTGGAATGGGCTTGTCTAAATCCATATTGTTTGTCAGCCAGAAGTTTAGCATCTGTAAGGTGATGGACTAGAGCATGGTTAATTATGATCTCACATATTTTGGCGAAATGCGGGAGGAGGCTAATGGGGCGATAATTTGATGGGTCAATTCTTTCGCCAGAATTCTTGAAGCAGTTTTCCAACAGTCCGGAAAGCAAGATTCATTAAGGCATTTGTTGTAGAGTTTGGAGAGAACTGGAGCTACTTCGGCTGAGCACTTTTTTAATAGCACAGCTGGGATGAGATCAGGTCCACATGTTCTGAAGTGTCAAGGTTTTTATGATAGCATGCACCTGAGCAAGGGTGATTTTTAGATCGTCTAGCGTGGCGTCTGTCCGCAAAGGAAAGTCAGGCAGGGGGTGGTTGGAAGGGTCCAGTGTATAGTTTGAGGCAAATCGATTGGCAAGCATATTAGCCTTGTCGGTTGCTGAGCAAAGAACCTCGTGATTGTTGGTTAGTGGGGGAATTGTTGATTGCCCATTATTTACTACACTGTTGTAGATTTTCCAGAAGTCACGCGTTCCTAATTTTTGTACTTCTCTCTTAGCTGTAGCCTTTTCTTTCTTAACGTTACTTCTAGCTTCTATATACTTCTGTCTGTTTGAACTAGACTTACGTCGGTTAAATCTGCGGTATGCATGCTGCCTTTGAGCAATGGCAGTTGCGCAAGTAGAGGTAACCCATTGGGGAGAGTGGGGATTGCTATAAAATTTCCGCATGGAAACATGTGCTTCAATCGCCGTTTTGAACCATTCAGTGGTCTCATATGCGCACTGTTCAGCAGGAAGAGAAAAAATATTTCCAAATGGGGCATCTCTGATAAGATCTCTGATGGCTTCCCAGTCAACCTTTTTATAATATCTCGTTGTTTTGAGCACTGGCTCTTCAGTTTTGGGTCTAGAATTAGGGCGATTTCGACCATTATCACTGAATGATCAACGTTCCCAGTGGGCTGTCAGCATGTGTTATACAATCCTCGGGAACTGTAGTCAGAAACAGATCTAGAAGTGATGCGTGTTGTTCTTGCTGGTCAGGGAAACGGGTTTGAAACGTAACCATTTGTGATAGGGAGTGAGATATAGCGAAGCTATGTGTTGTTCTGCCCGCTGCATCTGTGTAAGTAGAGAATCCAAGCCAGTTTTTGTGGTGAACATTAAAGTCACCAAATACATGTACTTGTGGGCTAGTGTCGAGGGAGAGTGCTGTGTCTATGCTGTCAGAGATTTTGTTTATTATGGTCCAGTCCTGGGTTGACGGAGAGCGGTAGAGAAAATAAAAGTAGCTAATGTTATGTTGCATGTTTAGTCTGAAGCACATAAAGGCTTGATCGTCCGATTCTAGGTTTGTTTCTCTAGTCAAGGGGAGGGTGTTACAAATTTAGACTTCAAGTCCGTGCATATGTCGACATCATTTTAATTAGTTCTAAGCCCACGGATGTTCGTAAATGCAAGTCTCAATGGAGAAGGCAGGTTGGTTTTGTTTGAGTTTGGGCCTGGTTTTAACGTAATTTTTTTTTTATTGTACTGTCATTTTTTTAAAGAGTTTCAGTTTAGGTAAGGGATGCTTAACAAATGGTTATGCAGAATACCAGACATGCAACACAAACAGACTATCAGTTGTCTTGCCATCTACAAGGATTGTGGCCTCGGGATAGCTCACCGGGGATGAGTGGTAGGTCCCTTTCCATACGCGACATGGCACTACAAACAACCCGATATTATACAACTGTTGATGGATCAGCCGCTCTAAGCGCTACCAAAGAGTTAGGGCTTCTGTACTACCAGTCGGAAAGAGCAGCAAAGAACTGTCTATCCGTTACCCTCAACCCATCAGACGATGGTCAACCCAATCTACTTGTACTAGCATTATGGCATTCAAGCACTCCCAAGTGCCCAGTTTAGGGGATGGGATGTGTCGGGAGTGGGGGAAAACGACGTTCATTGCCCTAGTCAGGAAACAAGATCGATCACTGAAGGTCTGTCGACTCCCTGTTATTCGACCTCTAAGCTTAGCTAATAGGCAAAGAAGGAGTATGGAAGCCGGGCGATAGATAATGCCTATCTACTCCTTAAGCAGTTTAGGTTTGCAGACCGGTAATTTGTTTGAGTCACCAGGTCTAGGAATGTTGTCATCCAAGACTGGAGAGGCCTTCCTCCCCTTAGGTTTAGCTTCATAGTTTTCCTTCTCCTAGACGGATGACCTGGGAAGATCTATGGGTCCATCAGCACCCAGAGGATTTTCCCCGCGCCTGAGTCCTACTCCATGTATTTCTGCGCCTCCGCGTTGGTGGATAATGTTAACGGGTTAGTTTAAAAGGGTTATATATCAACTGAAAAATTATACTCCTCAAAGTGATTACAGGGCATTGCTATTTCATTGTTTGTTACTGGAGGAGGGGCTGAGTAATAGTTCATGCAGTGGAAGCAGCTATATTTGCAAACAGGTCTGTTGGAAGGAGTTAACATTGTTTGTTTTTTCCTTTAGGTTAAAAAAAGTTTCCTTTTCTTATTTTCATGTTGGCTTAGGAATAGGATAATGCGTTGCAGAATGGTATGGTATTACGAATTAACTAGAAAAAATTGTACAAGCTCTGGATATTTTATACAGCAGGAGGGTTAAGTTGTATATTCAATAGATACAAGTAATGTCATTTTTGATATGAAGTACATTACAGTATAGGTATAATTGGGAGTAAATTATATGCTATGTCGTATAAAGTATATATAGTACAATAAATAGATATATGGGCATGTTTCCAGTAGATGCGAATATATGGAGATTGTAGGTATTAAGTAGGTTACCATTTCTAATGAAGATATCTTCAGCTTTCGTTTAAAAATCAGGAAGTTGTATTTTGCATTATGGAGTATCGGTTCAGTTTTTGTATTTAACATTGCTAAGCTAAGGAAGGGACAGCTATTACTATGTAATATAGATAGTTGTATATCTAAGTACAGACTGTTGTCAGTGAGTATCCACCTGGATAAGAATAAACTAATGCATGCCTAAGGAGTAGAAATGTACAGATGTTTAGTGATCATGACTTCCAATCGGTCAGCATGCGAAGGTTAAGGGCTGAAAGCTAAAGACCCCGATCTAAGTCGGAATGCATTGTATGAGTGTTAGTGGCAACTTGGGGAGTAGAGCAGATT
Organism: Euprymna scolopes; assembly: GCF_053919585.1. Lineage (NCBI taxonomy): Eukaryota > Metazoa > Mollusca > Cephalopoda > Sepiida > Sepiolidae > Euprymna > Euprymna scolopes. The sequence goes on from NC_136482.1 coordinate 139,140,752, forward strand.
GTTAGTTTTCAGGAGAGGATTAAACTTACAGAATACAGTTAGGATTAATTATAAGAGTTTTGAGTGCAAAGTAACGTTTAGTTTGCGAAGAGATGAAAAAAAATTTTTTAACTTAACATGCAAATCAGACATAGGCAGTCGTCTTGGAGGCAAAGTGCATATTGGATATACGTAGCAATCCAGCAAGGGTGCTTGTACCGCAATGAGAAAAAATTATTAGTATATAGCGCGTCGGGATTAATTAAATGCAGTCAGTTTGGTCAAGCTCAAAGCATTGTGTATCTATTCAGTAATAGTCCTAGCGACGTAGCTAATGTCGCTGTGTATTTTAGTTTCGAATATAATTGAAAGTAAGACTAACTATATTAGATGGTTTGATAAGCTAGCAAGGAAACAAGCATTTTCAATACAAGCTTTTAGTAATAGTATATATTAAGTATATTACTTAGATAAAGTCCTAACTTCATCTACTGTAATAGAGAATAATTCCCGGCATTTTTTTTTTTATCGCTAGTTTACTTGAATAGAGCATGAGTTAGCAATGTTTTGCCTGTTCGAATAGTAGTCGGGAAAAGGGGTGACGAATCTAATCTTAAAATTTTTGCAAGACAGGAAAAGTAGAGACAGATAAATAAATATACATAAATGTCTTTTGCTCATATGATTGAATATAATTAGGCCTCTAAGTAGGAGTGGGATTATTAAATGGGATTTAAAATATAGTTGAGCTGCCATAGATTTTAATTCCATTCTAAGATAAAAGAAAAAAATCTCACTCATGTGAGAATATGAAATATTTATGAAACGTTTAACATGAAATATGCATATTAGGTTTGCTGTCCAAATGCTTTTAGTTACACTAGAATCCGTGCGACTTTCTGAGTTTATTAAGATATTCTGTCTTAAAAAGCTATAGTTTATTAAGATAGCGGAAATAACTCATATAATTATTCTTTTTTAAAAAGCTTTTGTTTCCTATCTGCACTGTTGCCAAATAATAAGCTAAGTGGTCAACTACAGTCGAGGGCGACGGGAATGTTTTCTTTCCATTCGCTACTAAACCGAGAATGCAGAGGAGGGCGCCACTCCATGTTACAGGATTTATCTACTTGCCTTTGATCCTCCCCTACTACAGCTTAGTATCATTTTTTTACTCTTTACAATGACTCTTATGCCAAGTGGGTCGGTAAATAATGAAGATTTAATTGTTTACTAAATGAGCATACGATCAGTAAAAGGCCGATCTTTCACAACCGTTTCAAATTGTCTTTAAAGTAGGATAGTCGGAACAAGCATATTTTCAATATTATCAAAATAAATATTTCATGAACATGATAAAAACTAAAATTGATCTGCCATTACCAAAGCTTGCATAGGCTTGAGTATCTGAAGAGATAGCAGTTGAAAGAGGACAAATATGATTGGTTTTCATAACGTTTTGTATTAAAAAAAAAAAACTTTAAGGGAAGTTATTAGCATTAAAGGCGTTTCGGCGAGAGTAAAGTCGATACTGATCTGAGTTGGCAGCTAGCAATAATGTTCAGTATTAATAGAAATTGATCGAATGTTTGAGCAAATGATATTTTTCATGCCTTTCATCGCTTATCAAATGCAATCGATAATAATCGTTAATGAGTTTGTCAGATAGACAGTAAGACAACACCTTGAGGATTTAAGATAATGGTTGAAACGGGACAGAATTCAATTATTTAAGAGGACAGCTCAACAAAATTTGTTAACATTGGACTTGAAAGCGACCATATTGTAGTCAATTGAGAAGTAGTTCCGTTGTACTGTGTTCCACGGCCATGTAGTTCATAGAGAGAAACTTTGCTCGTGGAAATTTCGTTTAGTTTTAGGGATAGAAAAGAAGAAAACCATTGACAGTGGTTGTATCTAGACGAGTTTTTATTTCCAAAAAGAAATAAGGGGTCCGAGAAAAATATCTAATTTTTCTGCTTCATGTATAACTGTTGAATTGTTCGAATAAGGTCGTTACACATGGTAGCTTCTGATCAGTTGCATCACGGGTGGAGACACGTAATTAATTAGATTCGTTTTATTTGTATTTTTATTTAGCAAAGTAGACAGAAAGTTTTCCCGAGTTCTAATCCAATAAATCTGTTAGAAATATCACTCCGTATTGTTGAAAGTTGTGCAATAAATTATACTCGGTTGAGAGGAGAACACGAGGGAGTGTTTGCAAGCTATAGTGCACAAGCATAATACACCATCAATTTCAGACACAAATCAAGTGTCTAATATTAATGTTTATTTAGAGCACAACTAGATTTGCTTATTCGAACCTGCCTGTAAATGTATTAGGTGGTTTTGAATGATATTCGTCGATCTGTGACTTTTTCTCATAAAAATCATCTATTCCTTTCTCTCTCTCTCTCTCTCTCTCTCTCTCTCTCTCTCTCTCTCTCTCTCTCTCTCTCTCTCTCTATCTCTCACACACACACACACACTCAGTATATATATATATATATATATATATATATATATATACTGAGTGTGTGTGTGTGTATATATATATATATATATATATATATATATATATATATATATATAATCATTTAGCTATCTATATATTTACATATATACATAGGGATATGCAAAAGACTGAGAAGAAGGCTAAAACCTGAACGAGAGACGATCTCACCAGCAAATTTGGGTTCTACCTGGCCACTCCAAGTGAAGGATAAAACAAGATGGAAGCAAACCAAGGAGGGATTTTTACTCCAGAAATGATTAATAAGCCCGATCATCATTATGATAATGATGATAACCATGAGGAAAGGAGACTTTAATAGAGTTTCGGTTACATCTTGAATTTGAAAGTAAAACGATTACTATTATTTTATCATGCCACTCACGCGCGGTTTATTGCAATTTAGATTTGGATAAGTAATTTCGATCGTTTATCCATTCTACGCGATTTATTAAAATCCAAAAGATTTAATAGAACATAGGCGATCAAATTATTACAATTATTATTGTTCAATAAAAATTGACAATACGGCCTTAATTTTACAAAAACGTCACTTCTACTCCATTAACACATCTTTACAGTAAAGCATCCCTGGCATGGAAATGGCTCAGCATCTCAGATTTAGCTTTATAAGCCTTGCTGCGTATATGATCCATATTAGAATTCCGTTCCTCGTTGAACCTCATGTGACTGAATAGACTAGCCCTCGTCAGACACGCGCTGCCAGACCTAAGCATGAGATCTGATTGAAATGTGCCTCGGATTTTCGATATGTGTCGCTTCCATTAAACACTCTCAAGATGACGCCTTGCCTTAAATCTCTTGCAATCATCATAGATGTGTTTGGCTACGTATTTCAGGCACACCAGCTTGCCGTGATACAGCAGGATTTTGATGCGATGAATTTCTAATTAATGGTTGAGATTTTTCTAAGGCATTTTATTTGGAACATCTTCAGGAGCTTGATGTGTCGATAGTACATGATATACTTTTCTGACGAATACAGACGTATAGACAAAACGCATGATTTCTCCACGCGGAGCTTAATTTTGATGGCGATGGCTTTCTGACTACACACATCTTTCAAGCTTAGATGAAAAGTATTTCAAGATGGAAAGTAAAAACATAATTAAACAATAATTGTACCCAGTGTGATTCGAGAAGGGAATTTTTATCGTTATATGAATCATATGACGTCAGAAATGTGAAAGCATATTCAGCGAAAATAACAGAATAGTTAAAGTATAAATAATGTAAGGCCGTTTTGTTTTGTTTTTGTTGTTTTATAGTAAACCGTTATTACTGTATTCCATCATTCTTAACTACGCTTAGAAAGCAGAACGAGTATTTCAAGGGAGCGAAATGTACTTAGATTGAAAATCTACTATAGTATATTGATAATAGTAAGAACGAAAATATGAAATAAAACCGGTGATAAGGCAAAATAGTCAACCTACTAACAACAGGCTTGGTGTCAATCGGGAGTTGTGTCAGTAGATTTTAGAATTGGAGTGAGATTACATTAAATCAAGTGCTGAGTCGGAAAAATGTAAATTGAGAAAAATCACTTCATTGTATTATAAAGAAATTATTATTATTTATATATTAATACGCTTGTAACTATCTATCTATCTATGTGTGTCACACTTTCCGGCAAATTTGATTGGTTGAGAAGATTTTATTCTGGAATAGCGGATTACACATTAAACGAACGCTCAAGGCAGGGTTGCCAGGTTGGCTTCATTTTAAAAGTAGTTTGGTCATCAGAATTTCTGTTTTGCTTTTTTTTCCAAATTTGTCCCTTTTCTGAACGAACGCTCAAGGCAGAGAGAGAGAGCGAGAGATAGATAGATAGATAGATAGATAGATAGATAGATAGATAGATAGATAGATAGACACAGAGAGAGAAAGAGAGAGAAAGAGAGAGTCTTCGTTAATTAAAAATATTTTAAAATCTGTTTCCACAGTTATTTACTAAATGTTTATATTTGAAAGTCAACAACTTCAATATAGTCAATTTTTCTGTAGTTTTCAATTTGGCTTTCTGTTGGCCTTTTTTACTTAAAAAATGTGCCTGCGCTTTTGGATTTGGCCTTTTTAGCTTTTTTTTTCTGAAAAAATTTGGCTTCGAATAATTATTATCGTCTGCCAACCCTGGCAGAGAGAGAAAAAATGGAACCCTGAAGGCAGAGAGAGAGAAAAAAAAAGTGAACGCTCAAGAGAGAGAGAGAAAAACAAAAGAAACAAAAAACCGTGACATTTACACGGGTCCACCCAGATCCGCCGAAAACCGTGCCGGTGGAGATAATTTAACCACACATGTAAATATATACCTTTCTCCTATTAAAACTTTTTTTCATGAAATTTACTGTAGTAGTAGTACAAATATATTACGAAACCATCATTCTCTCTCTGTCTGTCTCTCTATTAAATATAAACAACGCCTAGAGGAGAGAGTGGGAGTTTTTTTTTCATGAAATTTAATGTTGTATCAGTAAACATATATTTTTAGAAAAATATTTCATGTTTCGTTCCTGGATTAGCGGAATACACATCAAACGAAGGCTAATGTAAAACGCTGAAGGCAGGCAGAGAAAAAAAGAGAACGCTCAAGGGAGAGAGAGAGAGAAAAAAAAGAAAAACGTTAAATGTAGTAGGAGTAAAAATATATTGTAAAACCATCATTCGCTCTCTCTCTCTCTCTCTCTCTCTCTCTCTCTCGCTCTCTCTCTCTCTCTCTCTCTCGCTCTCTCTCTCTCTCGCTCGCCCGCTCTCTGTCTCTGTCTCCCTCTATATCATTAAACAAATGTATAAGCACATACACAAATGAAAATTTAGTAGTAGCATACGGCGGTCTCTCTTTCTCCACCTCTCTCTCTCTCTCTCTCTGTCTGCTGTCTCTCTCTCATTATTATTATTATAATTATTTGAAGCCAACTTTTTCAGAAAAAAAGCAAAGAAGGCCAAATTTAAAAGCGCAGGCACATTTTTGAAGTAAAAAAGGCTAACAAAAAGCCAAATTGAAAATTAAAGGAAAATTGACTATATCGAAGTTGTTGACTTTCAAATATAAACATTTAGTAAGTAACTGTGTAAACAGATTTTAAAATATTTTTAATTAACGAAGACCGCGTTTCTCTCTCTTTCTCTCTCTCTCTCTCTCTCTCTCTCTCTTTCTCTATCTATCTATCTATCTATCTATCTCTCTGCCTTGAGCGTGCGTACAGAAAAGGGCCGAACATGGAAAAAAAAGCCAAACAGAAACTCTGATGGCCAAACTACTTTTTCTTTTTTTTCTCTTCCTTCCCCCTATCTATCTTTCCCCTCTCTCCCCCCCCTCTCACTCCTCTATCCTCTTGGCTTTGTTTATATCTAACAGCAATCAGTCGTAGTTGCGAGAATATTTTTAATTAACGAAAACTGCGTTTCTCTCTCTCTCTCCCTCTCTCTCTCTATCTCTCTCTCACACTCTGTGTGTCTATCTATCTATCTATCTATCGCTCCCTCTCTCTCTCTCTTTCTCTCTCTCTCTCTCTCTCTCAAACAAATGTAAAGAAAAATAAACAATGAAAAAAAAAACAAATAAATGTTCAATTTTTGTCCCCGATGTAAGATGTATTTATTGAGAATATTTGGAGCACTAATATCGTGATTTTGGTATATACATATTTACATACATTTTACCTACCGTACTCTTCATTTACTATTTAAAAAAAAAATAGTACACAGGGTGAATTCTTCGGCCAGGGCAGTAAAGGGTTAATGTAAATGTTTCAAGGTACGGATATGTGATGGGATAATGTGTATGTGAAAAGCAAAAGAAAAGAAAACGTGAAATTTTCACGGGTCCAGCTAGTTATTATTATTATTATTATTATTATTATTATTATTATTATTATTATTGTTGTTGTTGTTGTTGTTGTTGTTATTATTATTATTATTATTATTATTATTATTATTGTGATTATTATTATTGTTGTTGTTATTATTATTTACTAGCTTGACTAGCTTTTCGATTTTTAGAATTATTATGAAGTTGAGTGAGAGATGCCAAGACATACAAATAAAATTATGCTTCATCTTGTATCTATATGTTGGTTTCAATATGCTGGTGTCTTGGTTGAGTGCTAAGCATTAATTTAGTTTTCTCCAGAATTATGGTGCCCATGTATAAACACGCCAGAATTATGTTGCCCATGTGTAAACACGCCATAGAGAAGACAACCATTATTTTTCCGTTATGCGTGACAAAATCAGTATCATCGGCATAGCACTAGTCCTAAAACTATAAGGGAGGGGCATTACTTAAGGTATGTCGAGAACAACGTAAGAGGAAGAATTCTGTCTTGTTTAACGCCATTATATCTCGGTATTGGTTCAGAAACTGCACTGCCAAAATTGGAAGCGTGTTTTCATGTCATGATGAAGTTCTCTAAGCAATATGATGATTCACGGTGGACATAGAAGTTTGTCGAGAATTGTTGCTGTATTCAGTGTCAAAAGGTTTTTATGCCCCCCCCACACACACACACACGCAAAAAAAAAAAGAAAGAAAAACGATAGTCATTGTTTAGAGGTGAGTTTTCTATCTGTAATACTCGGCATTTCCAGTAAAATATATAAATATGTAATATATATATATATATATATATATATATATATATATATATATATATCCATCCGAAAGGATGAAACACTAGTGTCTGTAGGTATTTAATGATTATAGTAGAAAATAATTATGACAGCCCCTTTAAGAAATTCGTTTCTTATCGTTGAGCACTTTCAGTTGAATTAAAAGTCGGTCAATTTAGCTCTTATGCGTAGATCACCGTATAACGATTAGATCACTGTCTGACTGACGTAAATGAACACTTAAAATTAAGATGTTTAAAAATTCAACGTTATTTCAAGCGGCTAATGGTAGCCGAATGGATTAGGTCTCCGCTAATCGAGCCAGAGATGTCTCGTGATACGGGGTTCGAATCGTTCGACTGGTAGTAATCGTGACACCCTGCACTGAAGATTCCCGAAAGGGTGAAACACTAGTGTCTGTAGGTATTTAATTATTATAGTAGAAAATAATTATATATATATATATATATATATATATATATATATATATATATATATATATATATATATATAAATGTAATTCTTGGTTCGTTCAAACTCCATAAAACCATATTTTTACATTACCAATTTAATTGAAATTTTCAGAAAATTCATGTGTAAAGTCAAGAAATGTTTGCATGTTATTAAAATAAATTAAGATCGTTAAGATCGCAAATTATAAAAATATATTAAATAAAATAAAAATATTTTTCGTAACTGCGAGACTGTCCGCCATATTTCATTTCCGGTAGAAATGAGCCTTTCACGTGCTTGACGACTTTCGAATTACAACATTTAACTATCTAATTAATAGATGGGTAAAAAAAAAATTCCGTATTTTTAAAATTATATATATATATATATATATATATATATATATATATATATATATATATATATATGTGTGTGTACTTTAACCTTACAATTGAATAAAAAAAACATATCATAAAACTTTAATTAAACTTGGAAATACGATTTAAAAAATGCGCGGATCGGTAAGTGCACTAGCACCATTTGCTTATCTTATTTCGCTGAAAACGAAAATAACGTTTATAATTAAGGCAAACGAGTAGTTTCCAAGATATGAAGAAATGTTAGTTTTAAAAAGTGGAAGATCACTTTTCCATAATAATTTCCATAATAATTTAACGTAAAATGATCACCCACTTTGTGGCCACGATTTTTTTTTTTGGGGGGGGGGACTTTCTTTCTACCTTGGAAAATCCTTTAAAATTACCTGTTTAAATTGCAAAATGCAAAAGAAATAAAAAAAAAAAAAACTTTTTAGCCAAGAAACACACAGAAATTTTTTTTTAAATAGCATCCAATTTTTTCTATCGAATTCATTTGCTGTTTTTATTGAAAACTATTTTCTCCCGGATTTTTGATAAAATTTTCCATAAATGGCCGTGCGTCTCACGTTCGTATATAACAAAAAGAATTTTTTTTAAGATTTCGGTGTGCTAAAAACGAATCTGCAAACCGTTTCCGTCGCGAAAAAATAGTTTTTATGATATGAAGAAATTACTTTTTCGAAAAGTAGGCGATCACTTTTCCATGTAAATTTAACTTAAAATAAGCACCCACTTCTAGCCACCTGAGGGAGGGGGGGAATTTTTTCCCATGTTTATTGGCTAAACAGCTTCCGTTTATGCTCCCACATAGCTTAAACGAAGGCTACAGCTGTGAAATGGGAAATAGTCCCAGAGTCCAGGGGTTATTACCATGCAAAAGAAATCAAACAAAAACTTTTTAGCCAAGAAACACACAAAAAAATACCCCTCTCTCAGGTGGTCAGAAAGTGGGTGCTCATTCTAAGTTAAATTTACATTGAAAAGTGATCACCCACTTTTCGAAAAAGTAATTTCTTCATATCATGAAAACTTTCTTTTTGCGACGGAAACGGTTTGCAGATTCGTTTTTAGTACACTGAAATCTACAATAAAATATTTCGTTATATACGAACATGAGACGAGCCTTAAAGTAAAATAATACCGGATTTTTGGGGCAGATTTGCCGTTTAGTTGTACAAATATCCTCAAACCAGGTAATCACTAAAAGGGACTCTTAAAAGTCGTCATCTGTATCGAGCAAAAGTTTAAAACCACTGATTATATGTCAGCCTACATCACAGTAACATATATTGAGTGAGTTCCTAACAGTATTTTGTATAGTTCTTTTAGTTTAAACTCATTTCCCAAAATTACCCTAAACTTAACGTGTTCGATACAGTCTGCCGCCATTTATATTTTTCAAATATACCGATAAACAGTGCATGTTTTTGAACCTATTAAACATTATATATTATATAAAATCACTACAATGTTATCCAGTTAGGTAGAACATTGACTTTTCTTGCCTTTGATAAAATTTATTTGTTATATATTTATTTTTTGACAACTTCTTTGTATCTGTGTTTAGTAATACAAACCCTTTTCATTTAATGTAACGTTTAGTCGGCTCGAAAAACAGTGTTTATTGGTGTATTTGAAAGATACAAATAGTGGCGGAAACTGTTGATTACGTTAAGTTTGAGAAAGTGGGTTAAAACTAAAACACTATACAAAATACTGTCACAAACCCACCGATTATGTCAGCCTATTTCATGGTAACATATATTCTGTGGGGTTTTCACACTGTATTTTATAGTTTTTGGTTTTCAACTTACTTTTCCAAACTTAACGTATTCAACAGAGTCTGCAACCATTTCTGTTTTTGGTAGCCGATTAAACATTTTACATTGCATAAAAACACTAAACAATTATCCAGTTAGGTAGAAACATAACTTACCTCACCTGAGCTTTCATTTATTTGTTTTTGGACAACTTTTTCGAATCTGTGTATAATAACCCCCCTCCATCACTCAAATATCAATTACTAACTCACATTTTTGTATACAGAAAAAAAAAAAAAAAGCATTTAGCGTTTCAACATTTTTGCTACGTTCAGCTTTATCCACTGATTGTTGGTCGAGCCCAAGCCATGATTGACGGTAATCCCGAGGATTAGGATCCAATTCTGCAAGACTACCATTTTTTGTCATTTTTGCCTTTTTTATTTTACTTTTTGGAATGGATTGCTGTACTAAGAATATAAGAAACATGCATTTTCTCTTTTTATTAGAATTTTCCATTACACCAAATATAGCCACAGCAACTCGTGGCAGGGTACAGCTAGTATATGCATTATATATATATATATATATATATATATATATATATATATATATATATATATATATATATATACTATTTAAAATACACCAAATTCCCAAAGTTATTATGATTTTCTTGAGGTTTACCATACTTTGGATTTTAGAAAGCGTAAAACCTATCCATCTTCATCTATTAAATTCAAACAGGGAAATAAAATCTCATAACTTAAAGGGAAATAACTCATAGGTTAAATGAAAACTTATTTCCGTTTTAAAATGCAGTTGATGTAAGTTATGATAATAATTAAAAGAAATTAAATGTAAATTAAATAAAATATAATTAAATGCAGCAACGATATATAATAGTTCTAATTAGAATACTTAACACAATTCTATACTAATTTCCATTGAAAATGTATAGCTAATTATTACAATAGATTTCCTTTATGAAAATGAGATAGTCTCTTGAATGTTGATTCTTTTTAATAAATAGCATATATATTGAAATCATGCGGAAATAGGAGTATATGAAAATTTGTGAAACAGTGTACATTTTGTATATATTAACCAAATTATGAACAAACATATAGAAATAAGACTTTTTTAGAATAGATGTTTCCATTTATATATAAAACATATACTACAGAACGCTGAAGGTAATAAAAAAAATGTTTTAAAAAATGAATTAAAAAACAATCCAGTGAGACATCTTGGCCTACTTAATTTTAAAATATAAACTGCGAATAAAAAAGTTTATATATATATATATATATATATATATATATATATATATATATATATATATTAATCATTCAGAAAATATATTTAAACTATAAACAATCGATTCGGCCTTTCCTGTCCTAAATTCATACATTAAATTTAGTATTTTTCATTTATAAATTTAATTTATGCCGCATAATATGTTCAACAAGGTCACAAATCTGTGCATGAAAATCGCATTTGCACGAAATGCTATATGGCAACCACATAAGCTGATTGTTGAAACCTAAAAAAGCCTCTTTTTCAAAATTCTTTTCGTTAGGATTTAACGATTATCTTTAGAATTACTACAAAGAAACAATTTTCACTTAAGAAAAGTTATATAAATTACAGACTTGAGTATTAAGGAAGAGTTTAATTGTCAATCGGCTTTATCTGGGATTTTATTACATCTATAATTAATGAGTGGCTTTTATTACGAGGAAAGAGAGTAAATATAGGGACAGAGTATTAATACATATATATATATATATATATATATATATATATATATATATATATATATATATATATATTAGAAGCCTGGCAAGGACACAGGAGAGATAACCAAGCAAAAAAAAAAAACTATGCAAAATTCATCCCACAGCAGCAAAACTGAATCTGGCTTAACAAAACATAATATACACAAATGTAGGTAAATTTGGGCATATTTTGGGGGGTTGGAAATATAGATTCTTTCTTCCTATTGTCATAAGATTTTAACAACACAATAGTATTATAATCTTCAAAAAGCTTGTAAATTTTCATGTAGTTACGTCGAATAGAACCAAAGATATGAGCATTTCATTATATATATATATATATATACATATATATATATATATATATATATATATATATATATATATATATATATATATGGTCCAAATGATCTGATATATATATATATATATATATATATATATATATATATATATATACCTCATTTTTAAGCAATTTTATAAATTCCAAATCTCAGCGACTACTGATCAGAATTTAACAAATGAAGACTCGTTGGAAAGCTAATAACCTGCATTTTGTAGAAGACTATGTGGCATTTGCCCTTAAGGTCGCGCCTAGAGAGAATCATCTATCACCCAGAGCCATTTTGCACTTTTTTACAGCTATAAAATGTTTTAAGTATAGTCATTTGTTTTCCTAGTTTTGCGTATGAATTAATGATATTTCCCCAAAACCTCTTAATAGAAGGGAGATATAAACTTGCTGCTATGGTTTCAAATGATCTGAAATAACAGTAAAAGGAAACTTAATTCCAAATGCTTCTCATATGTTATATCTCCCCTTTTTTGGTTTTTATACATAAAGTAAATCGCACAGTGTATACGGATTATTTGATGCTGGAGCTATTCAGAATCGTCACCTATTTCCAAAAGAAGGGAGCTATAACATAATATAACATATTAGAAATATTTAGCATCAAGTCTCCCCCTGCTATTATTTCAGATCATTTGAAACCATAGCAGCAAGTTTTAGTCTCCCCTCCATCAAGGCCATAGCTTTGGGGAATATATATATATATATATATATATATATATATATATATACATATATACATATATATATATATATATATATATATATATATATATATATATATATATATATATATGTATACTACTATATAAGCGTAGATATCAAATAACATTTCCATAGTTTGATGATCATAAGTAAAAGTTGTCCGTTATCACACAAAACATTTCATAAAACAATTTCACGCGCGCATACATACAATATGTGTGTGTGTGTGTGTGTGTGTGTGTGTGTGTGTGTGTGTGTGTGATGAATATAAAACCAATATGTTTTCGAAATTGCTCAATAGGAAGTAGAGCTTTATAAATAAATAAAAATACGAGGTGCCTCCAATAAGTTTCCAGACTTTTGTTTGACAGGCATTTATAATTTTCGTAGACGTTTAAAAATGGAGTATGTTATTGCTATACATATTATGAGATGACTGAACAATATGTGAGGATTCCAGATTCAAATGAATAGCTACAGCAGGAATTGGAATATACCCTACTAAAGCTTGATTGTCACAGCTGGTGAATTTAAAAAATTCAATCTGGGCGTGAGGAGACTTTAGAAGAATGATATGCAGTAAAATTTTGTTTAAAATTTGGAAGAATGCCGCAGAAACGTATGGAATGCTTCAGACTGCTTTTGTGCCATCTTCATTGATTGGAGCATCAGCTTTTGAGTGGCATAAGAAATTCAAGGAAGCTTGTGAGGGATGGTAAGAGATACGGGAGGAGTAAGGAAGTCAGAACACCAGAGTTGATTGGCACAATAAAGAATTTCCTGAATAAGGACCGTCTTGTGTTTATAGAGACAATAAGTACACAGTTTGATGTCAGTGTGAGAACTGTACAGACAGTTATTCGCGAGGAACTGAAGATGCAGAAGATTTGTGCAAGGTTTGTTCCAAGATCAGAAAGAAAGACATTGCCATGGGTATTAAAACAATTCCTCACCCTCCCTATTGTCTAAACCTCGCTTCCTGTGACTTTTGGTTATTCTCTAAGCCCAAGGAAAACCTTAGAGGTTGTCGTTATGAGACAATTGAGGACATGAAAGAGGTTGTGACTCGGGTCATTGACATGCTCACACAAAAGGACTTTCATCGGTCTTCCAGAAATTGTTGGAACGGTACATTGCAGCCGGAGAAGATTTCTTCGAAGGGGACTAGAGTTTCATTGTGTACCATCAATAAAAGTGCTCATACGAAAAAAAGTCTGGAAACTTATTGAAGGCACCTGGTATATAAACATTTGAATAGTGTACGCAGTTTAACATAAGTTTCGATGTTAGTATATCGTAGCGATGTTGTCTTCAAATGCTCGCTCCGCAACTGATTCTAAGATTCAGCTATTTTTCCTTAGCTTTCTTTTTTTACAACTTTCTTGTTCATGTGCTTTTTTCACACGATAATGATTCGACGAAGGATCGAAAACGTTCGTGACGAATTGGTATGCAGTCATTAAATCTGCCAATTTTTTTTTTACTCTGTAATTCAAGTATATGCCTAAACAAAAGCTATGAAACATAAATTCTTAAGAAAAAGAAAAAAAAACATGAAAAAATGTTATTGAAGCAAATGAAACCGAAAGTCGTGTTTTATTCGAAAATTATAATCAGATGATCCGTTATTCTTGAATGTTTGTTCAACGGTATTGTACATAATAGAGGGAGAAAATACAGAAATAAAGATGAAAAGTACAAACATAATTAAACAATGTACCCAGGGAATGGGATTTTTGTCGCTATTTGAACCGTATTATGTTATGTGCAAGAATATTCAGCAAAAAGAAAATAATATTTAAAAATAATTTAAGCCCTTTGTGGGCAAGAAAACTACATATATAGATAAGAGAGAGGGGGGAGGGAGGGAGGGAGATGGAACAAGTAATGTTAAGTATAAATAACAGCTACTTAAAACAAATTTAGCATGCATGTTGTGTTTTAATAGCAAACAATTTATGCTAGAATATTTATGTTTGAAAAATACCAACTTTATTTGTTCTAATGAGCCGTAATTCACATTATATCTTAACCTTAGGAATACTTAATTAAATTAAGTAAATAATAACTCTCTTAATCTGTCTGTCTGTCTGTCTGTTCGTTCCAACTTTTTTTTTAAACTACTGGGCATTAAGACTCTTCGGTTTTAAAGAGGCAAAAACGTTTAGCATATTTATAATAGTATGCCGTAAAATTTCGATTATACATTGATACTGGCGGCTTCAGGAGAATTGTGGAATTCTGTTTATTGCACTAGGAATCAAGCACCAACTTTCCACTAATTATATTTAAACAGTATTACATTCAGGCTTATATACTACTATCATTTAATGCTAATTTCAAAAGAAAGTAAATTTTGCACGTTTTAGATGGAGTCGGGATCCATTACAGAACACCCAAGTTTTAAAATTAAATGTTATCTTCCTGATTTGCGCCATCTTCAATTCTGTCATTGTTATAGACGAATGGCGGCGGTAGTCTGGTATTTCAAAGTACACCTTGAATTATTTGATTTACGACTCCTCTTATTTTATATCTTAAACTTTATGCAACATTTTGAACAATATTATTTGTTTTTATAACCAGATTTGACAGTTTGTCGCTGGAGTTTTTTGATATTTGTTTCTAAATATCTGATTACTTATTGCCATATATGAGACCTTTTCCATAGATTATTGCTTAATTTGTTTTCTCTTAATCTTTTTAATGAAGGGGGAGTTGATTATAACAGCCTGTACTGCCAGTGATTGTCTCAGATTCCCCTAAAAACATGTGTAATAGTCATTTTGTTCTGCAATTATCATTAGGTCAAAGAATGATATCACCATATTGTTGTGGGTACTTACCTATAAAGAATATATGAGCTCTCCTAATGCTATAAATATACAGAGGTACCACTCTACAGAATCACTCGTAGTAAGCCATATTGCATTAAGTACTTCAACTCTTGTTCTTTATGTAATATGTCCTGTTCAAAATACAAATAGCTTTTTCTTTTCTAAACCATATCCGTGTTAGTCTTGGTGACCTTTCTGGGCCACGATTTTTTTTTACGATATATATATATATATATATATATATATATATATATATATATATATATATATATATATATATATATATATAATTATTAAATACCTATAGACACTAGTGTTTCATCCTTTCTGGAATCATTAGTGCAAGGTGTCACGATAAACACCAATCGATAGATTCGAATCCGGCGACAGAAGCCATCCCTAGCTTTATTAACAAGGACTTAGGAAATTCAACTACTGTTAACCGCGATAAATGCGGTGGAATTTTAAATATTTATTCCTGAAATGCTTTTTAACGTCTGTCAGAGTGATCTAATCATTATGAGATGATCTGCGCATAAGAGCAAAATTGACCGACTTTGATTCAACTGAAATTGCTCAACGATAAGAAACGAGTTTCTGAAAGGGGCTGATATTGCATCTTTACGTATTCAAAAAACAGTTTCGTCTGTTTATTCAAAGATTAAAAAAATGAATGGTGCTTTCAAGAGCTTTAATATCAATATATATGTGTGTGTGTGTGTGTGTGTGTGTGTGTGTGTGTGTGTGTGTGTGTGTGTGTGTGTGTGTGTGTGTGTGCTGTAATGATAAATCGGAATCAGAATCGGGAATCGGAAAAAATGGAGCCTATTTTCCGATGCCAAAACGGATTCATTAAATTATCTTTTTTTATCGATTTTTGTAAAAGATCATCTTCCACCGCCTATAGTAATAATAAAATGATAAATATTTATTGACTTAAACTTCCAGTATGACTAAAATCTCTAGATCACATCATCACAATTGTGTTTTTACGTTTGAGAAAATATAGTCACAGTTAAGATGTATTTTTTACGGAAATCAGGACAAAATAACACTTTTATAGTTAAATATTTAGAGATTTATAAAGAATCGGAATCGGTAATTGTATCGGAATCGGGAATTTAGTATGGCATATATATATATATATATATATATATATATATATGTGTGTGTGTGTGGGGGGGGGGGAGACCCGACGTTGCCCGGGGTTGAATGAGGAACAATCAATGTTTTTTGTCATAATGACAATTTTATTATTCTGATATGTTTATTGATTTTCTTTCATTGTTTTAATCATCCGTGTTTTCATTAAATTAACTTTTTTTAAAGAAAAACTAGAAAGCGCGTATTTATTTATTTATTTATTTATTTATTTTGTAAATGTAAATTGTTTCGGTCTATTATCTCTTGAAAGAAAATGTTTGTATGAACGAAAGGTAAAAAAATCGTGACAGTCTAATATATACTGAAGAATTTGAAATGATAGAATAGTATGCAATTCCGAAGTAAAAATACAACACACACACACACACACACACACACACACACACACACACACATCTTAGAACACATTTGACACAAGATGTGTTTAAAGTGGGTTGCTTAGAACTTTGTCTTAGTCGTGTGATGAGCAAATCACGATTATATTAAAAATTAAATTCTTTACGCATTTCACACTTTTTTTATTAAGTGACAACTTATTGAGGCCAAAAGCCACTTGAGAATGAGAGTTAATAAGATAGAATTTCATTTTTAGTTTAATATAGGAACATTATGACATGATTAAAAATAAGGGGCTTCTTCGGAATAAGAACGAAAATAAAAAATCGAGATATTTAATTTAAATTAAAACCAATGGTATCTACTTAATTGTTATGTCTAAATTAGTAAAATATTCAATGATTACGAAAAATGCTACAGTAGAACATTAATGTTTCTGCATTTTTAAATGGGGATTGGTTATCTGTATTATTTGGATGTTTCGGGCTACTGTCATTTTCACAACGATTAGGTCGATGTAACCTCCGACATTCTTCAGGTTTAATTTGGCAAGCTAGGGAATGTTTCTATCGAACATGGGAATTTGGACGGAATTTCAAACGGAATCCTTAATTTACTTCACGAGGAGTGCAGCATGCTCTCGTTCGACTAGATAGAGGTCTTAAGTAATTTGCAATTGCAGTTTTTGGTCGCCCACACTGAGAATTGAACCTTCAACCGCCAGGAGGATATCACTAAACATTTGATTTTCCAAGTACTCTTACCACTGCGCAACAAAGATCATGTTACACCCGTGAAGTAAATAAATTGTTCCGTTCGAAATTTCGTCATGATTTCCGAGTTCGACAAGAAACATCTTAATAAAGTCAGAGGTTACATCGCCTGAAACGTTGTGAAAACGACACTCAAGATACGAATAGTTGTCTGAAGAATTCAAATAATAAAAATAAAAAATTAATTATTAATAAAAATTATTTTCGAAAAAATTGCAAGTAATATTTAAAATAAAAACTGAACAAATACAGGAAGTAAGTGCAATCTGTCTTATTACAATTCCCCTCAAATAATATCGTCTCAATCGATCATAAAATCATAAAAGTACATGTTTTATGCAATTATGCAGTAATGAATTACTAATAATGAAATAACAGTTAAGTAGTTGACATCACTTTTAGGTTAAAATACAACAATAAAATTAAATAGATCACATCACCTTTATTTAAAATTGACATAAAAAATTAAGTAGATGAAACCATTTTTAATTAAAATTGATATAAAAAATTAAGTAGATGACATCACTTTTAATTAAAATTGACATAAAAAATTAAGTAGATGATATCACTTTTAATTAAAATTAATATAAAAAAATTAAGTAGATGACATCACTTTTAATCAAAATTAATATAAAAAAATTAATAGATTACATCATTTTTAATTAAAATTGATATATAAAATTAAGTAGATGACATCACTTTTAATTAAAATTAATATAAAAAATTTAAGTAGATGACATCACTTTTAATTAAAATTGATATAAAAAAAATGAAGTAGATGACATCACTTTTAATTAAAATTGATATAAAAAAAATTAAGTAGATGACATCACTTTTAATTAAAATTGATATAAAAAAATTAAGTAGATGACATCACTTTTAATTAAAATTGATAAAAAAATTAAGTAGATGACATCACTTTTAATTAAAATTGATATAAAAAAAAATTAAGTAGATGACATCACTTTTAATTAAAATTGATATAAAAAATTAAGTAGATGACATCACTTTTAATTAAAATTAATATAAAAAACATTAAGTAGATGACATCACTTTTAATTAAAAATAATTTTTAAAAAGTTAAGTAGATGAATCACTTTTAATTAAAATTAATATAAAAAAATTAAGTACATGACATCACTTTTAATAAAAATTGACATCAAAAATTTAAGTAGAGGTATACATTGCTTATTAATAGAAATTCAATTTTGTGGCTTTCGATTTTCTGGTCTTAATCCGAAATAAGCGTAAAAATGATGACGGGAATATTGTCCTTAGCGTGATCGATATTAAACATAATTTATTGTATAAAACAGTGCTTTAATAATATTTAATTTAATAACATTTAATTAATATGTGCTTTAAACATGACAGACTTTGTTTAGATTTAGACACTGAAGAAAATCGATATTGCACAAAACAGCCTTGTTTTGTATATTGTATAATCACTTGACAGTTTTTAACAATCATAAATTTCGCTGCATCGATCACTTTAATGCGACGCTGCTTCAACACAAAATAGTTTCATTGTTTGACTCATATTTAAATAGTGGATTAAATAACATTTGTGATTTATCTGACAAGCTGTACGCAGTTATCCCCCTTTAATTAATGGCTTGAAACTGTCTATAATTATATCGCATATCATATCTCTCTATATATCTATAAAAGTGAGAATTTGTTTGTGAGGAACACTCTCAGCCTATATTCTCAACGAATTTTTTATCTACAAACTTGAAATTTGGTATATAGAGTATTTAGACAAGTGGAAAACTTTTGAATTAGTTTTCATCCGGAAAAAGGGCTGCTAAGCGGTCCAAACTGAAAAATTGGGACTTGGGGGCTATCGGATTTTTATCACTTTGTCAGATATTTCACGACTGGCATGCACGAATCGTTCATATGACAGCTTCCTTATGCTAAGAATAAGTAGGTTTGAAAACACTTTTTAAAGATCGTGTCAATTTGATCTAATGATTATCGTACTTGACTCACTATCTTTAGGTTTTGGTTTCGACTTCAGCTTGAGAATATTTTTTTTTTTTACTTTTTTTACTTGCAAGTAGTGAACTCTTTAGAAAAAATAAACAATACTTGCGTGCACGTCTCAGTTTCTGTGTGAATTAAAATAAAATATTTATGTGTATTTTGCGACCGGGAAACGCCGGGCGACCTGCTAGCTACTTTATTGAAAGTAAAATGTGTTGAGCTCATGTCTCAGTTTCTTTCGGGGTTTTTTACTTAATTTTTTTTTAGGAATTTAACGTTAAATTTAATACCGGGCAACGCTGGGTACATTTGCTAGTCTCTCTATAAAGTTATAGTTCTGGTCCTAGTGTTTTGGAGATGGATGCCCGTAACCATATATATATTCTGAAACTATATTAATCTGAGTAGTTAGATAAATATATTTCATTTTCAGGTACAAAGATCATAGGGTCTGTGTTCGCGGCGGACAGTAATAACAAGGCCGATATCCATTAGTCGCGTGCTCTCGTGTAATGAATGAATGCGTGAATGTAGGATTGACATGAACTTCTTAAAGATAAACTAAAATGGCCGAAAAATGGGCTGAAATGACTTAAATAAATAAAAAGTAAATGACTTAGAATGACTTTAATGAACTTAAGGATGAATTGAATGACCTTAAGAATGACTTGAATGCTTAAAAAATAACTGGAATTTTTCGAAAACAACTTGAATGATCTGGAGAATGATTTGAATGGCTTTGAGACTGACTGGTTGTAAAGTGGGTGATCATTTTACATTAAATTAATACAGAAAAGTGATCCCCCACTTTATATTACAATAAGTACAGCATGTAGTAAGAACAGATACTACACTTTGATTTTGGCCAAAAGACCAAGAAAAGCTTAAAAAGTTAACAGCATCTATTAACAACAGACCTTTGATCTTAACCAAAAAGGCCAAGTACAAAAGTGTTACGGACAGACCGACAGACCAACCGACCGATAGACCGACCGACCGACCGATGGAGTGACTTATAGAGTCGCTTGCACGGGACTAAAATGAATACCGGTGGATAAGTATTTAACGACGTGGACTGAAAACTTGATGTGCTAGGTTCGAATCCAGTTTATTCCACAGAAACACTTTCATCTAACCCACTCATGACCTTATATCTAACATTCTGGGGAGGAGAAAAATAAATATAACTTTTTTAAAAAATATTTTATTCCATTTGCTAAACACTCAGCATTATAAGGTCAAGAGCAAATGAAGTAGTCCTAGAGATGAAGTAGTGCCCTCCCCTACATCTCCATGTAGCAAATAATGAAAAGCGAGCGTTCTGGTTGCCTCGACTATAGTCGATTATTTGGTATTTTACTTATTTGATTTATAACTAATAAATCATATGAATTAAAAGATAAAAATAGAAATATTAATACGGGGTTCACGGATTGAACAGGAGTGAACTGGGGTGTTCATCGATTCCCGGGAAGAGGAGGGAGCTAAGGGTTATACATTTACTGACAATTATTTTTAATGTAAATTGTTCCAGACAAAACATGAAACCACAATGTAAGGAGATAGAAAAATAGCTACTACTTCAAGATCAAAAACTAGTCAACGATAAGTACTAGATGGATATATTCCGACCCAGAAAACAGCAATTCTTCCCCTTTTGTAAGAAACATCGCTCATAGAATATAAGGTCTAAAAGACAAAATAAACAAAATGAGACATTTCAATACACATTGCTATCAATGCTAAATTCGTCATTAGACTTTCTTACTGAAAACAAAATTAATATTATAAAATGTAAAATTAGCAGTAAAAACAGCAATATGGCTGAGGACAAGGGTGTGTGCATCGGATTTGTCCTTCAATCCCAGGCAACATCGGGTCTTCCTATTCTCGCATTGTATCAATCATTGTTTCATTATGAGTTATTCAAAGACTCATATTCTCGAAAACATCTTCTAAAATATAAAGTTATTTGCCGGATTTTCAAAATCAGACCCAAATAGTATTTAAGCTGACAAAAAGAACTTTACTTTTAGTTAGTCAATTTTTATTTGTTATTACTATACTATACTATGTTATTAGCAATATAATAAGCTGCTTAGTTACAATTTGGCATCACTTGAGTAGATTATATTCACGCTAATCGAAGATACGTCCTCAACACAGTCTAGCACTCTTGGCATTTCTGAGTTGGGAATGATCTTGAGTTTGTCGGGCTGAGATGTGGTTCTGGGTAGTCCTAGGAGGTCCACCCTTCCAAGTCGTTGTATTCCGTTTTTTCAGGTGGAGTGAGTTTATTGCTTAGTGCCTGAGGCACTCCTACCGAGGAATACCGACAGAGCTGCCTCGACAATTTTGAAAACGCCAGAGTGCCACTCCTTTAGAGGCGCTGTCTTGATTCTCCCTACCTTCTTAACCTTGTGTCACATCTTCCTGCGGTGGGAATTAAAGTAAATGCTTATTTAGTCCGATCATGGCGAATGGAACATTTTTAAATAATAACTAAAAATAAAAAAACATCAGGAATAGCGATAACTCATTTTAAATTGATAGGAGTTTCTAGCCTATGTGCAAACAAATAAAAACTAAAAACTAAAATGACTTCATTGCATCCCGGACAACGCCGGGTAGATAGAGTTAGTGTGAAGTATAAGAAATACATGTAAAACAAAACCTGAAATATGAACTTTATTTTAATGGAAATCAAATCAGAAGATTATGTCTATTTCATCGGAGGCGACTGCGGGCTAGTGGTTAACGACACGAACTAGCAACCTGGATGTTTCAAGTTCGAATCCAGTTCGTTCCACCAAATCACTTTTACTTAGAATGTTGGCAACCTTCACGTCGCGATATCGTTCTAGAAATAATTCTAACCAGAAAAATATTGGAAAAAATCAATGCCAACAATAGAAACTTCGGATTCATAAGATACTAGCCTAGGTGCCCGGCGTTGCGCGGGTGTTTGGAGGTGCGTGTTGAGCAAAACAAAAAGTGGTAGTAGGCAGGCTCGAACCCGTATCGGAAAGGAGGAAAAGCGTTAACAAGAAAATCCTGTCAACGTTCAGTTTTTCGTTATTGAATTTTTGTGTTATTTTTGTTGCTTTTAGTTATCGTCGCATACAATAAGAAAGAGAAAGAGTGTAAATAAGAAAAAAAATGTCGAAAAATTAAGATAGAAAATGAACAGAGAAGGAAAGAAAGCAGAAAAAAGAAACATCTGAATAAGACAATCTGCAAAACGGATTCAAAAGTGCTTAACACCATTTGAACATTTGAAAGAAAAGCCGCTCCATTAAAATATGTTCAATGGGTAAAATGACACATATTTTTTTATATCTGCATTAAACATTTTTAAATGCATTTTAGTTTAGTATTAGTGAAACTATCAAATTAAGCTTCAAATTACATAAAAATCATTAATAAAAAAGAAAATAAGAAAAGAAAAAGGATATAAAATGGACGTCGAAGAGATGGGAATTTAAAAAAGTTAAAAAAAAAAAAGAACGCAGCAAAGAAAAATGTGATGTCAAACAATCTAGAAAGATACATTGAAAAGAGTGGCAACGCTTGTTCTGTTTAAATAGTTTATTCTTTTCCCAGGAGATTCAACTGATTTTGCAAGTAGAACCAGTCCGTCTGTTCTTTCCCTTGCATGTTGACAGCTAACACCAACGTGTTTGTTTCACAGAGTTTCAAATGCTTTTGCAAGTGGGCCAACTGCTGTCTTTTGCTCTTCGCCTGATGACAAGCGTTTCTTTAATCTTTTCCAGCTTGCTCTTCACTAACATTAGCATATTTATTTACGCTGATCTAGATAAACCACGCCGTCTAAGGTAAATAAACGATGAAGGAAAGAAAAGAAGGGAACAGTTGCGTAAGATTAAAGATGCTTGGGTTCAAGGTAATTGGAAATCAAGAAAAGTTTTAGTTTTTAGTTTTACTTAATAAAAATGTAAAATAAATAAATAAATAAATAAAAAAAACGAAAACAAAACCAGAAAGTATAACTTTCTCACCAAAAATCTTCTTTTTTTTTCTGTCGTAAAGTAAGGCCTATGCGATCGAACGTGACGTCATACATTACGATGCAAGCGAAATATACCGGAAAGTTAAGCTATTGATAATAGATGATAGCGTCTTTGTTTCCTCAGCGTCAAAGTCAACGGAGTATGGGCCATTATTGATTTTTTTTTCTTATTGACTGAGGTACGTTACTGGTCCTGTGCATTTCTAGGTGTTCCACATTCCTAGGCTTTGCTTTTTCTCTCTGATGCTTATTGCTAATCGCTTAAGGCGCTCCTTCCGAGGATTGTCGACGAGGCTGCTTAGGCATTTTTGCTGACCAGAATGCTCTTCTTCTAAGGCGCTGACTCTTCAATCCCTTTCCAACTCTTGTGTCGCATCATCCCGTGATGGTAAGGAACTTAAATGAGATTCTTTTTTTTTTTTTTTTTTTTTTTCAATATTAGACAACTTTAAAAATTGTATTAAATAAAGAATAAAAAGATCAAATTTATATTGAAACTGAATTTTATTCAATATAAAATTTTAAAAAAGAACTAATTTGCCGCTGCACTAAAATAAATAAATAGTACATGGTTTCATGGGTTTTAAAGACAACAATTTATTTATTTTGTTTGTTGACCTTATGAAACGAATTTTCTTTACAAAAATTATAAAAATAAAGGCATACAGAGCCAAGCAAAGCCGACTATGATATTTAAGTTATAATTTGTTGGGTAAAAAATGTTGTTGGTTAAGAGTTATGTAACTATGTGTTTTTGGTTAAGATTTATGTAATTATGTGTTGTTTTAAGCAGAATAAAATCAAGTATTCAATTTTTGAATGAAACTAAGAATCACTAAATAAAGACATTAAAAACAATAGATAAATAAGTTTTAAAAAAATAAACAATTAAAAATGTGTAATAAAACTTTTGGAAAACTGGTTTCTTCTGTGGAAAGCAAACATTTATTAAGTCCGCTGGCAAGGACTAATGACTTTAACCGGCCATTTATTCGAAACATTACCATACCTAGTGTCGTGACAATATAAATTTGTTTATATAAATAAAAAATATATTTTGCTCTTCTTTTATTGAGAACTCTTAATAATTTCGTTAAATTCATTATTTATCACTCTTGAATACCTTTAACCGGGCATATATATATATATATATATATATATATATATATATATATATATATATATATATATATATATATATATACTAGCAAAAATACCCGTCGTTGACTGGGTTCGAAAACAGCCTACAGAAAATGGACTCTGATTTATGAAAGTATGATAGGTTATGAAAAGGAAGGGTTGTAAAGAGTTGTTGGTTGGTTGGTTGGTTGGTTGGTTGGTTGTTTCACGGCATATCAACCCTTTTCGGGTTATTTAATGCCTAATCCAAAGATTTAAGAACAAAATTTTAATAGAATATATTTGTTGTTTTCAAGTCGGTTTCTATTTAACCCAGACATGGAACCCTAACAAGTACTACCACTCCGGGTCAGAGTGGACCTGGGAGCAATGGTAATTAAAGGGTGGCTCCACACTCCCCAAAGCCCAAAAGCTGGGGCCTCACCATTGGATATAGTTTAAGGTCATATCCAGGACCAGGGTTGTAAAAAGATAGCTTCGAATTTGGGGCTATCAAAACCAAAGCAAAATATGATTAAAGTAAAAATAAAATAGATAAGCCCCATAATTTATTATACCATACCTGTTCACACTGAAATACTTATCACAATATTCTGTAGATCTATATTAAAAAACCTTGTTAAACTTTGTGACATATTTCCATTCTATGGAGGTCAGGTGCGAACGAACACCCCATAATTTTATTATACCATATTTCTTCAAACTGAAACATAATTATCAAAATATACTTACGCAGATAGATATGAAAAGTCTTTATTAAAGTGTGTGCCTATTTCCATTCTATGGAGGCCAGGCGCGAACGCAGACCCCACAATTTTATTATACCATCCTTATTTAAGTTAAAACATACTTATCAAAGTATTCTTATATACATCTATATCAAAAACACTTGTAAACGTTTTTTTTTATTTTTAAATTTTTTATTTCCATACTTTGTGGACGATACATCTTCTATCATTATATGTAATCAGTTTTTTAAAATAGTTTACCATATAGGAGCCTATTCGTGACCAGACACACACACACGTACACACGTACAAACACACACATACACACATTCAGCTTTATATATATATATATATATATATATATATATATATATATATATATATATATATCATAGACGCTCTATTTCATAAACTTAGCCATTTATTTGTTCTTCTGACCCGTGTTTCTTAATTTAATTCTGGGACTTTCACGTGCACATATAAGTTGACCTAATTATTAACGCTAACTTTCGCGCTTTTTGTCTAGGTCAGTTTGACCTTGCTTTTCAAATTTAAACTTTCACCGCTTTTCCGTTTTTTTTTTTGTTTTTTTTTTGTTTTTTTTTTAACCTTAATTTACTTGATTCCTTCAGCCTGGACAGACGTGTTTTAAATATTCTCTCCAGTGCTTTTTCTTTTAATGATTTGGAATTCATTCCATTTGCGATTTTTTCCAAGGAACTCTGCCTTTTGGATCATTTTGGACCATTTAGAACTTACCCATTGGATTAGAAATTTTTAATTCGACCGTTTTGGATTTTACCATTCTTTGATTTTTTTTTTACCTTTCACCGGACTATCCATTCATGTGAAATCTTTTTATCATTTTTCTTTTACCTCCTATTCCCCTTACCTCGCCCTTTTTTTTAACCAAGTAAGATCTGTGACTTACTTGTAGTTACATTAAATACTTTTACATGCAAAATCCGATCCCGCATTTTCCTGCCCTCTGATGAGAAGGAGAGTATTTCTTCGAAACTCCACGGATTAAGGACTATCCACTTATCTTGTGCTTCCTTTTTTAAAATTAAATATGTTTTTAACTCTTTTTCAAGATGTCTTTTAACATGTTTTATTAATCATTTGTTCATATATATATATATATATATATATATATATATACATAATGTATATATATGTATATATATATGTATATATGTACATATTCTACTTATATATAAGAGGCACATCATGAATATGTGTGTGTGAGTTCCTATGAACTCTGAAACTGTTCAGCCGAATTTTTTTTTTAAATTTCACACAAATGTACTTTATCCCCCTATCTCTCTATCTCCTTGTATATATATATATATATATATATATATATATATATAGTATAATCTTTTATTTATACAAATATTATTGACTACATATGTGCGTACATGTTTCAGCTATGGTGTCTTTCTAGATCCGTTTTTATCAGGTTTATCGATCTCACAAAGACTGTCGACCTTGTGAGCAGAGACGGCCTTTCAAAGTTCTGGACAGGATCGAATGCACAAGGAGGTTCCTGTGCACTATTAAATCATTTCACATGGACATAAAGGGTGATGTTCAGTTCGATGGAGCAACATTATCACATTTTAGTATGAGGAGCGGTGTGAAACGGGGCTATGTGCTCGCCCCGACCTTGTTTGTTAACTATTCTATTAACCAGGCCTTTTGGTGACCTCACAGAGAGAATCTAGCTCAAAACATGTTCAGGCGGTAAACTTTACAAAATTGCTAGACTGAGGGTCAAAACCAAGATTCGCCCACATTTTACCTTGTGCTCGCACACATACACATATATATGTACATATATATATATATATATATATGTATATATATATATATATATATATATATACATATCATTAATATATATATATAGCAAAAACATATATATATATATATATATATCAAAAATAATATATGTGTGTGTGTTTGCATGTAAATGTGTGTGTACCTACGTTCAAGATTTTCGATCATGTCGAAATTTAAACGTAATAAAATATTTATCTATCCCGCTACTAAAATAGTACTTGAATCATGAAACTGAAACCTGTGATATAAATAAACGAATGTGACATAACATATTCATATCCTCTCTATTATTAGTATAACTAGTTGTATTCCTTTCATTTTATTTTCATGTGCTTCATAGTTTTCTCTTTAATCTCTCATACCACACATATTTTTATCTGCCTGCCTGAAACGTTTTCACTTTTTGCATATCTCTCTTCTCTTTTTTCTTTCTCACGTTTTCTCTGTCTGTCTGTCTGTCTGTCTGTCTGTCTGTCTGTCTCTCTCTCTCTCTCTCTCTCTCTCTCTCTCTCTCTCCCTCTTTATATATATATATATATATAGTGTTTGTAGGTATTAAAAAATAATCATTTATAATTTATAATTATTACACCTCTTTACAGAAGTAAGTTCTTAAAAGATCTTAAAAGTTTAGCAATATCTGGGAAATAAAAGGCAGTAGGCTGGCTTTGTGCGAGATCGCTATTTCCGATCGCTCGATCACTTTAGGTCGTCTTAATAATGTTATGCCTGTATTGTGCTTTATAAATGTTACATTTCCATTAATTCTCGTGGGAGTGACGGTGGCCCAGGGTTTACGTTCCTTGATAATAGAGTCAAAAAGGGCTTCTAGAATATTTCAATTAAAAGTCAAATATGAACATGTAACATTATAGAAAAATATAAAAGGCCAATCAAATGAGGTATAGTTTTTTTAAGCAGTTACATTAAATTTAATGTGGACTTTCTTTTTTGCAGCCTGTATATATATATATATATATATATATATATATATATATATATATATATATACCTTAATGCAGATAACAAACTCTTATGAAAATACATAAAAACTATATTTTAATTTGGAAAATATAAAAGATCGAAATTAAAACGATGATTTTTTTTTCGTGAATTTATAAAAAGTTTGTTCCCTGCATTCAAGTTGGTTATATAATATAAAGTATCTATAGCTTTAGTCTATTAAGCTACTGATAAATATTTGTGCTATAAAATTGATATTTGGACTATGAATATATACGTATATATATATATATATATCTGCATATTTATATTTGTATATATCGAACATCATTTTCAATGAGGTCACTGGCATACAATTCTATTTAGCTGTGTAAAAACAAAATGGCCGCATATGTTTAAAATGAATTTGTCGCACGAACAATCCTCATTTCTTGGAAACTGACAATGGCGTTATCATTTGAATGCTGCACGTAATATTATGTTTCAGCAGTTCGTTGGAATTATAAATGAAAAAAAAGACGTTTATGATTTATTAAACAAATATGAAAAACTTTTTAAAACTTTAATGTAACCCAACACGATCCGTTAGTTACACAATGCTGAATCTTATCATATCTCTCTCTCTCTCTCTCTCTCTCTCTCTCTATATATATATATATATATATATATATATATATATATATATATATATATATATATATATATATATATATATATATATATATATATAATGGGTTAAGAAATTCCAACGACAGAAAGATGTATATTTAAATAAGGGGGTAGTCACCAACAATGTGTATTTTTTGACATTATTTTATTATTCCGTGTCTTGGTTTGTGATTGAGAATTATGTTTGGATCATTGTAATAATGTTTTTAAATCATTGAAATCGTTTTTACGCGTTTCAGACGTTCTGTGAAGCGTCCTCGTCAGAAATTATTTTCAAATGTGTTGGAGATGTAAAAATGTCATTTTCGTAGTTCATTTGAAGTGTTTCCAAGGGGTGGATGTGTGTAAGTGTAAAACTATTCATTGACGCTTCATTTGACACTTACACGCATCCACCCCTTGGAAACACTTCAAATGAAGTACGAAAATGACATTTTTACATCTCCAACACATTTGAAAATAATTTCTGACGAGGACGCTTCACAGAACGTCTGAAACGCGTAAAAACGATTTCAATGATTTAAAAACATTATTACAATGATCCAAACATAATTCTCAATGAAAAACCCAGACACGGAATAATAAAATAATGTCAAAAAATACACATTGTTGGTGACTACCCCCTTATTTAAATATATATATATTTATATATATATATATATATATATATATATATATATATATATATATATATATATCTGTTTCTTCTCTCTGTTGCACTAATTTTCTCAATTTTAGGTCAATTCTTATGTATGTGCCTGTTTATTTTCATATGTCTTCAAATCTTTGCAAATGTTTGTTCGTTTCTTCCGATCCGTGTGGCTGTCCTCCCTAGCGTTTATGTATTCGCTTATGTTTTCTCACTACATAATATCCTGATAGTAATTCTTGGTAGATGCGTTCAAGCTTCTTTATAAGAGTCCCTTCACGTTGGTCAGTCTGTTACTATTAAGTTCCAAATAGCACGTTCGTATGTCTGTCATTCTTCAGTTTTGTTACACAGTCATATAGAAGCTTGTATTGTTCTTTTTACATCATCATTTTTATATATCAGATTATTCATTTAAGTTGTTCATTCTTTTAAACATAGTTTGGGTTATTTAATGCCGAATTCAGTAATTTTGCTTTTTTATGCTTCAAATATTTTTTCACGATATTTTGTTTACTTACTTTATTTTACGACATATCAAGCATTTTCGAGTTATTTAATACCGAATCAAGTAAGCCAGTAATTTTAGAAAAAGGTTTTATGCATCAAGTTCTTTATATTTTTAAATATGCGTTTATGATTTTTGGTTATGTTGTATTATAGATGACAATTGTAGTTTTTGTTTTGACTTTGCAGAACACAATTGAGTTTTGCAAAGGGAAAGGAAAAAACAATAATATTAATGTTTGATGCTTTATAGGTTAGGAAACTAGTATCTTCAGACAGCCTAATTTGGTAGCATCAATCGTTGATCTCTGAGATACTGGGGTGTTAAGTACATTTTCTCTGTCGGTTGTTATGTCTATGTGTATGCGTGTCACTTTTATCAGTTTATAACGATTAAGTTTGAAATAATATTTGTACATTCGTCCACGCATGTCTATAAGAGGCTCTGTCTGTCACACTTAAGTTTAAAAGAAAATTTTTGTCGCTAAACGAGCAAATTACATTGTGCGCATCTAAAGAATATGTTTTTTTTTCTTTTGGTTTTTCATAAATGGGTCTTCAATGGGGCACTATACTTTCCCGTAAAAATGTTTCTGTTGATAAATTGCAGTTTTGAGGAACACGAAGTCTGTGGAATCATTCTGTCACATTTATGTATGGAACAAAACAGTCTGCGGAAATTGCACAAGACAACAAGAAAGAAATTACCAAGTCGTTTTTGCAACAGATATGTCAGCGAGACCGCCTGTTGGGAGATAAATGGTCGCCGCCATGTCTGATCACTGTTTTTGCAAGTTGAAAAGATATACGTTATTTGTCAGCAAAAACCAAATCTGATGTAAGTTGTCTCATGTTTAAAGCAAATAAAAGTAAAATTAAAGTCGATTTAACCTATTTTTTAAGTAAGGAGAGGCATTTTAAAATATTCTTAGGAAAATTATGACTGTCGAACCTAAAGTCCAACTAAATGTTGGATTCCAATCTCGTGTGTAGACTTTATTTAATCGTCATAATTGGCATTTATATTAATAAAATTGTAAGAAAACTTCTTGTGTCTGTATTTATGGAGTCAAAGTAACACATTAAACTATCATTATTAATATTATTTACTATTAATCGAATATTAAGCGAAATAAAAAAAAATGCAATAACGTTGTGACACGGCACATTAATGATTTAAAAGAAATTGGAGGTTCACACATTTGGAAACCATAAAATATAACCAAATTTGATAAATATTAAATAAACGATTTAATCCGAAAATTAATTTACTCCTGTATGTAAGTGGCAAATACGTTATTTGTCAACAAAAGAAAAAAATAAATCTTCTGTAAGTTGTCTCATTTTTAAAGAAAATAAGAAATAAGAAAAAGCATCATTATTAATATTATTTAATATTAATCGAATGTTTAGTGAAATAAAAATGCAAAAACGCTGTGACACGTTAAGGAATTTGCTGGTATATTAATGATTTAAAATAAATTGGCGGTTCACACATTTGAACACGATAAAATATAGCCAAATTTGATAAAGGTTAAATAAACGATTTAATCCGAAAGGTGATCTACTCAAAACACGCGACAACGGAGGAATCCTGTTTTGATTTTGAATAACTGGAATTGATTTGTCGGATGCTAATCGTAAAACATTGTTTTAATTACGACTTAAACAATCATGTTTGGGAAACAAGCAGTGGATACTTGTGGGACTTAATGCAACGAACAGAATTGTATTACTGAAGAAAAAAATGCAATTAACTTTTGTCATATTTTAGATCACAAATTTTGAAAGGTTGAAATCATTAGTTGCGTTTTTGCTTTGGATAGAATTTAAAGATTAATGGAATTTATAAATAAAGCAGAATTAGAAAATTATAAAGGTTGCAAGGGTACGCTTACCATACCTGATAAATATAATTATCTGTCAACAAATGCTAAGGGGTACTACTTTTGAAATAACACCCAGACCACATATGGTGGGTCAGATTTTAAGACCCAGCATTTCTTGGTGAAACAAGGGCTCTTATTATCCCATCAGTCATAATGGAACAGAAAATGCGACACTTAGCGAAGCAGAAAACTTGGTTTCAGTAAAAGTTTTCAATAAAAGAACTAATACTTTTACAGAGCGCGTATGTAAATTCCGAGCGGTGTGTGAAGAAGAAAGACTATAAAAATAGCGTGTGTACACACAGGTGATCACGTTCAACACGTTCGAAAATACGTTCGAAACCACATTAGAGACGTGTGTGATGTTTGAGATGATACGAGGACGTTCAGAATCACGTTTTATTTGTGAAAGTACCCAGAACTAAATGCCGTTGGTAAAAATGAAGTTAATCGAGTTATTACTTGTTTTACGTTCCTTGCGGCATAGACTGCATACAACGTGTGGGTCCCATGTGTAAACGTGTGTACAACATTAAAATACTTAAAGAACTCTGAGAAGACAGACGGTCGTTCCTAAGAGTGAGAAAGACTGAAACAGGATACGAAATCGACGACTGATTAAAAACGTAATTCAAAAGATTAAGAGAATTTGACATTATCTAAAGCGCAACAGCAAGAACTAAATTTGAAATTCCTCTAATCAAGACCATACACCTATTAAATTAATTCCTCAACTTGTCTTTTCGCCCAAACACGAGAAACATATCGACTTTTCGTTATACATATATTACATATCTGTGTTCTAATATTTGTTATTGTTCACGGTGAGTTATTTTTAATGATTGCTGACAGAACTTGCCTTTGATAACATTTATTTGTTATATATTTGTTTTTTGACAACTTTTTCGAATCTATGTGTACAGTAATACAAACCCAAATTTTAATTTAACTTGAAAATACTATTTTAAATACACGTGCGTACACTGCACAAGCACCCTTATTATTATAATAACATGCGATAACATGCAATCATCTGCACAAGTGGTCAAGAGGTGGAGAACACTCGAAATCTGGGGAGACTTGTTGTAACTTGGTCTCCAGGGAACACATCAGGTTACTGCAAGTGTGCGATCACTGATGATGGCCTGTAAGACAACTAATACGCTACACATTTTGATGAAAAACATGGGGAAAAAATGGACATAGAAGAACAGAAACCAAAACTTTAAATATAATTTCTGTATTAAAAGTAATAGTTACTTAAATATTTTAACATATAATCTTGTGGGCAAAATCCAGCTTCCCAATAAGGGGCACACTGGATAGGAACAAAAATAATCTCAGTCATGAAAGATTTCTCCTCCACCGACCGATGACAGAAAAGGTAAAGTGTAGCATCAAAACAGACACTACACTGTGATCTTGTTGCGAAGGCCAAAAAATATTCGTGTTCAATGTTTCTTTAATTGTTTGTTCCCTAAATTCATAATTCTGTTTTATCAGTATTAAATTGTATATTGCTTTAAAATTACTTAATTTTACATAGATAATATTTATATTTTATATTGGATAAAGTTCAGTTTCAGTATTAATCGAACTGTGTTCCTTTTTCTTTTTAAAAATGTTTTATTGCTCTTTTTCAAATGACCCTCATATAGTGGATTTATTTGCTTCCCCACTGAGCAAATTAGGCACAAGGCCGTTTTTTAATGTGGAGAGTGAAGGGGAAATGGAGACCAATTCCCCGGGAAATAAGGGAGCTTGATAGTGACAATTGGTATGAAGGGTTCCCCTACATTGACCAATAACTGCTACAAGAGCAATGGTCTTATATGTGGGGTTGCCCCCACATATGGTATGGCCCTCATATAGTACTGACAGTCTGACAAATCTTACCTACATTGCCTGCAGACATTTTCAGTTAACATGCCTTCTTCTTATTTTCGGTGGCCGTGGTTAAATAAATATAAGCGTATTTTAACAGACGCTCTTACGTCATCAGTTCTTTCATCGTTTCTCGAAAACAAAAATAATTCTTTGACCTGAGAACAATTTGATTTTTAAACTTGTAAATATATTTCTGATATCCGCTTGCTTGATGTGAAAGCGGTTTTTGTGGAACAAACTGGATTCAACGTTGGAACACCCAGGTCGTTAGTCTGTGTCGTTAACTACTTGACCACCGTCATCTGCCGAGATTGGGTTCATCGACGGTCACAATCACTTAAAGAGATGAGATGTCTGTATGTGAATAAAAAAAAATGCTCAAACTGATCCATTGTAGGCATTTTTCTTTGATAAGCCAAAATGATTTAATATTTCTGCACTGAATAACTTCTGTTATACGTCTGTCGCTTGCTCAACCGGAAGTCAGCCGGACTTGAAAAGATAACAAAATCCATTAATCATTTCGCCACAGTAAATCGTTTTCTTTATCTTAAAAGTGTTCATTTTTTATTATTTAATGATGGATACTTTATAGTCGGACCCAAAGGGTAAAAAAACATGCCTGAAATCTTTTTATGTTTAGCGGGAAAATAATTCTTCATAATGGATCCTTGTTAAAATTTTTCTTAATAAAAAAGAAAACCAAATGGTGTTTACAGATCCATATAAGTAGACAGGTTGATACGTTCACAGTAAGACCAAATGATAAAAGAAACAAACAATTTATTTGAACCAAGATATGTATATTGACTAGCAGATGTATCTGGTGTTGCTTGTGCATAAAATACGCTGAAATAGTGTTTTAATTATGTTATTATGTTAATTCCAATATTAGCGGTGGCGCGGTTGTAAAATACGTTTAAATATATTTTAATTCATGCAAATTTCGTATTTATTATTACAGAGCCAATTCTCTATTGAATACCATATGTTACCTAATATATATTGCTATTTTTTTTTTATTAAAAAATATGACTTGGGTGCCATAAGCTAGAATCGAAACCAAAACATTTAACGTGTTCCCTATCGTTTGAGCTATTGACAGATAACAAATATTTCAAATTAAATCATTTTACGTTATGAATGAATTTGCACATGCGAAAAAGTAATATATGTCCGCAAGTTGAAATGAGCATTTTGCGTTTTGAACTTGCCAATATATGTCTGTACGCGTTATTCATCCATTCAAACAAAGATTTTACTCGTTATAAACTATCCTGATGTATGATTACTATTTCTTGTTAATTTCAGCTTCAAGTGACCAGGAATTTAAGAGTTTATCAGTTAAATATTTTCACACAGACACATACATCCATACATTCAC
This sequence comes from Euprymna scolopes, assembly GCF_053919585.1. Classification (NCBI taxonomy): domain Eukaryota; kingdom Metazoa; phylum Mollusca; class Cephalopoda; order Sepiida; family Sepiolidae; genus Euprymna; species Euprymna scolopes. The sequence goes on from NC_136482.1 coordinate 139,176,099, forward strand.
TGTTTTATTTAAATAGATTATGACAAGTACATCTTAATAATTATAAAACTCTGTGATCTGTCTGGACGTTATTTCTTGCTTGTGTGTGTGCGTGTATATATATATATATATATATATATATATATATATATATATATATATATATATATATATATATATATAAGAGAAAGAAAATTAAAACTGTAAGTTGAACTTTACAATTAAAATTTATTGTTCGACTGAATACTCAAAAAAAAACAAGTTACAAAATCCTTATTCCGCGGAGTTTCAAAGAATACTATTCTTGTTATTCTTCTCATCAGAGGACAAAAGAAATCAGCAAATTATATTTGTAGAACAGCTAGAATTTGCTAGTTAAGGCATTAAATGAAGCCCCAATTTATTGTAGCTATAAATTGTGAAAAAAAACAAACCGCGCATAATATTTCAGCTTGCATGAAAATCCTCTCAAGTTGATCCGAAATGCGAAAATAGTTCTTTAGAGATAATAAATAAGTCCAGCGTGACAATGCATATAATCCGATTGGAAAGCCAAGTTTCGCCCTCATTTGGACTCATCAGTTAAACACATCCGAACTCGGAATTCGAAACATAAGGCAAGCACTCTACCAACTGAGACACAAGAAAGTCTTATTAACGAACACACATCAACCAAACCGCAATGAAATCTAACAGTAGAATTAACCTACTTTCGTCTCGAACAAGGGATGTGAAGCTGGTCGCGACGACCACACTCTTGGACTCCCGGTTTGTTGGCTTTCATGGCTCTTGTGAGCTACGACGTTGTCTGGCTGTGGAAATAATTATATATATATATATTTGTGTGTGTGTGTGTGTGTGTGTGTGTGTGTGTGTGTGTGTGTGCAAATCCACATGTTGCATATATATTATTATTAATGTTATTTTTTTATATCTTGTCTATTTTTTATCATTATTTTGATTTCTGTTATTTTTATTTTATTATTATTATTATTATTGTTATTTTTATTTTTATTTATATTATTATTATTATTATTATTATTATTATTATTATTATTATTATTATTATTATTATTATTATTATTATTATTATTATTGTTTCACTATTCTTTTGTTATTATTTCTGTTATTATGCGTGATGGAAAAATTAAATGCAAAACAAATTTCTTTTCTGAATTCAGTTTTGTATCTTAACTTTTGTATCTTAACTTTTGTATCTTAACTTTTGTATCTTAACTTTTGTGTCTTAACTTTTATAACTTAACTTTTGTATCTTAACTTTTGTATATTAACTTTTATAACTTAACTTTTGTAACTTAACTTTTGTATCTTAACTTTTGTATCTTAACTTTTATAACTTAACTTTTGTATCTTAACTTTTATAGCTTAACTTTTGTAACTTAACTTTTGTATCTTAACTTTTATAACTTAACTTTTGTAACTTAACTTTTGTATCTTAACTTTTAAGTAAAATAGTTAATAAACTTTGCATACAAATACTTTTAGTTTTAAAAGTTATACTGCATTATATATGCTTATGAATTTTCCCCTTACGCTTAATAAGATTCTAATTTTTGACATATTTTTTGTTTACTTGCCCCCCACCCCCCACCTCACGAGGGCAAAGTTAGACACAAGGTCGGTTTTTAATTTTTGACAATTACGTTTCCATTTTTAATGTCTATTTCTTCCCGGCTGCCTTTTCTCGACTTCGCGCGCCGCTATCTCTAACCCAATCTTTTTGTTTCTATAAACCTCCATCCCACTCTACGTCTAATGATTTCCTAGTACTTCCCTTCCCCCACTGATACGCCTGGCAGTCTACTTTTTCTTTTCCTTTTTCTTTTTTCTTTCTTTTTTTCTTCTTTCTTTTTTTCTGCCTTAATAACATGTCTGGAGTATATATGTCAGACGACCACCCTCCCCTTTCTTTAAATTTTATAATATTTTATTTTAAGTAAATTGAACTACATTTTTTTTTCATTTGAGGACAGGTTTCTTCTGTGGATATGAAATTAGTGCAAGTCTCAGGGAAAAAAATATTAATAGCCTCAGGATCATCGCTTTTAACTTGCTGAGACGAAATATTTTAGTTGTTAAAGACCCCTGGCCATCACCCCTTAAAATCCCAACAACTGAGTCTGCCATACTTCTTTTTACGTCAGCTTTTATGACTGTCAAACCTTTTCAATAGGATTTAACATTGGACTATGGGGACTATAGGGAGCAAGTCTTAAAATTTGGTATTGCGAAAATTCATCCTCTCCCATAGCTTCTTTAATTGAAGTATGACAAAGGGCGTTATCAAAATATAAAATAACACCCTTTTGATAAATTTCATTCGTCTGGTCCATTCTTTTTCATCCTCTTTTTTTGAAAGAGCCTTTTCTAATTTTATGGTGAATTAATCCACTGTTGCTAATACACTCAATAACTTGGATATTATTTCCCCTTGATCTGGTTGCGATTTTAGTGCACCCTGTGCCTTTTTTTAGAGCGACCTTCTCTTCTTGAAATCTAGAGATTAAAATTGGTTTCATCCATATAAAGAATTATCAGGTTTTGGGACTGAAATTCTAATAAAGCTACTGCTTAATCCTTTCCTTATTGATGTTATTATTAATAGCTTTTGGTTCATAGTGAAGCGATTTTCAAGTTAAGGCCATCGTGTCCAAGTGCGTTCTTAAGCACTCTTTTGTCACACGAATCTCATAATTTTCGATTAACTTATTTACGATGTCTTAGAGTGTGACTCTAGGAAAGTTTTCAATTAATTAGACCATGAAATTCTTATGTTCTTGCACAATAATATATTTTCTTGATCCTCCCTGCTGTATCCAACGGTATGCTGTTGATAGAGGCACACTAATTTTTCTTGCGAGGTCTTTCCAATTTCCTGCTGCTGTATGTGCAGCTAAAATCTGGGCCCTTTTTTTCGACAGCCACAGTTTACTTCCTCTTTGAAGCTGTTACTTCTGCAGCTCCTTTTGTAGAGCTTTCTCCAGCATCATTATGAAACATCGTTTTTACCGATACAGAACTTTTTGTCTTGCTTTTACAGTAAGTTCACCTAATACTTTCTTGGTCATTAAGTTATTAATATTTTAGGTTTGGGGTTTTTTTTCCTTCTTCTTAAATATATATATATATATATATATATATATATATATATATATATATATATATATATATATATATATATATATATTTAAAATGTATATGTCGCTCCCCATTAAAAGGGTGTACCAGATTGGTCAATGGGAAAATTATTCCCAACAAGCATTTAGGTAAAAATGCACTTTCATATAAATACTTGAATTCATTCAAGAAAGTATCGCTAACAAAGACAAATAAAAACATCTATATATATTTAAAGTATTTAAACAATAAATGTTTAAATTCAACAGCATTTCTTGCGGCTAACGGTAGCTGAATGGATTAGGTTTTGCTAATGAAGCCATGGATAGCTTCTGTCGCCGGGTTCGAATCTATTGACTGGTGTTAATCGTGATACCCTGCACTGATGATTCCCGAAAAGATAAACACCAGTGTCTGTAGGTATTTAATAATTATAAATAATTATTATAGTAAATAATTATATATATATATACTAGCTGTACCCGGCCACGCGTTGCTGTGGCTCAGTTTGTTAAAATGGAACACATGTGAAAGTAGAGAAAAGTTTGATTCTTTTTTTCAAGAGAATGTACAAATTATTTATTTTTTTTTAACAGATGTTAAGGAAATAAACAGAAAAATACTTCCATCATTAATTATGCAAAAAAATAAATAAAATGTTGATTTAGTGTTTCAATATGCTTATAAATTACGATAAAACTTGCTGAGTATGCACTGTTTTACGGTTGTTGTAAAAATGGAACGGAAACTTAAATTTCGCTTCATTTTAATCTTTCTTAATTTTTTAATTGTGCCCCCCCAAACGAATATAATCAAAACAGTAACATTCAACAATTGTACTTTGTGTATATAAAGCACAAAATGGGTGTTTGTATTACTGTACACATAGATTCGAAAAAGTTGTCAAAAAACAAACATATAACAAATAAATGTTATCAAAGGCAAGATAAGTTACTTTTCTGCCAAACTGGATATATTTTTTGTGTTTTTATTCAATGTAACATATTTATTCAGCTCGAAAAACATACAGTGTTTACCGATGTATTCGAAAATTCAAGATGGCGTCTCACACCCTCTTTAACACCGTAAGTATGGAAAAAGGTGTTATAAATAAAAAAAACTATACAAAATACTATTAAAAACCCGCCGAATATATGTCAACCTATGTCACGGTAACATATATTGAGCGAGCTTTTAACAGTATTTTATCCGGTTTTTTATTTATAACATCTTTTTCCACACTTACCGTGTTAAAGAGAGAATCAGACGCCATCTTGAATGTTCCAATACATCGGTAAACACTGTATGGTTTTCGAGCTGAATAAACATGTTACATTGAATAAAAACACGAAAAATATATCCAGTTTGGTAGAAAAGTAACTTATCTTGCCTTTGATAACATTTATTTGTTATATATTTCTTTTTGGACAACTTTTTCGAATCTATGTGTACAGTAATACAAACCCCACAAAATATTTATTCAAAAAAAAAAATTTTTTTTTTAAAGTTAATAACGAAAGGGAAATAATTCCATTTTTAAACGAAAAAGTCAGTTTACCTAACTTACTGTATTAATGCTATTTTTTTAAGCAAGAAAAAAAAAGGTAAATATCCAGATACGCGACTACAGAACACCGACCACTCTAATTTGTTTTTTTACAGGTAATTGACGTCGCTGACAACGAATCTGATAGTCAAACTTGGGGCAAATTTACCGTTTGCATGGTATTTACCCCTGAACCCACGAACTTCTTTCCACCATTTTGCAGCTTCCGTTTCGCGCATGCACGCTGTAGCATAAACGACGGCTTCACCAAGCAAACTATGTTGGGGGGAGGGGATTTTTTTTCCAGGACATAGAATTTTCTAATTTTCAAAAATACATTATAGCGCTTTTTGGGTGGAAAATTTAAAATTAGCTGAAAAAGAAATAAAATAAGAAAAGGAAAGCACACCAAGTTGGAGTGGGGGGGTAATTTATCTGTTTTTTTTTTACCTGGAACATCGAATTTTCAAATTTTCCGTAAGTAACGCACCGACATTTACCAATTAGAACACCATTTAACATTTTCCGAAGATTTTACTTTGTACATTGGGGGCGCGAGCGAGGGGGAGATGTGATGTTGGCGCGCTCGCGCCTCAACATCACATCCCCCCAAGCAAATTAGAGTGGTCGGTGTTCTGTAGTAGCGTATCTGGATATTTACCAAAAAAAAATATTTAGGTTTGGCTATAAATTCCTAAACTCATTTCACCCTAAATACTTTCGGTGACTGAAATAGGAATCTAATTGAATCTTTAATTTTTTGAATAGTATATATTGAATTTATTAATACGGACTTTAGGGGCTTTTTTCGTAATGTTACTGTAAAAATTATTTTTTATTGTTACAAATTACGATGCTTTAAAAAAAGCAAAAATAAATTCTTGCGTTTTTTATTTACTACTGAAAACCATAACTTTAGTAAAGGTATTTTTTGTTTAAACAAAGTAAAACATTTTCACTAAGAGTTAAGTAAAAATAATTAGTTCATTATATTCTGCGATCATTATTTGAAAAATACTGCAATTTTCATTAAAATTCGTTAATTTCCTGATTTTTGGTGAATTTTTAAGTAAAGGGAGGAGTCAAAATGTGTATACACTTTGAGCGTCGGCATTCATTTTGCGACCACGTGTGGTTAATTTAAATTAAAGTTCAATCACATGGTTACATTATCAATAATCATGTAATTAAACTCATTGAAAATTTACCGATATTGTAAACACATTCTGTTTACATTAAGCCTGTAGTGTTTTTTTAGTGATGCAATGTTGTCAACTGAGATTTTTAAAAAAACCCACGAGATCAGGAGAAAGAAATGTCCAGACAATCGCTAGATTTTTAACTTACCGTCTGAAATTTTCAAAAATCGCTAATTCCCCCCCCCCAAAAAAAAAAACTTCATAATGTTTTTTTTTTTTTTTTTTGCTGTTGTTTCTTGCTTTTTACACTTTTAGATCGTAATTTAAACTAAACTTCGGAGGTTGGAATGCCCCCCCACCTAAAATGTACTTGGAAAAATCGATTTTATAGTAAGATTTAAGAATGGTTAGTCGAAAAAAAGGTGAAAAACAAAACAAATAATTAATAAATAATTGTTACCAAAGGCAATAAATGCTACTTTTTTTTACTTACATGAATGAGTTTATTTTATGTTTTAAAGTATGTTCAAGCGCTTTTTATTTTTTAATAATCTAATGCGGGTGTGTGGGTGCCAAATGCCTCCAGATTTTCTAGAATTTCCCGCTAGATTGTAAACGAAATCTCCAGATCTAGCAGGAAAACCGCTAAATTGTAACACTGGTCACGTGACAGGAAGCGGTAATAAATAATTGTCCCTAAATAAAAAAAAATGGCCTCTCGGTACAAAGAAATCCACCTATTTATCATAGAAAAATTAAGTATAATGTTATAATTAAAAAGAAATATATAAAAACACACATGGATATAGTAAACATATTATACCAAAACGTGGAAGCCATCCGTCAAGTGGTTTTTTAGACAATTAATTCCGAACGAACCAAAAGTTACATTTTTATATATATAGATAATGAAGACGACCAGTCAATTTCCTTACTCATGGAGTAAGTTAATTGAAAAATTCAATTTATTAAAGAAATATTTGAATTTGATTAATCCATTTTGAAGTTGATTATTTCTCATTTTTCGTTTGTTTTCCAATTTGAAGTTGATTGATCCATTTTGAAGTTGATTAATTTTTTCACTTGAAAATAAGTTCATTTTGAAGTTGCTTATTATCATTTTGAACTTGAAATAGTACAGTTCTATTGGACGTAAGATTAGTGATGACTCTAGTGACCAAACGGTAGTCAAAAATTTAAGTAATATTTATAACCTAGCTTTAAAAGCATAGTGCATATGAGAATGTTTAGATTTAATATAAGCAGCAGGATACCAATAATAATAACAGAAACAAAAATAGAAAAACAGAAACATAATTTGGTTGACTTCACCAAATGATAAAACCTGAACTTGGCGAAAAATTCTTAAATTAATTAGAAATATTTTCCCATAACTAATTTATCGCATAAAATATTCAATAAAATTTACCTAAAATGTCTTAGAGTTGCTGTGAAAATTTAGAATTTAGAATCAAAGTTCATGATAAAATACTAAATAATAGTGGTGAAGATAAATTATATTTAAAAGCATAGAAAAAAGATATAAATGTAACAAGAATATCAATAATAACAGCAGAATATAAACGATGTCCTTGCGCAAAGATTGCTTCTGGGACACTTCAGTACTGTTTGAGATGAAGTGTACATGTGCTAACTATTAATAATAACCAAATATTTAAACCTTCTGTGGGTAGATTTTAGGGGAGCATTTACCATATAAATCTAAAAGAAGTATAAATATTACATAAATTACATGTTCTTGGCAATAACTATAATGGTTAATCTAGCTTTTTATCGTTCATTGTCAAAGAAAACATTGCAAAAATGTTAAGACGGTATTTGAAAGGAATCATATAACAAAACTAAAATTCACGCATGTGTTGCATCATTCTATTACAATTTGTGTGGACACCGACTGTTTAGCCATGTAATGATTGTGGAAGAATTTGTTTCGATAATCCGAAACTTAGACGTGCCAAATGAATTGACGTTTATGACTATGATTTGTGTGGTATTTCTACATGCAAAAAAAAAAAGAAAGAATGCACTTATGTTGAGTACTTTAAATCTTTTATGAGGATTCAGTAGAACAATAAAGTAACACCCTTTGCAGGGCGTCTGCATACTTGTCATATTTACACTAGTTTTATTTATCTAAGCATATGAAGCAAGGTCGGTTTTAATGCACCAATCACCAGAGCCCACTTCGTAAAAGCGACACTCTGTACCGTAGCTGCACAGTTACATCTGCAGGAAGCCTTCTCATGAGGACTCGTTCGCCCGAGCAAACATGGTCAGAATTTCTATGTTATTGCTATTAATTTACCTCAACTGTCTCTATGCAAGCTCTACACCCACTGATTAGTATAACGGTATAATAGGACATCTCGTTTACACCGCATTTTTGTTACCTTGTGCAAAAATAATCAACATATCTGTTTTAATAGATTTTGTTTCAGTGCAAAATTAAATATATCTAAACAGTAACAAAATGTGGCGTAAACAAATGTAATTTTTTTGATAACTTTGATATATTTATATTTTAAACTTAGTGTTCTTTTTATAAAAAAACAAACTTTACAATAAGTAAAGCTCCAAATATCGAAAAACGACTAATATAAACGCACTTAAATCGACGCCATTTAATGGATTTTTTGATAAAGGTCCGAGAGTATATATATATATATATATATATATGTATATATATATATATATATATATATATATATATATATATATATATATATATATATATATATATATATATATATATACTAGCAGAAGTACCCGGCGTTGACTGGATTCAAAAACAGCCTACAGTAAATGGACTGTGATTGATCAAAGTATGATAGGTTATGAAAAGGAGGGGGGTGTAAAGAGATACTCAAAATTTTTTCCCTAAGCAAAATATGATGAAAGTAAAGATATTTTTCGCGAAAATATATTTTTTTATATCAACTTTGTTTCCATTCGTAGCCAAGAGTTTTATGGATTGATCATTCAATATGGTAAGATATTTGGCAGTTTAGTCCCATATATATCAGCATGTCTGATAGATGTACTTAGAAAATGAAGTGGAAATAGTGTGTTTTTCATTAATAAATTAATGATTTTAAGCGCTGAGATCATATGTTTAATTAATGTCGTAGCTGGACTAGTTTGGTAAATGCATTTCTATTGAAGCTATTATTGCTGTTATTGGTATTATTAATAATTCATACTATTAATATTAATGCCAATGTTGTTAAAAGCATCAAAATTATTGTAGCTTTTGATACTACTGCTATTACTAGCATTAGTACCATCAAACTTATTGCGGTTGTTATTGCTACAATTATTCTTTTAAAAAGCCTATATAATCATGCATTTATAAATTGCATTTTTTTGCATGCGATTAAAGAAACAAGTATTTCTATTCTTACAATTGCAATCAATGCATAGGGTTGTTGTTATTTTGGGTTTATTTATTGTTATTATTAGAAGCGCTTATAGTTTGGCTCAGATTAGTTAAGTACAATAATCTTATAGTTTTGTGTTTTCTTCGACACTCCCTGTCTAGCGCTGTGTTGTGAATAGAAACCACTGTTCATCTTTTTCGTTGATATGTTGTAGTTATATCTTAATGGCGCTAATAGTAGCAGGTGAAGCGATGTTCCCTAATTCTCTTTTCTCCTTGTGACTTTAATAATAGAAACAATTAAACTGAACAACATCTAACTCCGGTATTTGTTCTAAGGTTTGCTTTTACTTTTGACAAAACCTTTCCAATAATTTACATCTACGATATACTGCATTTTCCTCCTTCAACCCGCATGAGGCAAGCTTCTAACATGAACTACGAGGAGCGTTCCAAACGTAATGCCTTCATTTTTTTATTCCGCTAAAAATAAACAAACAAAAAAACACAATCTGAAAAATAAACTCTTACGGGATTGAAACCTGCGCCTCCAAAAAACTGTCATCTTTCGGCTCGTTAGTCAACCGGTTTAAGACAACACCAGCGTTAAGCGAACCTTCTTTTTAACGTACATGTTTGAATCCTGTACGTATCTCATTTTTTACTTCGTGATGTTCTTTGTTTATTCCTAGACTCGAGGAGTAAATGAATCGTTTACAAGACGGTATTATCCACGCAAACATCAAGGAAAAGAGCATCCATAATATAGTGTCGAAAATAACTTCCAGTATTGAACGTATCAGACCAACACTGACTTTTAATTACACGTTTATCAAGTTGTGAGATTCACAGATTTTTTTTATTAAACACATCATTGGTGATTATAATAAACACTTCAACGGAAATTTTAGTAACACCGTTCCCAAAATAGTCGAAAGGTTTACCCGTTGCACATGTGAAAATATCAAATTCCTTTGAAATGTTTTTACAGCAGTTTTATCAAACGACTGACACAGATATTTTGTATATAGCCAACGATTTCGAAGCTTTGTTTAAGCAACAATTACTGCTTTTCTATCGATGGTTCCGGAAAAAGGAAATTCAGGTCTCTTTTTAATCGTTGTATTATTGTTGTTTGAGAATTCACTATTCGTACTCCAAATTTAATAGTTGTATGAATACATGTAACTCAATTTTTCGTGAGTTTTTTCTAGATCTCCAAAAAATAGGCAAAATGACTTCTCATAAATTATTTGCTGCAGAAAAATAATGTAACGAAAAACGATATTCCGTTGAAAGAGAATTACGTTGAATTCGTTTACACGACGACAAAAAACTCGCAAGCAATCTGTATAATAAGCTCATGCTTTCGATTGTTTGTACGTTATCACCTTTCACACCCGGGAAAAGCATTTTTTAGAAAATAGTATACAGATATATAAGTTCATGAAATATAAGTCAGTAAAATTATATATATATAAAATTTGGATTTTACCGTCATTGGATTCTTTACCTTTCACCAGACTATCCATTCACGTGAAATCACCTTTTTCTTCACCATATTCCCTCTGCTTCACTTTTTGTTATCAAATAAGATCTTTGACTTACTTGCAGTTTCATCAAATACTTTTGTATGCAAAATCCGATCTCGCATTTTGCTAATTCCTACCCTCTGATAAGAAGGAAAGTATTTCTTCGAAACTCCGCGGATTAAGAACTATCCACTTATTAAGTGTTTCCTTTTCAGATTAAATATGTTTTTAACTCTTTGTCAAAGTGTTTTTTAACATGTTTTATTAACTATTTGCTCTTATATATATATATATATATATATATATATATATATATATATATATATATATATATATATATATATATATATATATATATTACTCCTCGCGCGAAAGAACAGGACACAAAATGTTTTAAATAATAATAATAATAATAGAATAACAATAACAAAGACTTTCGCTGGCGAGGACTACTATTGACCGTAACCAGTTATACAATCCTTTTGAAAATTTAATCTCTATTTTTCTCGTTATGTACTGAATATTTGTTAATGAAACCTATATGAAATATGTTCCCTATCAAATTTTAAAGATTTTCTATTCTGAAAGAAGTTTAAAAAAATTTAATCTAAAAAAGTTATTTTAAAGTTTTTGTTAAAAAAATTAGATATTAACATTATTCAGACCTGTATTACAAGAGGGGGTTGCAAAAAATGAGTTGTGGTGTGAGGAGAAATACAAACTGAAACAGAGAGAATATTCAGACCTGTAATAATACAAAGAGGGGATTGCAAAAATGAGTTGTGCTCTGAGGAGACATACAAACTGAAACAGAGAGAATATTCAGACCTGTAATAACACAAAGAGGAGGTTGCAAAAATGAGTTGTGGTGTGAGGAGAAATACAAACTGAAATAGAGAGAAGGAGAGTTTTAAAATATAATCTTAAAAAGATAAGATACAAGTTAGAAAAGAATTTCATTCAAGGCATAAAAATTGTTAAACAAAATGTTTTTACTATAGGCTTTAAAAATAAAGGTACAAGATTCAATTTGAAATTTATTTATCTTCAACGTGCACTTTTATAAATTTTACAAAGTAGGGTATAAAAATTTAATTTAAATCGAATAAAAAAAGTACCTTGGATTTATTTTATGTAATGTACATTTTGGTGCACTTTAAAAACATAATCTTTCATCTAGCAATTAATGATATAGATATAAAATTTCCAATGATTTCAATAATGTTTAAATCTGGCGAGTTCGTCGTCCATTCAAGAACAGGGATCGATCGTTCTCGGAGCCAGGAAGATGTGGTGTTGGCAGAGTGCGCTGGTGCCAAGTCATGTTGAAAAATGATGTTTGTAGCCTCCCTGTCGAACTGGTTATCACATACTGGCAGTAAATTAGCTTCCAGGATATCTTCATACACTTTTGCGTTTACAGTTCCTTTGATGAAGCATAAATTACCAACACCTTTAGCACTCATACAGCCCCAAACCATGCAGGACTGCGGGAACTTCACAAGCTTCTTAACGCATTCTTGGTTATACTATTCCGTGGTTCTTCGCTCAACACGTGGCCCTTGGTCGTCGAAGGAGATACAAAATCGAGACTCATCTGAAAAGATCACATGCCACCATTCATCTGCAGTCCAGGTTTGATGAGCAGTTGCACACACACACACACACACACACACACACACACACACACATATATATATATATATATATATATATATATATATATATATATATATATATATATATATATATATAGGCTCCTTCAGTCTTTGACAGACTATGGATACTCATGAACGGGTGCCTGCGCGTGAAATTTTTGTGGCAAGAGATACGCAATCTCCAACCACATCTTTCCCGAGTCAACATTGTTAAGTAACAGTGCCTAGAATTCATATATATATATATATATATATATATATATATATATATATATATATATATATATATATATATATATATATATATATACGTATGTGTGTATTTTGTTCGTTTGTTGCTTACCGTTCCGATAATCTAAAAAATACTTTACAAATTGCTTTGAAATTTACCCATAACATTTTAATCGAGTAAAAGCGTGTTCAATTCCACTTCCCAATTCGCTTGGCGTTTGTAATAACCATCAGCAAATCTACAATTGTGAGGTTTACATAAATACACTCATCGCTTCTGATAGAGACAAGTATATGCTGTTTGTTTTTGCGTCGGACAATCAGACAATCTCTATATCTGCCCAGGGAGTGGAACAACCAAAAATATTGTGTATCCATAGGTATTGGTATCGGTATGCCCACCCCCAATTTAACCAAACTGAGCCTCACCAACACGTTACTGGTCCAGCTAGTATTGGTGTTGGGACTAATCGGAATATTGAAGATCGGATCTTTTCAAGGATAATCAGTATCGGAATTAGAAAATATGTACCTATTTTCCGATGCCAAAAATGATTCTTTTAACTGTTTTTTATTAGTTTATTTTTGCTTATTTTAAATTGTCCATGGATGGTATTAATGAGGAAATGATAAATATTTATTAATTTTATATTACATATCGATTTTAAACTATCAATAAAACTCATATCTATATATTACACCCACAAGTGTATATTTACGTTTGCGAAAGTATATGCACAATTAACATGGGTGTTTTGCTGTAATCCGGCCTTCCATAAAACTTATTCTTACAAAATTTAAAAGAATATTGATCGGGATCGGTAACTGTATCGGAATCGGAAATTTAAAAAATATTGAAATCGTATCATCGCTAATATATATGCATACACATATATAGATGTATATAAATGTATGTCTATATATATATATATATATATATTTATATATATGTATATATTAATATATATGTATGTATTTATGTACGTATATATATATGTATACATATATGCATATACTAGTAGCTTCCCGACATTGCCCGGTCGTAAAATACACTTAAATATCATATATTTTGAATAATGCAGATCTTGTATTCATTATTATATTATATTAAACCCAATATGTAGTAATAATTTAAAATGTTTTTAAAAAACAATTACTCGTGCTGCGTCACCACCGAGAATCGAAACCAAAACATTTAGGTTAAATTTACTTTTTCCTTTGACGTTAATACCTGAGCCATGAAGACATGTTTGCTGCAAAGCTAAAAATTAAAACATGAACCAATAGCTATTACGTTACGCATGCATATTCGTAATGCCGTCGTTCGACCATCACCTAACAAATTCCATCTTTTTAATTTTTTTTTTTGCACCGATTTCCTTAATTAAACCCAAATATAAAGTTTCGCATGTATTCGAATACCCTGAATATTAAGTTCCATATAGATCAACAACTGATAGAGGAATTTGGTACGCAACATTTTTTAAACAAATATATATACGCATACATAAATATATATATATATATATATAGATAGAAGTTTGTGTTTACGCAAATATTACGCAAGTATAAATCATGTAGAATATCTGCATGAATATAATTACACGTAATAGTAAACTAAAGGTGATCATCCCATAAGAAAACTAAAAAAAACTAATAAGGAATTAATTTAAATAAATGTGTAAAAGAATATGCAAATTTGCTAGATCTTTTGCAGATGAATGCAATTCCACGATCCATATATAAGAAAGTTGTATTTTCTTTTTAAATAAACAGGAAAAATGTTTCGCCTTTTTCTTCTTCTTGGCCTTCGGACCAAGATCTTTTTTCTGTTATCAAAGTGTAGTATCTTTTCCGGCATATGTTACAATCAAAGTTATATGTGGAGGCAACCACACAGATAAGACCATTGCTTTTGTGCCAATCAATTTTGACCATTGCTCTTGTACTAATCAATTTTTATACCAATTGTCACTATCCAGTTCCCTCTCGGGGGAGCTGCCCCCTCCCTTTCCGCATTAAAAAACGGCCTTGTGCCTCATTTGATCAATGGGGAAGCAAATAAATAACTAAATCAATAGAGAAAAGGGTTTTTAATATGTCAATACACAAAAAAACAAATTTATAGGAGTATAGATTTTTTCATACATGCATACATGCATACATACATACATACATACATGCATACATACATACATACATACATGCATACATACATATATCTAGTAGATTCAGTCAGGCGTGGGTGGAGATATATGAATATAAGGAGAGAAGGTGGAGAGAGGATGGTAAAGAAAAAAGAGAGGGGGTAAGGAGAGTAGGGGGACGAGTTTCAATTTTTAAGTTTTAAATTTTGACTGCTTTTTGCTTGTTCAGCCATGTATATGAAGTAGATGAGAGAGAGAGAGAGCGAGAAAGAGAGGGAGAGAGAGAAAGGGTTTTTGTAGGTGTCATGTGTTTGACAAGTACAAGGTTTCACTTAAAATTCCCATAGTCACTATGAGTTGACTTGTTCATTTGAGTTGACAATGAGTTGTTTTTACGTAGTTAAGGATTAATACATACGCTAACGCACGCGCAAATACACGTACATACATACACATACATATGTACATTTCTAGACATCCATATACAGACACATACGGACATACACATATATATATAAACAATGTATATGCAGACATACCCGCATCTATATGCAGACATACACGCACATACACACAAGTCCTATACACATATACATACTCACATATATACATAGACACATATACGCATATATACAGGGTGTCCACAAAGTTTAGCTGCATAATCTACACGGTGCCCACAAAATCTGGCTACATAATCTACACGGTGCCCACAAAGTTTGGCTACATAACCTACACGGTGCCCACAAAGTCTGACTACATAATCTACAGGGTGTCCACAAAGTCTGGCTACATAATGTAGCCAGACTTTGTGGACACCCTGTATATACACACACACACACCTACATATATACATATACGTGGAGATATAGATCTCCAGTAAGAAGTAGATGTACACATACATACATACATACATACATACATACATACATACACAGACATGTACCCACATACACGTATACACAATTATATAAATATACATATTTATAAAAATATAAATATACAGATATATATATATATATATATATATATATAGATAAGTGTATATTTATACCAAGTAAATAAAGTAAAGTTAGGATAAATAAATAATAATAAATAAATAAGTAAATACATGGGTGCAGTTAATAATGCGAGGTTAGGTAGACGCATCGTTAAGTTTATATATATATGGGGTGGGCTCTTAACATGGTGCTTTGGGCAGTGGTTATGTTTACTTTTATTTTCATTGTTAAATGCATTGTGGATACAGGCATATACATACATGCAAATACATGCATATAAACTCAAATATAGCTATACCTGTATACATACGTTCAGCCATGCATACCCATAGATACACACATATATACAGACATTAACACCCAGATGTACGCAAACACATACATGTGCACAAAGATATCGATATACCAATATACATTAATGTATGTACACACGACCCATGAGCACATACATTCATACACGCGCACTTAGAAACATATACATAAACACACATAAGGATATATATATATATATATATATATATATATATATATATATATATATATATATAGACCTAATCATGCCCGCACACACACATATATACATATGAAGATATATGTATGGATCTCAAGTAGGGTGTAGATGTACATACACATGCATACATATGTGCATACACACACATGTACCCACATACACGTATATACAATTATACAAATATACATATTCATAAAAGTATAATTATACACATATATATAGACATATATACATACGTAGCGATGTGTATATTTATACTAAGTAAGGAAAGTAAAGTTAGGGTAGATAAATAAATAAACAAAGGATAAATAAATAAGCAGGTGTCGTTAATAATACGAGGTTAGATAGACGTATTGTAAGATATGTTCAAAATACATGTTGTTGCTTTAATATTTAGGAGTCTGTATTGATTTGGTTTGCTTATTAGATAGGGATTAATTTATACTGTCTAGGAAAAAAATTAAAATGGGGTATAAAGGTTTAAAGGTAAAAGATTAAGTTCATATATATAGGGGATGAGTTCCTATATATGCGTATACGTGTCTATGTATATATGTGAGTATGTATATGTGTAAAGGACTTGTGTGTATGTGCGTGAATGTCTTCATATAGATGAGGGTATGTCTGCATATACATTGTGTATATATATGTGTATGTGCGTATGTGTCTGTATATGGATGTGTAGAAATATATATGTATGTGTATGTATGTATGCGTATTTGCGCATGCGTTAGCGTATGTATTAACCCTTTACTACGTAAAAACAACTCATTGTCAACTAAAATGAACAAGTCAACTTATAGCGACTACGAACATTTTAAATGGAATCGTGTACTTGTCAAACACATGACAGCTACAAAAACCCTTTCTCTCTCTCTCTCTCTCTCTCTCTCTCTCTCTCTCTCTCTCTTTCTCGCACTCTCCATCTCTCTCTCATCTACTTCATATACATGGCTGAACAAGCAAAAAGCAGTCAAATTTTAAAACCTAAAAATTGAAACTCCTCCCCCCTCCTCTCCTTACCCACCCTTTTCTTTACCATCCTCTCTCCACCTTCCCTCCCTATATTTATATATCTCCACCCACGCCTGACTGAATCTACTAGCCCCACACACACAATACAATCTAATGTATTTTAACCTTCAAAACTGAAATATTGTCGATACCCGTCTCCCTCCCTATTATTATCTCCTGCCCTACCCCCCTCTTTTTTTTCTCGTATTTTTTTCTAAAATACTTCTTCCATATACTAACAACCATTACTGCAAGGTCTGACGAGGCTGTTGGATCGTAAACTGGATCCAACATCCGAAACATATGTAACCAAACAGATAAAATGGTAATAACAAAATAAAACACACACACACACATGTTATTTTATTTTATATATATATACACACACATATATATATATATATATACATATATGTACATTGTATATATCTCTCTATATATATAAGTGAAATTGTCTGTGCGTCTGTCTGTGTGTGTACATTTCCCTACCAAATTACTCTCTCAATTTTCAGTCTACAGATTCGAGAAAACCACATATATATATATAAAGCTGAATCTGTGCGTGTGTGTGTGTGTGTGTGTGTGTGTGTGTGTGTGTGTGTGTGTGGTCACGAATAGGCTCCTATATGGTTGACTATTTTTAAAAAACTGATTACATATAATGATAGAAGATGTATCGAGACACAGGAATGGGTATGTTTGATCTGGCAGAACAGTGGTTAATTAAAATTGTGGGGTCTGCGTTCGCACCTGGTCCACAAAGTATGGAAATAAAAAATTTATAAATAAACGTTTACAAGTGTTTTTGATATAGATGTACATAAGAATACTTTGATAAGTATGTTTTAACTTAAATAGGGATGGTATAATAAAATTGTGGGGTTTGCGTTCGCGCCTGGCCTCCATAAAATGGAAATAGACACAAACTTTAATAAAGACTTTTCATATTTATCTGCGTAAGTATACTTTGATAATTATGTTTCAGTTTGAAGAAATATGTTATAATAAAATGATGGGGTATTCGTTCGTGCCTGACCTCCACAGAATGGAAATATGTCACAAAGGTTAACAAGTTTTTTTTTAATATAGATCCACAAAATATTGTGATAAATGTTTCAGTGTGAACAGGCATGGTATAATAAATTATGGGGTTTATCTATTTCATTTTTACTTTCATCATATTTTTCTTTGGTTTTGATACCCCCAAATTCAACCCAATTTTACAACCCTTCCTTTTCATAACCTATCATACTTTCATAAATCAGAGTCCATTTTTTGTAGGCTGTTTTTGAACTCAGTCAACGACGGGTACTTTTGCTAGTATATATATATATATATATATATATATATATATATATATATATATATATATATATATATATATATATATATATATATATATATATATATATATATACTAGCATTTCAGCCCGGAGTTGCCCGGGTGTTTGGATGTGTGTTGAGCGAAAAAAAAAAGTGATAGTGGGAAGGCAGGCTCGAACTAATACCGCGAAGGAAAAAAAGAACGATAAAAAACCTGACGTCTTTGCCGTTACGACCACCGCCAAACTGGAAGACAGTCGGTAGGAGAGGATGACTTTCAAAAATATCGGCGAAAAAAGCGACCTCCCCTGTAGAAAAGTGTCCAGTTTAAGGTGAAAATATTAATGTTTTTAGCCAATTTTCGATATTAGTCGTCTGAAAGCTCGAACTTCAAAATGATACTGATCTTGGTAAAATCCGTCGCCTCTGTCAAAAGTCTTAGGCAGACATGCAAACATACATACATACATACATTTATATATTGGTAACTAAAATTTTCGACCCAAACTGATTAAAAAGCTTGCCCTATCTTTGAGTACCCTTTATGTAAAATTTCAAACGTTTAGACCAGAAATTGTCTGAGTAATTTGGTAGAGACCGGAGAGGGTTTTTTTTTAATTTAACCCCTATTATGCCCCCTTAACATTTATTGTTTTGGGCTTAAATCAAGTTATTAAGTTATATCACTGTCCAAGGAACCTATATCTAAAATTTCAATTGTTTATACCCAAAATTGTCGGAGGAGTTTGGTAGAGTTCTCAAAAGTAAAATCGGTGAACTTTGACCCCTTAACTGCCAAATTTTACCAAATCTTAATACCCTGTATATCAAAGTTCGAGTCTGTTGACTTAAAATTGGCGGAGTTATTGTGTCCGGAAATGTACACACACACACACACACACACACACACACAGATATACACTTTCACTTTTATATACATACTAGCATTTCTGCCCGGCGTTGGCCGGGTGTTTGGATGTGTCTCTCGAGCAAAAAAAAAAAAAGAAAAAAAAAGAAAAAGTGGTAGTAGGAAGGCAGGCTCGAACCCGTACCGCGAAGAAGGAAAACAACGGGAAAAAAGCTGACGTCTATGCTGTTACGACCACCGCAAAACCGGAAGTGACATTTATTAAAATTAAGGCTAGACAATCGAAAGGAGGGGATGACTTTCAAAAATAGCAGCGAAAAATGTTACCTCCCCCCCCCTGTAGAAACGTTCCCAGTTGAAGGTAAAGATATTAATGTTTTAGCTAATTTTTCAATATTTGTCGTCTGAAAGGTTGAACTTTAAAACGATTCTGATCTTGGTAAAATCCGTCGCCCCTGTCGAAAGTTTTAGGCAGACATGCAAACATAATACATATATACATTTATATATTGGTAACTAAAAATTTTCGACCCAAACCGATTAAAAAGCTGACCCTATCTCTGAATACCCTTTATCCCAAATTTCGAATATTTAGACCAGAAATTGTCTGAGTAATTTTGTAGAGACCGCAGGGTCAATTTTTTAAAACTTTGACCGCTATTATGACCCCTTAAAATTTATTGTTTTGGGCTCAAATCAAGTTATTAAGTTAGATCCATGTCCAAGGAAGATATATCTAAAATTTTAAGTGTTTAGACGCAAAATTGTCGGAGTAGTTTGGTAGAATTCTCAAAAGTCAAATCGTTGAAATTCTCAAAAGTCAAATCGTTGAACCCCTTATCTGCCACATTTCTAGCCGAAAACGGATCCCAAAACAATAAATGTTAAGGGGTCATAATAGAGGTCAAATTTTTAAAAATTGGCCGCTTTTTTTTTTATTTTTGCTCAACATACACCTCCAAACACCCGGCAACGCCGGGCTGAAATGCTAGTATATATATATATATATATATATAACTCATTAAGCACGTTTTAGTGGACGCATGTCGTTTCATTGGGTGTACTTCTAGAAAACTAAGCTACACTGCCATATATATATATATATTATAACTTATTGCCTAGCTCTACCTATGTATTTAGCACTGTTGAAGTAAATACTTAAAGTTTACGCATAAAATTATTTGTGTGATTATTATTATGTGTGAAGTAGCCATATTATATATATATATATATATATATATATATATATATATATATATATATATATATGACTACTTCATTTAATCACATAAATTAACATACGAAAGTATAATTTTATGCGTGAACTTTAAGTATTTACTTATATATACTTACATATATATATATATATATATATATGTAAGTATATATATATATATATATATATATATATATATATATATATATATATATATATATATATATATAAAATAGACATAGATGCCGTATTATCAAAAGGAAAGAAGATAAAAGCAAAACAGAAAAAAACTAATATAAAAACTGGATAAGTGTCTAATGTACATTTTTTCATTGATAATAGCTTCAGATAGACGAGGGGAAGCCCATGCTTTGTTTAATTCTATTTGTGGATGAAATATGAAAGCTATTTTAATTAATCGTCGTGTAGATTGTTTTTATTTTTATATAAGTTTAATTAAAATGACATTTTTATCGTTAAAAAAAAATCAATAAATCACAGTATTAGAATACAAAGAATTGAGTTAGTTTTGATGGGTCTTTTCAGCTCGTAAATTTTCTTGTCTGGATCTCTCCAATGTAGACTCTTGTAACGCTGTCCGAGGACTAACACGTTGTACATTCAATCACAAAGTAGACAAAGAATAGAAAAGAACTTCAGCTTGTTTTTTCTTTGTTACAACGCCATTTATTTCTCATTGTCACAGCTGTTACTTCACCCACGTTTTTCCCACGATCGTCCTTTTTTGCCTTTTTATAGTATTGTTTCCTTCACCGGTGCCGGTGACGCTATGCTAAATTATATTACAATCAGGACAAGGGATAGAATATATTCCATCACACACACACACACAATATATATATATATATATATATATATATATATATATATATATATATATATATATATATATATATATATATATATATATATTAGCAAAAGTACCCGTCGTTGACTGGTTTCTAAAACAGCCTACAGAAAATGGAGTCTGATTTATGAAAGTATGATAGGTTATGAAAAGGAAGGGTTGTAAAGAGGTAGCTTCGAATTTGGGGGTATCAAAACCAAAGCAAAAGATGATGAAAGTAAAAATAAAATAGATAAACCCCATAATTTATTATACCATACCTGTTCACACTGAAACACTTATCACAATATTCTGTGGATCTATATTAAAAAACCTTGTTAAACTTTGTAACATATTTCCATTCTAGAGAGGTCAGGCACGAACGAACACCCCATCATTTTATTATAACATATTTCTTCAAACTGAAACATAATTATCAAAGTATACTTACGCAGATAGATATGAAAAGTCTTTATTAAAGTTTGTGCCTATTTCCATTCTATAGAGGCCAGGCGCGAACGCAGACCCTACAATTTTATTATACCATCCCTATTTAAGTTAAAACCTACTATCAAAGTATTCTTATGTGCATCTATATCAAAAACACTTGTAAACGGGGTTTTTTTCCATACTTTGTGGACCAGGCGCGAACGCAGACCCCACAATTTTAATTAACCACTGTTCTGCCAGATCAAACATACCCATTCCTGTGTCTCGATACATCTTCTATCATTATATGTAATCAGTTTTTTAAAATAGTCAACCATGTAGGGGCCTATTCGTGACCAGACACACACACACACACACACACACACACATTCAGCTTTATATATATATATATATATATATATATATATATATATATATATATATATATATATATATATATATATATATATATATATATATTAGTGTTGGGTCGATTAATCAGTATCGGAATCGTAAAAACTTAGTGCCTATTTTCTGATGCCAATAACGTTTCTTTTAATTGGCTTTTTTATTTGATTTTCTTTAAATGTATATACATATATATATATATATGTATATACATATATATATATATATATGTATATACATATATATATATATATATATGTATATACACATATATATATATATATGTATATACATATATATATATGTATATACATATATATATATATATATATATATATATATATATGTATATACATATATATATATATATATGTATATACATATATATATATATGTATATACATATATATATATATATATATATATATATATATATGTATATACATATATATATATATATATATAAATATATATATATGTATATACATATATATATACATATATATATACATATGTATATACATATATATATATATATATGTATATACATATATATATATATGTATATACATATATATATATATATATATATATATATATGTATATACATATATATATACATATATATATACATATATATATACATATATATATATATATATATATATATGTATATACATATATATATATATATATATGTATATATGTATATACATATATATATATATATGTATATATATATATATATATGTATATACATATATATATATATATATGTATATATATATATATATATGTATATACATATATATATATATATATGTATATATATATATATATATATATATATATATATATATATATATATATATATATAGGAATATACTGACCAAATTGTAGGTAAAAATCTTGAACTCTAATTAAAGTTATGAAGAAAAATGTAATGTATCTAATAGTTTTGCGTGGCACTGTATATATACTTTGACTATAAACATTATTAATTAACAGATTTCTTAAGAAACCGTCATCTTATGTCTGTTAAGTTTTTATAAAGTATTTCACGGATCTAACATGTTTTTTCTCAATTCATAAGACAAGGCATACAGGAAGCATTTAAATGCGTTATTCTCGCCATTTCCATTACTTTCGGCATTGAGTCGTATCTATGACTGAAAAAGAAATAAGATACAGAATTGCAAACTGAACAAATCTCACACAAGATAACATCTATGCCACGATGATGTGTAAGTCAAGAGGTTGGGTCTAACTAAATCAACAGAATTATGGTTTTCCGGTATCTGTTTTTTTTTTTTTCTTGTTTTTTTTTTTTTTTATCTTTAGCCTGCCTGTTGGCTCTCAAGCGTTCTTTGTACTCTGCAGACACGCAGATATTTTGCCAATTTTGAATCAACGTGTCTGAGATTTGTGCACTTGAAGAAGTACCGTATGTTGTTAGATTGTTTGGTTTCATGTGTACTTACGGTGTTGAATATTTATTTGCGTCCTGTTTTGCGACGAATTATAACATTTTACTACCTGCAGATATTATAATAGCAAAAGACGTAGAATGTGTGTTACTTATGATGAGGTATCTTTATTTTGTTATGTAGCTACGGGATGGAATAATAATCAACGAATATTTCACATTCCTATATTTTTATTAGTTTTATTTATTGCGGACAAGTATCATCATCTTTTTTAGTTGTTTCCATGACGTTTCGGCCATAGAGATTCAACGTCTCTATCAACTGTGCCACAGGCCCGTGGCGCAGTTAATAGAAACATTGAATCTCTATGGTTCAAGGTGAGAATTGTCTGAAGATAGCGGTTTCAATCTTACCAAAAGCCAGCCAGAGGCTTACTTGGCCAAAACGTAGTGAGACGACAACTACTGAACGCAGTGAATGCAGTGAATGCAGTCAAGAGATTCAGAGTTCCTATCCGTTGCAGTTACCACCTGACGAAGGCCAGAGGAATAGTTGGCCGAAACGTCGTGAAAACAACTAATAAAAGATGAGGATAATAGTCTGCAATAAATAAAACTAACAAGTGATAGTCATCTCAATGAATTCCAATTAAATAATGTATACATATTGTCATCGAAGCCCGTGAAATCGCCCGGGAGGAAGCTTCACATGCCTCCATGCAGTAACTTAGTCCAAAATATGTTATTCTACATTGCACTCTAGAGAACCTACTCTTTCTTTTATAAAATTATTTTGTATAAATTTCTTTCCAGTTAACAAAAAAAAATCATTAAGAAATTTACGTGCGGGGTTTGAACCTACAGACTACGTCATACAAAAAAGAAAAAAGAAAAAAGAAAAAAAAACACGTAAATTTTCAAGTCTTATAAAATTCTTTGAAGTTAATGAAAAAAATATTCAGAAATTTACGTGCGGAGTTTGAACCTACAGATCACATCATACAAAAAAACAAAAAAAACACTATCAACTTACCCACAGTATAATTTTCACGGCCCGTTGTTCTACCATTGTTGCTAAGCGACGATATGGAAAAATGACTTTATCGATGATAGATAAATTAAAATAACGGTTTCGATTATCGATTATCAGTAATTATTGGGGGTATTCTGAGATAAAACTTAACTAAGATCATTCCCAGACTTATACACTAAAGTACTGTAAATTTGAAAGAAAATCTGTTCAGCCATTTCGGAGTCTATAAAGAACAGACTCATATACACAGACAAAGTTGCATTTATATAATTGTAGAGATATGTATTGGTATATTTGGGCAGTATTTTTTCTCTCATGCATGTTTCGTTAAACAGCAAGTTTCTTGTTTCTCTTGCGATCCATTTTTTCCATTTGACCGGCCAATGTTTGACCATTCTGTTCGAGTGTAAAAAAAAAAAAAAAAATTGACGATATCCGCAAACGTTTTTACTTCTACTTGAGGCAAGTGATGTATTTAAAAATTGTGTTTAGTGAATTTATTGAAAAAAAAGTCGATTAAAATCGTTTAAAAGCACTTAAGCATACCCTCTTCCTTATGTTGAGCCCGATTGATGGTCGGTTTGTTTATGTGAATGAGTAGGACTTCTATGATAGGGAGGGGCACTGGTTTTAATATGAATAATAATTATGTATTTCTAAAGTCATACATACATATATATATATATATATATATATATATATATATATATATATATATATATATATTTCTATATGGTGCCTGGACAACTCATCCCCGGAAAACTAGTACCCGGAAAACCCGTATCCGGAAAAATCGTCCCTTTTTGCTAGGTAGGAAAAATTGGCCCCTTATTGAATAAATATCGATTAAAAACACATTTTATAACCGTTTTTGAAAACTTGCTTTTTGTTTTTGATTTTGTTGTTTTTTTACTGATTAAACTTCAAAATAAATTAAACCACTGACAACTTAGCCAGCTAGGTAGAAAAATCAATTTTACCCTTTAAAAAAAAATAGTAAATAAGTATAAATATTTTTAAAAATATTATGCGATCTGTAGTTTCGTTTTTTAACAGAATAAACGGTTTAAAAAAAGTGAAACCACTAACAAGTAAGCAAGTCAGGTAGAAAACGGACACTAAGAAAATCGATTTTATCTTTTAAAAACAACAGTTAACAAGTAAAAATTTTTTTATTTTTTTTAATAGTATGGGAGTATAGTCCTTTTTTAAAACGAATTTAGGAAAACTCGTCTCCGGAAAACTCGTCTCCGGAAAACTAGTACCCGAAAAACTCGACCCCGGAAAACTCGACCCCGGAAAACTCGTCCCCTTTTGCTAGGTAGGAAAACTTGTCCCTTATTGAATAAATATCGATTGAAAACACATTTTATGACCGTTCTTGAAGAAAATATTGTCTTTAAAAAAGAATACACATCCCATAATATTTTTAAAAAATATTTTTACTTGTTTACTGTTGTTTTAAAAAAAATTAAATTGATTTTTCTAAGTTTTCGTTTTCTACCTAGCTTTGTGTGTTTTTGGTGGTTCGACTTATTTTAGTAAAAAAAAAAAAAAAAAAAAAAACAAGTAATTTAGAGTGTTACTTTTGAACAAAAAATGTCCGACATGAGATAATCACATCTTAGGAGTCTCGATAATCACTCCAAAATAGAAAATGAAAGAAAATACTGAGATAGATATAGTTTTAAAACGACCCCCCCCTCATAATAAATTAGTATATTTTTAGGTAATGTCCAAGATCACTGCTCGGAAAAAAAAAGTAAAGCTACCGGACGTGGTTACGGTTGATTATGTAACGAAACCGAACGAAAGACACGAAAAACGAAACCATATATTTCTAAAAAAAAAAAAAAAAAAAAAAACTCTAGTTTTTAACATTTCCTGTGTTATTACGAAACAAACAACAAAAAGAAAACACTTCTTGTATTATCAAATATTAAAACAAATATTTTATTTAGAAAATTTGGTACTTCACGGAAACGTGGGCCCTGATGTTTTTATTTAATCATTAGTCCTTCAAAGCGCATGCGCAAAAGGTTTTCTTTGGTTTATTTAATCACGAAAACTTTTTGAAGGTACTATTTGAGGCCAAAAAAAGGCGGGAGGGGGGGGGACAAAAGCATTATTTGAATATGTACGCAAAAATAATTTAACAAAATAATAATATTTAGTGGAGAAAATAATGAATAAAAATTAAACTAAAATAAAATAAAAACAAGCACGAAATAAAAATATGAATCAAAGAAAAAAAAAATTCAAAAAAATGAAATAAATACACGCGCGATTAAAAATAAAGTCTGGGATATATACGAAGAAAGTGAAAGAAAATGCTTTGAGGAAGCAATCATTAAAAAAAAATACGTTTACTTTTAAATGTTTTTATGGTTATATATTGATACATTTTGATACAATAAATGTTTTTATGATTATATATTGATACATTTTGATACAATAAATGTTTTTATGGTTATATAGTGATACATTTTGATACAATAAATATTTTTATGGTTATATATTGATACATTTTGATACAATAAATGTTTTTATGATTATATATTGATACATTTTGATACAATAAATGTTTTTATGATTATATAGTGATACATTTTGATACAATAAATATTTTTATGGTTATATATTGATACATTTTGATACAATAAATGTTTTGATTGTAAAATATTTTTCTGTTCGGAAAAAAAAAAAACTTGTTTCTTACTTATTTGCCGCGTTATTTGACCAAAAAGAAATTGGAGTTATCGCCCTCTAACAATAGCTGCCGTCTGCATACTGCACAAGTGCCCCCGTAATGACTTTTAAACGATACCCTCCCCCCATATTAATAATGGCTTTCGAAATAATGACGTTATTATTTCGGCGCGGTACAAAAATTACATAATACCGTGTTTTCTTTTTTGTTGTTTTGTAATAACCCAAGAATTGTTTAATCTAAATTAATTCTTCTAAATAAAATAATTACTTTCTTTGATAATACGTGTTTTCGTTCTTTTATTTTTGTTTCGTAACAACACAAAAAGTGTTAAAACTAAATTATTTTTTAAATAAATATATGGTTTCGTTTTTCGTATCTTGACTCCGTGATCAAGTTTATTTTTTAAAACAAGAGATAAAAATAATTTTAAAAATATTATGAGATGTGTATTCTCTTTTAAAGACAATTTCTTCTTTAAGAACGCTCATAAAATGTGTTTTCAATCGATATTTATTAATAAGGGGCCAGTTTTCCTACCTAGTAAAAAGGGGGGGGGAGTTTTCCGGGGACGAGTTTTACAAATTTTTGACAACAAAACAAAATGTAAATCCGTATTTTA
This sequence comes from Euprymna scolopes, assembly GCF_053919585.1. Classification (NCBI taxonomy): domain Eukaryota; kingdom Metazoa; phylum Mollusca; class Cephalopoda; order Sepiida; family Sepiolidae; genus Euprymna; species Euprymna scolopes. The sequence goes on from NC_136482.1 coordinate 139,204,271, forward strand.
TAAACAACTCTTTGAAAGAAATGTATTTCATGAATTAAAAAGTAATAACTAACATGTGTTCATTAATTTCGTTTCATAAGTATATTCTTTTAGTATTAGGTAAAAATGAATAGACGATGCTCAAAATGTATAACATTTTGACCCCTCACTGTATTTAAAAATTCACCAAAACTCAGGAAATTAACAAATTTTAATGAAATTGGCATTATTTATCAAGTAATAATCACGGAATATAATGAACCCATTACTTTTATTTGAATCTTACTGGAAATGTATTACTTTGTTTAAACAAAAAATATCTTTACTAAAGTTATGGTTTTCAATATTAAAAAGAAATTATCGAATTTATTTTTGCTTTTTTTATGAAAATAAAGCATCGTAAATTGGAACAATAAAAAACGATATTCTCATTAAATTAAGTATTGTTGATTTAATATTTCCACACAAAAAATAATAATTGCAAAAAATATTTCCTCTTTCTTAACATTACATTTTTAACGTAAATTTTATACGTAAGATTTTAATATTTTTCTTGCATGAATGAACGTGTAATTTTCAGCTTAACACAATTTTTATATAATTTTGAAAAAATTAAAAAAATTAAAAAGTTTAAACGCAATAATACACAAAAATAATTTAATTTAAAAAATTAAAAATTATACGTTTACAATAGGAATGTACGGTTGCACGGCCGGAAAAAAAAGAAAAACCAGTCAGTTTTGTATGCCCTCTCTGTCTTCAACCCCAGGCGTCATTTTCGGATAGACATTTGACTTTCTGACATTTTAGCCTTCCGTAGAACTCATGCTAGACGAATTTTTGTTTGTTTGTATTTCACTTTAATAATAATCTTTGAAATAATCCCAGAAAATCAATGTCTATCTTTCAAAGGATTTTACAATGAAATTATTTAACTTCAACATTTAGCTGAATTAGTTAGCTCATCGTGAAAATATTTTCCACTATAACTTTTTTTCACGTGTAAAAATTTTTTTTTTTTCTTTAGGAAATTAACTTCTTTCAAATACAATCAAAACGTAATGTGAAACTTACAAAAGTATGATAAACTAGCTTTCAAAACTATGTTCCCCCTGTCAGTTTTCCGCCAATTAATGCGCGTACCTACTTAGTATATAGGACTTATAATTATTGTTGTTGCTATTGTTATCGTTGTTGAAGCAACCCTCTAAACAAAAGTGACATTCCTCTTTTTTAGGCAATTACATATGAACACCTCGAAAAACTTCACGGAGACATAGAAATCAATACTATTAGAATTCAGAGCTTCACACGGAAATTTAACGTAACATGAATCCTAAACTTCTGATCCATTCTAGTGTTTTAAGGCAGTTAATAAAATAAATTTGTTATCGCAGATGCATACAGCGCGTGTTTTTATTTGTTTTCATGGAGTATGCCAACATTTTAAGCGATCATGTGTGGTTTTATGAGTTTTTCAGTCGGGGTTAGAGTTAGTGGCAAAAAATAAATTTATATAAGAAACCGATCCCTCAGTATAATTTTTTAAATAATTCCTCTTTTTTTTTTTTTTTTCCTATGTTTTCAGAGTGTTCACATATAATCGCTTAAAAGTAAAATCTCATTTTGGAGGGGAGTGTTAAGGGTGTTATTATTAAGTATGTGTAATCTTATTTACTTATCTTACCACGGTGGCCGATTTAGACACAAGGTCGGTTTTTAATGTATAAAACCCTGCGTATCAAGGAGGAGCAAACTAGATTGTAAGAAATTTTTTAAAAATGCTTCGGTATAGAAGCACTGATCGAGGATAAGAGAATATGAAGTGTAGTATTTGAACAGATACTACGCCTTGAATTATTTATTCGCTGCAAAAATATAACACATAACATGAAATAAGATCATGAAAAATGGGGGAAAATAGGGAACGTTGTTTATCCTCTTATGTTATCTTAGCAAAAATTATTCCACTTGCCACAATACCAGATTTACTCTAGAGTTGTCCTATTTAAAATATTGCCAATATGTTGAAAATTTAATTTTTATATATGCATATATAATTATGAATTATAAATAAGTATATCTTATATTTTTATATATCTTAAACATTATATATACAGTGATAATTCGGTTGCTGAACGTTTCGGTGATCGAACAACTCGGTGTTCGAACAAAAAGTTGGAGATTTTTTTTATTTTGGACCGATTATCGAAACTCCCATGATGTGATCATCTAATGTCGAACATTTTTTTGTTTTAAAGTAACACTTGACACTACTTGATTTTTTTAACTGAATAAACGCTTTTAAAATAAGTTAAACCACTAAAAAGTTACAAAGATCGGTAGAATACGAATACTTAGAAAAATCATTTTTATTATTTTTTTTTAAAGTAACAGTAAACAAGTAAAAATATTTTTTAGAAATAGTATGGGATGTGTATTCTCTTTTAAAACCAAGCACGGTCAGAAAATGTGTTTTCAATCGATATTTATGTCCCAAGCAAAAATGGACGTGTTTTCCGTGGATGAGTTGTCCGGACACTTTATACTTTAATCTGTGTTATTTTATGATAATATATATGCGTGATAGGACGATAAATATTAGAATCGTTATATATATATATACCGCCGTTGCCCGGGTGTTTGGAGGTGTGTGTTGAGCAAAAAAAAAAGAAAAGGGTAGTAGGAAGGCAGGCTCGACCCTGTACCGCGAATGAGGAACAGAACGGGAAAAAAACTAGCGTCTTTGCTGTTACGACCGGAAGTGACGTAGGTTTAAATTTAGGCTAGACAATCGAAAATAGGGGATGACTTTCGAAAATATCGGTGAAAAAAGCGACCCCTCCCTGTAGAAAAGTGCCTAGTTGAGGGTGAAGATATTAATGTTTTTAGCCAATTTTTCGGTATTTGTCGTTTGAAACGTCGAGCTTCAAAACGATACTAATCCTGTGAAAATTCGTCGCCTCTGTCGAAAGTTTTAGGCAGACATGCAAACATACATGCATACATTGGTAGCTCAAACTTTTTATCCAAACCGATTAAAAAGCCCCAAAACGAAGATTTTCTCAGCCAACATTTTTTCATCTAAACGAGCCGCTATTAATCTGAACTGAAAGAAGGTAGTGGAAAATGTTGAATTTTGTGCGCTAGTTTTACAAAACTGGGACGGGAAAAAGAAATGTCCACAACAAACAACAGGACACATTCTATATCTTGCCCCTTTTTGGACTGGACAGGAAATTATTATCCACCTATATGCCGAATATACACTTCTGCTGTAGGCTACTGTCGGTTTCCGACATTCGCAACTACGAAGTGTTCGATCACTGGTGTCTCCAACACATCCTCAAGCTTTATATCACCAATCGCATCCCCATCAAGAGAGATTCTGAATTATCAGATTTGATGAGACCCTTTCAATGACTCTTATATTTTTCGGGTATATTACAATGTATACTTTCCGATGAAGAATTAAAAAAAAAGAGAATAATAATAAAAGATCCTATTAACGTATGATACAATACACCAGTAATTGTTGATTGTATTAATAAATTAGCTTATTATTATTATTATTATTATTATTATTATTATTATTATTATTATTATTATTTAAATATAAATTTACTTGTCCGAACTTCCGGTGTCACAAAAAACAGCATCATCGCAAACATTAATTAATGAGAAACGAATTTCCTCCTTTTATAGTCGCTCTTTATCAGTTAACAATCATTAAAACCATTTCCTCTCCAAAAATTAAAAAAAAAACATAGCTGTTTGTTTTTGGTTTCAGAATTGAAAATATCTGCAAACTGTACATCTTCAGAGAGAGAGAGAGAGAGAGAGAGAGAGAGAGAGAGAGAGAGAGAGAGAGAGAGAGAGAGAGAGAGAGATTGTGTGTGGATTTAGGCAGCATATTTTCATCTAAACGTTATAATATAGCACCTAGCGTTTCTGCTTTTTTTTAGTTAATTCTACTTTTCGTATAATTATAACTCTGTTAAGTTGCTGCGTATAGATAATCTTTTTCAGTTTAGTAATCGAGTAAAAAAATGGTATTTTTGCTTGATTAAATAATTCGAAATAAGAAAAATGTTTTTTTTTCTTTTAATTTAATTATTTTATTGTACAATAATTTATATCAGTTTGAAATATGTTAAACTTGAAAGAAAAAAACCTTGTTAATTACCGTTTTGGTATAGAAAGGTCCACTGATGTCGACCCACTCCTATGAATTCGGAATAGGAGCATGTAAGCGATAAAAAGCGAAAGTAGAATCAAGGAGACAAAAGCTACACGAAAACCAATAAAACTTTTATAACCAAACAATTGTCCACGTGGTTTTATCAACAGCCGAGTTTCAGAACGCCGACCACTGCGGGATTTGATAAAGCATACGTTACAACGTTAGGGTTTCTTCTCGCCGCTGAAATCAGGAAAGTGCGATTAACAAACGTGCCATTTCGCTGGTCAAATAGAAAAGGGGGAAAAAGAGAAAGAAACAAAGTTTTTGTTTTTCTTTTTTTAGTATTTGTGACCAATGGCTGAACGCTCATTGTCACGTGATCTTGGATTCCACATATGAGACATTATCGGACGCAAAATTGCTAATAAATTCGTAGCCAACTTTTTATGATAGAAATTCTTTTGCTACCATTTATATAAATTAATATAGAAATGGAACAGGTGCTCTTAATTAAATGGTAAATAACGCCATTATAAATCAGGATGTTTTTTATGTTATATGCTGTTAAAATATTAGTTTTGATTCGGACATTCTTATAATCTGGTGCGGTACTGCGGTGGCATTCTAAAATATGGTAAATAGGTTGCCGGGAGTAAAACGAAAAAGATTAATAACCATTTTTATTTATTTATTTATCTATTTATATTTATTTACTTTGCTACATCTTGCCAATTTACAAGCGAATTAATCTTATGTTATGAACCCAATCTCGCAAAACGGGAACTACTTTTTCTAGAATGTTTGATCGTAAAAACTGCTAAAAGATTATTTATGACTGCTTGAAACTTTCAATGCATTTATTCTAAGTGTGGGACTCATTAGAGCGGACGTATCCAGCGAAGAAGTGGCGAAGTACAACGAACGTATTCTCGTCATAGATTTATCTATCGCAGTTCTCTGCCCTTTGTGACATCTCAAACATAAACTTTGATTCTGTCTCTTTCAGTTCCGGCTCAAATTGAAGGACATTGCTACCGAGAAACAGTTGAAGAACGACATCTACTGCAAGAGGTGGCTGATAGGTAAGTTTAGAAAAGTTAATATAAAAGTTGAACTTAATTTATAAGCTAAATCAGATACAGATTACGGTCACACGCCGTCGGGGTCTCATCTTCTCTTTACGAATAATATTGGATTGTAACTTTTAGTGTATCTGCGTGTGTCCTCGCCTCTACATGACTTATTATTTTTAATTAATCTATGGTGTATTTAAATTAAAAATTCAATAGTGTAAAATACTAAAACAAATTTTTTTTTAATTATTTTAAAAAATTAATGTAATTTGGAAATTGATTTCACCACAATGCATTTCGGGATATATGTAAACAAGTCAGCCATTTTAATCAAGGGGAAAAATGAATTCGTTTGAAAGAAATTTGGAAGCAATTAATCTTTCAGATAGAAAAACATTTCTGGTTTTAAAATTCTCAGCAAAAAATCTTCATATAGCAAAATATTCGGAAATTGTTCGCATTCAATCATTTTATCAAAAGAAATTAAAACAGCATCACCTTAATTATTATAATCACCTTAACAACAATTATTATAATTTTATGAACATTTTTTAACAATTTTGTTCAATTAATACTAACTTTATGGTCGGACGGTAATGAAAAAATGTAATATAACTTCATAAATCCTACTTTAAGAGTAGTAATAATTTGGTTACAAAAACGAAACAAAAAAATAAAAAGCTGTAAATACGAGAAACGTTCCATAGTAAGACCTCTTACTTTTATTCCGCCCGAATGGATCAGAAGAAATTGAAAATTGTATTTTTATAATGACTGAACTTATACTATCATGAAATTTTCATCTCTCTGCTGTAGATATTGTCGGTATGAGGCTTTAAGAAAACAACCCCATGAACGTGTGAATTCCAGGCAAAAGTGCATTCAGAATGATGATGACTATGTAGAAAAATAAATTCTGGAACACAAAAGGTCGATCTTCGTAGCTCTTCAATTTTTAACGTTGAATAAAAATAGGAAGCATAACTTTTGGAACTATCTTCGTATATTTATAGATGAGGCAGTGACGTTAATTCATTAAACATGAACTCAGTAAATTGTGCGCATTATTTCGACTACTGATTCTAAATATCAGTTCAGCATCCAAAATGTCTGCTTCATTTAAATATATTTTTTTACCTTCTTGTTAAACGTTTTTTATATATTTGTAAATGGCTGTTAAGTGGCAAACGTTTGGATGACATGATAAACTTAAAATCTGCTTAATATTACGCATGTAATCTGAAGAAACACGCTTTTTAAATGAGTAAATATGCCAGTATAATCGACAAGATGGACACATTCGAACTGTCCGCCCATAGAACACAATTCAGTACGGCTGCTTCCCAGCCGATCTCAACACGGTCGTTTTCAAGTCTAATTCAATCTGCCCCGACGTTAATCTTAACGTTTGCCTGTTAAGTTATTCTTTTAATAGTCATTCTGATAGATCTTTCCAAAGAGTTGCTTTCTTCAGAACAGACAAGTAAAAAGACACCAGTTGCTTTTAAGGATTTTCTGGAGATTGTTTTCTTCAAAATAAGATAATTGACGTTTTTCTCCCAAAACATTTAACCAAGTTTGATGCTATTATTTTAGAAAAGAATATTGAAGTTACAAACTTACAAGTTTATTTTCGTACAAAAAATTATGTGGAGATTTAAAAACATATTAAAGTGTTCCAAACCGATGAATTATTACAAGTGGCGTTCGAAAAGTAATGCTTTCTACCTTTTATTCCGCCCAAATGGACCAGAAAGGGGTGCAAATTATATTGTTATGATGACTGAACTTATGCACTCATAAGCTTAAAGTTTCATCTCTCTGTTGCAGATATGGACGGTGTGAGACTCTAAGAAAACACGTATGGACGTGTGTCAGAAGCAGAGATGTGTTATTGAATTCCTCTACGCAGAAAAAATGAACAGATCAACATTCTTCGATGTCTGTTGAACATTTACGAAGCCGATGCAGTTGATGTCAGCCCAGTTAGGAGATGGGTCTATCGATTTCAGAATGCCGACAGAGATGTGAGTGACAAAGCGCACTGCAGACTGTTTCTATCGAGGTATGAAAAGAGATTGGCAAAAGTGCATTGAGAATGGTCGTGACTCTGTAGACAAATAAATTTTGAATCACAAAAGGACGCTTGTTTTAAGGGTATCACTCCCGACTTCGTTAGTTCTTTAACGGTTTAATACTTTTGGTATGACACTCGTAGAAATGGTCTATGAAACGCTAACATGCATTTAACAAATAAAAAACACATCCTGATGTCCGACTTATCATCAATATATTTTGATCCTAATTTTCACATTTTTGTGGCTTTGAATGCAAGTGAATATGGCATTAACGAGGTAATTCTTCCTTCGAAGACAGTAGTACACATCCAGTGCTTCAGAGTATATTCTTACAAAGGAGTTACCATATATCAAGGCCAAGAACCTACTCGAGGATATGGGTTGACGCCTGTATTGTAATCATTAGGACAGTAGCGTATTAATCGTAGTCAAAATTTTGTATAATTCGATTATTTACAATAAGAATTTGTTTACGATGGACTTGAAGACGACGATTTTGTAGTCGACTGGAAAGCATACCAGCGTAACAGAGTTCCACAAACGGTCAATTCTAGGAAAGAAACTTTGTTCTTAGATTCCACGTTTAGGTTTAAGCACCGATAGAGAGGGGGGATTTTTTACAGTGATTTTGGCTAGACGAATGTTTTTTTTTTGTGTGTTATGAAAGATTGTCGAGGGGATCATAGATTGGAGCTCAGTCGAACACTTGCCATGAAAATAGCGATAAAGCAGAGAAGACTCGCAACGTCTCTTCTGTGAGAAAGAGGTTGCAAAGAAGAGAAAAGATTACGACGTCTATTTTGAACACTGTCAAGACAAGATAGGGTGCTCCGAGCAGCACCCTCCCAGATGTAATAACGGTACTCCATCCTAAGACGGTCGAGAATGTATATCGTGAGATATCTATTGGAGCGCTAGAATGATTCAATAGCCAAATAAATAAAATTTAAAAAATGAATAATATTTTATATAAAAAATTCCATAAATTTGTGCACGGAAGAAAGTTCTTGTTACAACCGGATTATGGGTTGTCTATTGTCCATATATATGGATCAAGAAAAGTTATCCTTACTTATAAAGCCACTGAAGAACAATACTATTGAACTACGATTATAAAATGGAATCAAAAAGATTATTACATGTCAATGGTGTGTGTAGATTGATTCTAAGTTTTCAGAATAACAATTTTAGCACTTTTATTTGGCTAAGAACGAACAATTGAATGCAGTATGAAAATTACATGTAATATTATATGAAATTAAAATCAAGGATGCAAAAGATCATTTTATTATAACAATTATAAACAAGTTAACTTAACCGACACTCATTTAAAATGTTTGGAACTGCTACATTTTTATATGTGATGAAGTAATAATGCATTGAATTATTTGGATGATTCGGAATTCTGTTCTCATGTTGGCTGTTATTCTCGCAACATTTGTGCCAGTGTACTTCCACTATCTTTAGGGCATTTTGTCGTGTTAAACTCGGGAATCTGAATAGAATTTTAAACGTTCAAACGTAAAGCTTTATTTAATTCACGGGGATATTGCGGACTGATGGCGTAATTAATATAAGTACTAAATAATAACCAGTTCTAAGTGACAATATTTGCGGTCGATACTAAGAATACAATTATAAATTATTTAAGTTTTCTTCTCGGCCATGTTTGATGGAACGAAAGCAAACTACCTCCGTGGATTAAATAAAGGATTCCGTTCAGAATTTCGTACAGATTCACTAGTCCAACAAGAAAAAGAAAATTGAAGCTTACATTAACCGAAACGTTGTGAGATTGATATCCAGCATGAGAACAGCAGTCTGCATAATCCAAACAATACAAACTATCAATCACCATCTACAAAAATCCGAAATACTAATATATGCATAACGTAATGGGAATGGCTTCTTCATTTCAATAGGAATTTTAGAGGAATTCAATTTAGGTTATCAAGGAATATATCGTATGAAATACTTCTGATAAGCTTTACCTACGAAAGTCGTGTGCTTGCAGAAAAATCTGAAGTTTTTCGTACTCTTTTAATAGATCAATATTTTGATAGTGTGTAGAAGGGTGAATAATACACGGTACAATAAAGCTGACACGTCAGTTCTCACTAGATCACTAAACTTTGTCACTGGTGAGCCTGATCAGTACCAGATGAGTGACAATTTTGGAATATCAGGCGCTGTATTTAGGAGGATCATAGCACCTCCTTGCAAGAGTTGCAAGAATCTATACGCCGTGAGATGTACATGTAACTGGGGACTGCTTGTGAATTTAATATTCCCTTGATACTTCCCTTTCAGAAGAAACAGGTTTAACCCAGCTCGAGTGAATGCCGTTTAAAAAAAAGAATGGTGATAACCTAATTGTGAATGATGAGAAATGGTTAGGGAGAGGAGAAGAAATACAGAGGCAGCACAGCAATGGTCTATTATGACATCACAGTGTATTCTGAAATCGTTTAACTTTGTGAAAATTGAATGTTTTGGAAAGTGGGTGTTTTGTTTACTAATTCTATTAGAATTAAAAATGTATACTGTTTAAGTGGTCTAACCTTGTACTTTTCTTTTATTTATCTAGCTATTCATATATAATACATGCTAACATTTGCCCAGTGGATCATGGGTCGTCTACCATAATATAAAACATATGGGCGACAGTTAATTGATTTAGCCTGATAACTAGTTTTACATATGAGGATAATCACATTAAAGGAAAGCTTATGTTCAATTATGTTTAATTATTTAATCTATCTTGCTCTCATAATGATTCTCTTTTCGTTGTTGTCCACAACATTGAAAAAGATTTTCACTCCTATAATTGGTAACCATATCATTCTGTGCATCTTTCACATGTTTATTAAAAGACATCTTTCGTGGGATCTGAGAAATGCAGTCAGTTTTGCATAATGCGAAGTGAACCATAATGGCCAACGATTTTTTTTTAAATCGTCAACATAAAATGAAACAAGATCTTTTTTTTTTTTTAAACGCGAGTTCCAGGGAAGCTTGCGGCAATTACAACATCCTGCACTGTGTTTAATGTATAGAACTGTCCTCATTATTTAAATACGTAACCATGTGGAAAATAAATCCGTCTTTTCTTCTTTTCTTGTGTTCATTTTTAATTTTTCTTATTTTTAGCTCGCCAATTTAATGTTGATCAAGCTGTTGAAATGTTTAAAAATGTAAGTAATTTTTCTTTTAAAGTCTTTCGTCAAATAAAAACATCTGACTTTTTTCAAATGATCAACGTTTTTGACATCAAGACATTTTATTTCACTTTTTTTTTCAATTAAGTCTATTAGTTTTTTTTTTGGGGGGGGGTCCTATTACAAATGACATGTATGAAAAATGTGAACTAATTTATTTCAAAAGTAAACACGACACGTGCAGAATAAATTGATTGATACTATTGAAATTTAATTCTTGATATTTTCAAAATCGGATGATTTCATTCAATTATTTTGACGTTTTAATATTTTTCATTTTTAATCGGACGGTTTCATTCAATTTATTTCGACGTTTAATATTTAAAATTTTTAATATTTTTAATCTTTCGGGTATCTATTTATATTTAATTGTATAATGTAAAATGCCCCTTTTCTTAAGTATTAGATCCTGGACGTAGATTAACTAGAAGTGATTGCGCAATCAGTGCACCTATGCACACCCAATGTCGATGACCGATTCATACTTACATCGTCAATCACGATACCTTGGTCACTTGTTTCCCTCTGGTAAATAATAGAAATTTAAATAATTAAAACCAAAGAATTGTATTCGTACATTTCAGAGCACGGACTTAGAAAATAAATTTCGCTTGTCGAACGCTACAAATAGATATATTTTCCCGTCACTAGAATGGCGAACATGTGTGACTAATAAAAGATTCGTGATTTTACACGCAAACAAACATGTGTTACATCGTAAATCGAACAACTTACTTAGCTGATCAGCGTAAGTAATTATTCGAAATTACCGTAAATCCATTAAATAATTATTTATATATAGCGGAAGTTAGATATACTTTAATTCAACCTGTTTTGCCAAAGAAACTGAAATTATAAATTATAAATATTTTCTGGTCTATATTGTACGGTATCTTACAGAGTTATCTTCCTTCCATTCAACACGAGTTAACTTTTTAAAATCCGTATATAAAATCTAAGTAAAAATTAAATTAACATTACCTTAACGACAAATACTTATAGTTTTGAATTATATTTCTTCAATTAATTATTAAGGAAAACATGCTGTCATAATTATATTTATCTTTGTAACTTTAAAAAACATACAAAAGAACGTAATTTTTTTTTAAAACAACAGAATATTTTTTTTAATAATTAAAGATTAATTATTTATTAATCGGATTATGTTACAACGACTTCATTTAACTTTAAACATTAGATCTTCTATAAAAATTAACAATATTTTTGCGAACTTGGCACTAGTGCACAGATCCAACATTTTTGGTTTTAAATTGGAACTTTTGGAGAGGGCGCAGATAAATGTACATTACAGCCAGAAAATTCTATTTTATGTTTATAAGTTTCTTATATTTATTTTAATTCAATAGATGTAACAAAAACTTCCTTAACAAAAAACACGCATTCGAAAATTCAAAAAATTTTTCTTTGTCATAAAATTTTTTTTTGATGTCTTATTTATGTTTTAAAAAAACTGTATTTTGTGTTATTATAATTTTCTAAAATCTGTTTTAAAAAACAAAAACACGCATTTATTGTTGTGATATTTTCGATTCGGTCCTGAAATTGCATTTGTTTGCCGCTGCTATGCACTCTCCAAATGTACCAACTAAAAACCAAAAAAGTTGTACCTTCGTACTAGTGTACAAGTGCCTATTTTGAAAACAGAAACGGCGTCGTTGAAAATAATAAATGAAATCCAAAAAAATCAAAACAATACCTGGAAACGCCGAGTAGGTTCAGATAGTATCGTATATACGTGCGAGTTTGATTTTATTGTATAAAAAGATTTTATCAAAAATATAAGTCATACCTCCGTTTGACAACATAAAAAAAAGTACTTGAAGTTTTATGTGGCCCTTACTTTTGCATATTGTATGATGTACTCTCGAATTTAAGCAATGAAAACGTTGTCTGTCATCTGTCTTTCCTACTAAAAACTGTAACTTTTTAGGGCGATTTTAATTCAGTCCGTTGAACAGTCCTCTAACCGCATTGCAAGATCAAAACTTTGTTGGTGAAGCGCCCCCCCCCCTCCCAAGAAAAAGAAGTAATCATTCAATATCAACTTTCCTGCAATGCCATCCACCGGACTAACCAGTTGGAAAATTATTTCTTTGCAAAATAAACTGGTTATTTCTATATTTGGCTATACATTGTTTATTTTTCTCATTACCCGTTATCGCATTGTTTTGGTGTCTCTCAAAAGTTGTAGAGCGTTACAGCAAGAAACAGTTCGCTGTTAACGATTCGTTCTAACACCATTGTCACTCGATAGGCCGCGTGACTAGTGAGTCCAAAATCTCATTAGTAATATCAACTAATCCGCAAAAACCAGAAAAGGGCAACTGTTCACTTGCTCTTAAACCGGTACTAATACTTTACATGATTATTCATGTTTTGTTTTATTTTTTGTTTGTTTTTGTTTGTTTTTTCTTTTGTTTTTTTGTTTTTCGTTTTTTATTTTTTTATTTTTTATTTTATTTATTAAACGTTAAGATCAAGTAAACCTTGAGCTAATAAGTGAATTAGAACGATCGGATGTAGAATATTGCACTTTATATAAGCTATTGATTATAGGATGCATTATAGAAACGATAAGAATACCTTTGCGTTGGGTCATGCTGAAATTAATCTGAACCCCCCACGATGCTATCAAAGGTTAAGCGGGTATGATAGCCTCTTTGTAACCTCATTAGTTAGTAAGCAAATGATAAAGCATCATTAAACTGCTTATACAATGGCCTATATGTTATTTTGGGAATTCATCAAAATAAAACGTGATTATCAATATCTGAATCTAGCTTACATGTGTCATCATATTGTTATTTTATTACATCTGTTTCAAGTCGAACCAATTTCGACATATCAATCAAAGAGTAACTTACGACGTAAATTTCGCAAACTGCTGGTTTGAGAAAGCATATGATTGTGCATAAGAATACACTTCAGCCTCCAGAGGAAGTCAACTCAGTGGAAATTGCTCCATTTGTATGCCACATCTGCTTTAAGATGTGCAAATCTGTGGCGGGTCTGCAGAGCCACGTAAGATGGCATGAACGACGAGATGGAAAGAACACACTGTGACGGCGATCATCTGGGAAGATGCAGCAGCAATCATCATGTATATATAATTATTGTATAGTTTGTTTTCCTAGATGTAATCCACTGAAAGCTGTGTTTATTAAAGAGTGCTTGATGAAGGATAGAGCAAGTATATGGTTTGTTATATAAATATTATTGGCTACATATGTGCAAACATGTTTCAAGTAGGTTTCAATTCAAAGAGACCACATTATCAGACCGAAAAAAGGAGCAATATTAAAGTCAAAATCAAGATTGATTCATTTTGTATATAAAAGGGTTTAAGGTGTGACTTAAACCCAGGAAAAGGAGGACTATATTGTAAAGAGTGGGGAGGAGAAGAGGGAAAGTGGAGAAATACATTCCAGGCAAGCCAGAGCATCTCAGCGGGAAGGGGTTAATGGCTATGCTTCAGTTCAAGGACAGAAGTATCTTTACTTTTATCTAAAATAGTCATGCCGGGCCCTAAACCCATTTTATTATTATTTATTATTATCAAGGCCATCACTTTATTGCAGACTTTCTGTCTATTCCATGTGTTAGTACATTTAATCTGGAACATTATTGCTTACATTATTTTACCGATAAATTTATTTTTAAACATGCAACTATATAATCAAATCAACAATGTTTAATGTGCATACAATACTTTTACATGATTTATGCATATACGTGAATATATATATATAAATATAAGCATATATATGTGTATATATATATATATATATATATATATATAAGCATATATATGAATATATATATATATTGCTGCATGTATTAACATATTTGAATCAATGTATATATCCATATATACTATGTATGCATATATATATGCAGATTTATTTATGCATTTGTATGTATGTATGTATGTATGTATGTATGTATGTATGTATGTATGTATGTATATGCATTCATATGTGTGTATGCACATATATCTATATACAGTAGATCCCAGGATACGGCAATCCTAAGATACGGTGTTTTTCATGTTACGATAAGATTTACGATGTTTTCCTGCCCTTCAGACTGTAGTATTTATAATGTTATTTGATTATACATTTGTGTATTGTATGCTGTACTGTATTTTGTTACTAATTTTTAATGCCGTATCCCGAGGTTCTATGGTATATGTATGTACGTATATATATATATATATATATATATATATATATATATATATATATATATATGTGTATATATATGCATGCATATGTATGTCTGCATGCATATATGTCTGAATGAATACATATGTACAAGTGTTTATACATAATATGTGTATGTGCGTACGATATGTATATATGCATGTGTCATATATGTATGCATATATAAATATATGTATGCGTATATATATATGTGTATTTGTACGTACGTATATGCATATATATGTGTATATATATGTATATATAGTTATATATATACATGTATATATATGTATATATGTATATATGTATATTTATATATGTATATATGCATATATATGTATCCATATGTATGTATATATGTATGTATATATATGTATCCATATGTATGTATATATGCATATGTGTATGTATATATATGTATATATGTATGCATATATATGTATATATGTATGCATATATATGTATATATGTGTATGCATGCATGCATATATATGTATATATATGAATATATATGTATGTATGCATATATATGTATATATGCATGCATATATATGTATATATGCATATAGGCATACATATGTATGTATGTATGTATGCATATATATGTATATATGTGTGTACGCATATATATGTATATATGTATGCACGCATATATATGTTTATACGCATATAAATGTATATATGTATGTACGCATATATATGTATGTATGGATATATATGTATGTCAGGTCATCTCATATACTACTGGTACCATGTAACCCAGTACTACCTGCCTCATGATCGGATCACCGGCGACTAAACTGGTATCCCCACCAGACTTGTTTGGTGAGGAGGGTGGCTAGTCTCCCTAAAGGATTAAAAACAAGACCTTCCAAAGGGGGAATGACCCCTTTTTCGGGGTCAACGGCCAACTAGCACCGTGTGTGTGTTTGTGTGTGTGTTGGGGTGGAGAAGATTCCTTTAAGCCGTGGTGAAGGCAACCTTTCTTGAGAAGCAAATCTCTGATTTAAAAAACCATAAAGCGGGAGACCAGTACCCGCATTAAGCTGGTCTGCAGTTTAACTTGTTGCTGACTATCTTACTTTTGCTTGTTGCTGGATCTCAACATTTTGAGCTGAGAGAGAGACTTAGCTGTCGTACAAAGCTAAGACTCTGTAACATCATCTGTGTATAGATACTCCCTCAGGCATTTGTCTATAAAAGTGGTCCTGTGGCGATGGAAAAGTTGTGACGCGTGGAGGCTTGAAATCCTGGAACCATGTAATAATTGATCTCAATCGCCATCTTCAGTGTCATGCCTACTAGAGCGTCTGAATTCATCGGTAGGACTAAAAAAAGTCATTTTGGGGCTCATGGACTTTAAGTGTCTAACGGAATGGCACTCGTATGACAAGACGTTGCAATCATCATATGTATATATGCATATATATGTATATATGTATGTATGTATGTATGTATGTATGTATGTATGTATATATATGCATGTGTGTATGTATGTATGTATGCATATATGTATATGTTTGTACGTAGGCATATATATCTATATATCTATGAAAGTGAGAATGTATGTAAGAACACTTCTTTACCCATATACTCAACGAATTTTTAATCCACATCTAATGCATATATATATATATATATATTTATGCATATATGCATATATATGTATGTACGCATATATGTATATATACGTAAGCATACATATATGTATATATGTGTATTTATGCATATATATGTTTATAAATATATCTATACAAGTGTATATATTAACATATGTATGTATATGGTTACATATGTATTGTGTATAGATAGTATGTAGACATATATATGCATGTATGCCCATACATGTATGTATGTGTATGTATGTATGTATGTATGCATATATATATAGATATATGTATGTTTACATTTATATGCAATGTATATAATCATATATATATATATATAAGCATTATGTATGTATTCATATATATTTATATGTATATTTATATGTATGAATATATATGTATATATATATGTATATATATACATATGTATATTTATATGTATGAATATATATGTATATTTATATATTCATATATATGCATATGTCTGTATTCATATATATGTATATGCATGTATCCAAATATATGCATATTTATCTAGTCATATACATGCATATGTTTGTATTCATATATGCATATGTTTGTATTCATATATGCATATGTTTGTATTTAAATATCTGCATATGTCTGTATTCATGTATATATTTGTATGTATTTATATATATATGTATGTATGTATTCATATATACGTATATGCATCTATTCCTATATATGTATATGGATACATTCATATGTATTTGTATGCATGCATATATATTTATCTGTACATATGCATATATATGTGTGTATATGCATACATATATATTGACATGTTATTAAGTATATATACATATATATATGCATATATATATATATATATAAGTGAACGTGTCTGTGTGTATGTCTGTGTGTATGTGTATATTTCCCTACGCAATAACTCAATTTTAAGTCTACACTCGAAATTTGACATACAGGGTACTGAGATTTGGGAAAATCTGTGTAATGCTTTTCGGCCAGAAATGTGGCTGTTAAGGGATCAAAGTTCAACGATTTGACCTTTGAGAACTCTACCAAATTCCTCCGCAAATTTTGGGGATAAACACTTGAAATTTTTAACGTAGGTTCTTTGGACATGGATCTTACTTAATAACTTGATTTGAGCCCAAAACAATGAATGTTTAGGGGTCATAATAGGGGTCAAAGTTAAAGAAAAGAATTTGACCTGTGCCGGCTCTTCCAAATTACTCAGACAATTTCTGGTCTAAACATTTGACATTTTTCATAAAGTGTATTCAGAGATAAGGCAAGCTTTTTAATCGGTTTGGGTCGAAAATTTTTAGTTACCAATATATAAATGTATGTATGTTTGCATGTCTGACAAACTTTATTAAGTCACCTGACGAGGACTTGTGATCTTGGCCGACCACCTGTTTCGAAACATTAGCATGTCTACTGTCGCGATCATGTAAATTTGTCTATATCAATAAAAAAAAAATACACCTTGCTCCTTTTTATGGAGCAAGCATAATAACCTCATTAAATTCAAGAGTTTTCTTCCTTTAATACCTTTAACTTTTTTATATATATATATATATATATATATATATATATATATATATATATATATATCCGTGTGCTAGAATGTTTTCGTCTTAAATTGTACAGAATTATGCAGAATGTAGAAACTATGAATGAATAAAATTCAGCGTAATAGTAAAATAAAACCAATCATTAAATAAAAAAATAAAAATGAATGACTAATTAACGCTCGTTTTTCAAAATAATATGCAAATTAATTAACCTTCATGCAGTCACTTGCATATCTATGTTTGATTATTCAAAAGTTTGTTTTAATAATTTTAAATAGAAAAGTAGGGCTTTAATATCAATGTCAGAACAAGAAAAAACTGAAGTTTATAGGTGTATAGATAATAATCAATAGAGGATTGGCTCTTTAATAATAAATACGAAATCTGAATGAATATATTTAAGCGCATTTTACGACCGAGCAAGGTTGGGCGCGCTAGTTAAAAAAGAAAAAGAAACCATCACTAATAATAATTTCTTTTTATATTCTTTCTTTAGTTAACCCCCATTGGTATTTATAAATCTGGAATTTGCACAGCCTTTTAAAAATATATCTATATATTACGCATAATGTATCCGTTTTAAGCATATTTTTATTTATTTCAGTTACAAATCAAAATAAGTCTTCGAATGCGTGAAAAATTAGTTAACTGGCATTCACAACAAATCCAAATGATGTTGTCAAAATTAGTATAATTTAACTTTTTATATATTTTAGTCACTGCAAAAACCAATCATCGTTTAGGGCTAAGATAGGGTTTCTTCGGATTTTAGTCATTAAAAAAAAAAAACAAATTAAGCTTCTGATATGTTTTATAAAAACGTTTTCTTTAAATTGTAATACAGGAACAGTAAGTTTGTGTTTAAATCCCATCACAAACCTCATTGTAGTTTTTAAAATGAAAGATAAAAAGTGTTTACTTAAAAATGAATCAGTCCACAAATTGACAGTAAGGAAGTACAAGTTGTTTAGGTAACTAAACACCATTTTTTAATTACAATAAATAACATTTCTTTACTGTTGACTAATGTTGCAAACTTGTGATATGTACGTGTTCAGAAAATAAAGAAAAATAAAGAAAAGGTCTTTTCCCGGAATTCACTCATAGTGGTCAGAGACACAACTACATCATCAACAACAAAAATAGGTAAAATACGAAATAATTTATCTCTATACCTATAAAGTTAAGTTTCCGTCTCGCTCTGCCATTGATATTAAAAGCCTACATTTTCTATTAAAAAAAATATTAAAACGAACTTTTTACTATGCTCAGCCATGGATATGTGAGCAACTACGTGAAGATTAAATAATTTGCATATTTCTTTTAAAAACGAGTGTTTATTAATTATGTATTCATTTTGTGTGTGTGTGTGTGTGTGTGTGTGTGTGTGTGTGTGTGTGTGTGTGTGTGTGTGTGTGGTTTCTTCTTGGATGATTGATTTGATTTTACTATTACACTTAATTCTATTTATGCATAGTTTCTATATTCTGCGTAATTGCTCGGGAACAGGGATATATATATATATATATATATATATATATGTATGTATGTATGTATGCATGTATGTATAAATATATATATATATTTCCCTTGTTTCTAAGCATATATATATATATATATATATATATATATATATATATATAAATATAAACATTAACTTTCCAAGCTTATTCGCTACTATTTGAACAAAGGCTACATTCATATAAAAACATTAGAAATCAATCAATTTAAACGTATAAATATATATTTGTATGCGTAAAGGATACACATTAGTTAGACTTATACCTGCCAAGTTCCAATTTTTCAATCTTGTATTTATTATTATAGAGCCAATATTGATTATTATATTTTACCCAGTATATAGTAGTGATTTTAAAAGTTAAAAAAGTATATAATTTAATTATTTTAATTATTATAGTAAAAAAAATAATTATATATATATATATATATATATATATATATATATATATATATTAGAATACAAAAACTCTGTCGTTCTTGCTTGTTTGCTTGTTTGCTTGTGCACTATCCTCCTTCTACTACTACTACTACTACTATGACTCCTCTTCTTGTTACTACTATTACTTCTCCTCTTTACAACTACTACTACGCCTCCTCTTCCTCCTCTTACTACTACCACTACGCCTCCTCTTCCTGATCCTACTATTACTACTACTGGTTGACATGTTTTCCCCTACTACTACTCTACTACTGCATTTTTTTTACATTGTTCATTTCCGTATTACGTTTAAGTTATTTTAACGCCATTTTCTTAAAAATAAATCTACTATTTTACCATGTATTGTTTTACTGTGTACGTTTTCAGCGACCCAATTTTTTTTTTCACATTTAAATTAAAAGATATTTCAAAATTTGAATTTAACTTTAAGTATTATGGCATCTGTTCAGTGCACATTTACCTATAAGTATGGCAAACCACTTATAATTCAATGGCTGTAAGTTTTTTTTTTCAAGAATAAACAATTATAAACAGAACGACTCATAGAAATCTATCTATATTCTTTTTTCATTTTAATATACTTTCATAGAAATGTTTCTGTTATGTCACAAAAAACTATTTTCTTTACGTCACAAATGTCATGCTCATACATTAATTCCATAGCTAATATAACATACTATTACTAACCCTTTAGGGGATGTTTTGCAACTATTCTGTATTACAACTATACTGTCGCAATTTTCTCACAAATAAATCAACTTTGACCTGTTGACAACGTATTTTTTTTTTACTGTTTACGTTTTCAGCGGCCTAATTTTTTTTTTGTTTTTTTGCATTTTAAATTATCCAAATAAACAATTGTTAATACTTTCTGCATTTTTTTACATCGTTCATTTCCGTATTACGTTTAAGTTATTTTAATGCAATTTTCTTACAAATAAATCTACGCTCATACATTAATTCCATAGTTGATATATACTTAAACGTAATACGGAAATGAACGATGTAAAAAAATGCAGAAAGTATTAACAATTGTTTATTTGGATAATTTAAAATGCAAAAAAGCAAAAAAAAAATTAGGCCGCTGAAAACGTAAACAGTAAAAAAAAATACGTTGTCAACAGGTCAAAGTTGATTTATTTGTGAGAAAATTATTGTTTTACTGTGTACGTTTTCAGCGACCCAATTTTTTTTCACATTTAAATTAAAAGATATTTCAAAATTTGAATTTAACTTTAAGTATTATGGCATCTGTTCAGTGCACATTTACCTATAAGTATGGCAAACCACTTATAATTCAATGGCTGTAAGTTTTTTTTTTCAAGAATAAACAATTATAAACAGAACGACTCATAGAAATCTATCTATATTCTTTTTTCATTTTAATATACTTTCATAGAAATGTTTCTGTTATGTCACAAAAAACTATTTTCTTTACGTCACAAATGTCATGCTCATACATTAATTCCATAGCTAATATAACATACTATTACTAACCCTTTAGGGGATGTTTTGCAACTATTCTGTATTACAACTATACTGTCGCAATTTTCTCACAAATAAATCAACTTTGACCTGTTGACAACGTATTTTTTTTTTACTGTTTACGTTTTCAGCGGCCTAATTTTTTTTTTTTGTTTTTTTGCATTTTAAATTATCCAAATAAACAATTGTTAATACTTTCTGCATTTTTTTACATCGTTCATTTCCGTATTACGTTTAAGTTATTTTAATGCAATTTTCTTACAAATAAATCTACGCTCATACATTAATTCCATAGTTGATATATACTGACCCAACGGGTCATGGGTAGTCTAGTATATATATATATATATATATATATATATATATATATATATATATATATGACTTCAGTTCCATCAGCTGGAATCGAAACGAAAACATATAGCTCTCCATTGATTACCATTTAAGCCACGTCCATACACATTTCATAAGTTCAAAAATAACTTTAATATGTATTTGCACATGCGTATTAAAGAATTTTAAGTTGCCTGCTAAGTCGCATTTTATTTCAATTTTAACAATTTAGTAGCTATTTTTTACCAGTTGAAAATCAAATCAAATTTGTTCCACAGGTCCAAATCTCTATCTGTAGACCTTAAAATTGACAGAGTAGTTTTGTTAATGACCGCTCCTCACACAGTCACATAGACAGACTGACAAACAGTAGATAATTTGCATAATAATTTACACGGACATTGAAAGGAAAATACTTTGCAGTGCTGGAGGTAAACGGTGGTAGAAATTATTTTGTCTCTTACAAGGAAGATACATAGATTGCAGCTCAGTCGATCATCTTCTATTGAAATAACGATGGGGTAGAAAAGGACTAACAACGTCACTTCCTTGAGAGAGTATCTGTAGAAAAGAGAGGGAAAACTAATTCCCCACCGGATTGCAAAGTAAAGGTTTACGTTGGTTTTTCTACATAAAACCTTACTTAATAAATTCTGATCTTGTTAAACAACTGTCCTTCCGATTTATTAATAGTTCCAGCAAATACTAGAATAGTAAAACGTGTTATGATGTCACTTTAGGTTGAATCAATTTTATGGCTCAACACCAACCTTTCCTTTATTGCTGATAGTGATTTTTTTATTCCATGATATGATGGGCCGCTGAAACTTTTATGATCAGTTTTACGATTTAACGATAAGGTAATCATAAAATTGTTAACAACCAGGAAATCGCAACAATATATAAAACTTTTACCAAATGCATAAAAATTTAATTTTTTACCGACTTGCATAATTTTGAAGTGCTGAAACCGATTGTAAGATTTGTTGTCTGTGAATTTCTTATCGTTAAATCAAAATGATGTGCATCTTTTTTGGGAGTAGTTGCTCAGTTCAGACTTCAAAGATAGTGAAAAGGAAAATGACTTATCCTACCATTAACCTAATGTCTAGGGATATTTTCAGTTGGGATTAGTATTAGAAGTAAAGTAATTCATTTATTTTACTATTTTAGGAATGAAAAACCAACAATAAGATAGATCGTGTCAGCCATGTTGGGTTCTGAATAAATTTGGAAGACAGATATAGATAAGATATTATGTTTCTGAACTTTTGAGATGAGCATTGATAATTCGTATTATTTCGATTATTCGAACTACTGTGCTCACGTTGAATGTTATTCACGCAACGTTTCCGTCGATTTAGCATTGATAAAGGGTATTATTTCTATCTAGTTGACGAAACAAGAGTATGCTACCACCATGGATTCAATAGTTTCGTTCAAAATTCCATGCAGATTCCAGAGTTCAACAAAATACACCTGAATGAGATTGGGGGTTATATCGATCGAACCGTTGTAAGAATAATACTTAAGATAAGAACAGTAGTTCGAATAATCCAAATAATACGAAGATATATTGAAATTAAAAAAACAACTCCAGAATTTTAAAACTATATAAGTGAGTAGAAAATTAAACTTTATTGCATTTAATAAAGTTATTTGTTTTATTTTTCATTTCTCGATTGTTAACTATACTGTGTAATTATCAACAATATTTTTGTTGGGCTTGATCGATACTCCCGTCGATTTTGGCGTATGAGGTCTGCCACAACAACTAAGTTGTTCGGAAATCTTCCAGGCAAAATGGTTACATTCCCATCATTTGTATTTCTTTATGCCTAGAAGGGTTAAACGCTTCAAACGTGTTGTTAAAACATTAAGAACCTCATACAAAGCTTCCTCATGCGCAGAATTTGCATTGCTATATTTCTAAACCGTCTCAGGTTTCCAAGCATATCGTTGTCATATCGTAATGGTGCCGTAGGATCTCCATTACATTGTCATCTGTGAACTAAGATTAGGTCATTTTGTCAACGTGTCTGTGATTCCCTTTGCTCCTCCTTCAATCTCTCTATTTCTTAAAGTACTCATCCTTTACAATCCTCAGTCCATCTTTTAGCATCTCCACCTCTCAATCTCTCTCTCTCTTTCTCTCTAAAATATGTATATATATATATATATATATATATATATATATATATGTGGGGGTGATTATGTATGTGATTATGTCTGCGATATGTTAAATTTAGTTTTTTTCTAGGAATTTAAACTTTATTTTTTACGTGATTTTACTCAAAGCTTCTTCAGAATATATATATATATATATATATATATATATATATATATATATATATATATATATATACATATATATATAGTGAGAGAGAGAGAGAGAGAGAGAGAGAGAGAGAGAATGAGAACTTTGGCGTGAATTGCTTTCCAAATTGATATTTGATTCTGATGTCAGTGATTTGATTTACTATCATGTCTACTTTTTCTTAATAAAATGTTATTCAAATCGATTTTGTACTATATCATTTATTTTGATGACATGATTTTTATTATTATTCAGTTATATATGTGTGAATATTGGTTGTCTGTATTACAAATGATATTTTTTAGCCTGATGACATAATATCTCTGAAAAGAGGTACTTCAGAAAAATGTATGCACATATGTAGCTAATAATGTTTGTATAAATAAACATGCTATATATATATATAGTTATTCATGTCTTGGATACCAACTCTTAACCTCGACGTGCTAGATTATATATAAAAATCGTTACTTTGTCTCTGTGTGCGTCCCGAAAAAGTCAGATACTACACAAGATACACTTACGAACCTTATATCATCGGGTTCAGTATGGCCCCAACTTGTTTATAAAAAAAGGCGTTGTAATATTGATTTCCTTGGAGTCAGAAAAATACCATTGTTCTTTCTTACTAGTAATTGTTTCCAAAACAAAAACAGGGTCATACAGACAGTCAACTTCATTTTTTTCTTCATTTTTTTCTGTTATATTAAACCAGTTGCCAGAGACGGAAAAGTGCAGTCAGAGTAAGAGGTTGAGAGCGAGAGATATAAAGAGCAGAGTTTTAAAAGAGAGATGTTACACGCATACGTTTTAAGACTTCTATTTTATCTATAACACCTGGCATTTCTGAATGGCCCTGCTAGTCTCGTATATGGCTCTGTTCTCTCTTAAAATTAAAATTAATAATGAAGATGGGAAGGATTAATTTACAATCCTAATAAAATATATGTACAGGAAAAAGGTGGGGGGAAAAGATAAAATAAAATGACTTAACGTGCGTGTATATATATATATATATATATATATATATATATATATATATATATATATATATATATATTGTCCTGGTCAAAATCATAAGACCACTTAAGAAAGTTAGCGTTTACGCATATTATCGAATTTTTAATCAAACAAATGGTTTACACCATTGCCAAAAGGGAAAATATGATGGAAAAAATGAAATCTGCTTCATTCGAAACCTTAATCCTGATCTAATAATTATTTAAAAAAAAAAAAACATTTTCACCTGGTCAAAATGATAAGACCACTTTAATAAAATTGGCTAGTTTTGAAAAAATGAATACGAAAAGCTTTCTATGTTACTAAAAGCAACTTGTTAGTGGATAAAAAACATCTTACTAAATTATAAATGGCAAAAGGGAAACCATTATCAGAGTTTGAGAGACGAAGGATCTTTGAGCTTTCACTAATTGATATAATAATTAAGTGCTTGATTTTGTGGTACGAAACAGACACTGTCAAGAATTGTAAATGTCAACTGAATTAAAGGAATAAATTGTAAGATGGTCAACATCATGAACTTTGAAATATAGAATTTTGTCATTTATTCATTCACACACATATTTTCTTTTATATAGAACGGCGGTTTTGTTTGGCATTGTCCATGAAAATTGAGTAATTAAAGGTTATTATAAATTTTATATCTTTCGGATGTTTTACTGAAGGATGAATATTAAATCGTATGGCATAATCACGTTGACACACTGGTTCCCATTGGCTCACCGAAGTTAAGCAATGTTGAACCTGGTCATTACTAAATGGGTGACTATTTGGGGCTTCCAAGTGCTGTATATGGTCTCCGCTTATCTAGACATTGTTTCCAGTCGTCCTGGACTTCTTCTTGCCACTGGACTCAAGCAGTGCCGATTTGTGGTTGGAGATTGCGCAACCCTTGCCTCACAATTACATGCGCAGCTGCCCCTACTAAACGAAACTAAACGCACCCGATATTAAATCGCATAATTACCTTTTACTTTAATTTTTGACTCTTAGCTTTATAACAACCTATCATGGCTACTCGGCGTTGCCTTGGAACACGGATAAAGACAATAGAAGAGTTGAAAGTGCGTGTAACATCTTTCTTTAAAAATATCTCTGTCTCTTTTTGCCACTCCCTATTCCCCTCTCTACCCTAACCCTAACCCTAACCCTAACCCTCTTTCTTTTCCTTTCCCTTTTCTATCTCCTCCTCTTCACTTACACTCCTCAATAATCAAACAGGATTTCCCACCTTCCAACAGAGGACAAAGCAAATGCTGCACTTTGATATCACCATGAAGTCTGAGAAATTTTCTCTTTGTTCAAGTTTCAGAACAAAATTTTGTGGAAAAAGGATTCTCTAAATGTCACCCCTCCTCATGATTAATTTTCCTTATGGTGAACCACAAAAAAAATGGATATTACAAAGAATCTACCCATATTCTGTAGGATAAAATGCCTTAAAAGAATATATCAGCGTTATGCATGTGTCTTGTGGAGTTTTTGACTTTTAGCTGAAGACATATACACAAAAAACTTTCCTTTAAATAATAGACAAGAAGATAAGTTTCAATGCCGATAAATCAAGCTTACTCAACGTTTTAATTTCTGCAAAATACATGAAATATATTTTCAAAAAAAGTAAAATATTCACTTAATATTATAATTTGAAAGGAACAACATTATTATTTTGATAAAATAAGAAAAAATAAGTTTTGAAGAATAAGCGGAGGCTGTCTGAAATTAGTTTATGAGTAATATCAATTTATCAGGAGCAAGACTATTTTGGATTCCAGTTTTAAAATCCGACCGGCTTTTGTTTATATATTAAATTAAGCATTACAAATTACACTTAAAAAAATGTATTCATGAGAATGCAATAAAACTTGGTAACTTTATTAACGTCTACCGCATGATTTTTTTATGACCTAAATCTTGTTTATCTAAATTGAATAAAATAATATCTTTTATTCTATTTTCTCGATTGTGTCGTTAAAATTTTCAAAATAGTATGTCAGGAATTTGTTTATTCTGGACTTGAAGACATCCAAGTTGTAGTCAGATGGGAAACAGGCAAACAGAAGAGAGTTCCACGGTTGTGCACTTCTGAGAAAGAAGCTCTGCTCAGAGAATCTACGTTTGGATTTAGACACAGATAAAGAGTGAGGAAAATTATTGACAGTAGTTTCAGCCAGACGGGTGTTTCTCGTGAAACATTGGCGAAGGGGGACGAGACATTGGAGTTCAGATGAGCACTTACCATGGAAGTAACGATAAAACAAAGACAGGCTCGCAGGAGAGAGGCTGCAGGGAAGAGAAAAGGGCATCCCTCACTAAGCTACGAAGTCTATTTTGTACTCTGTCAAGGCAGGATAGGATGTTTTTAGCAGCTCCTGCCCAGATGTGGCAGCAGTACTCCATCCTTGGACGTACTTGGCTTTTATACAGATAGAGAATTGCATCAGTAGTGAGATATCTTCTGGAGTGGTAGAAGGATCCCACCATTTCCCAGCGTCCTTGGCCACAGACCTGATATACATGTTCCATTTCAGATCAGGAGTAAAGGTCATACTCAAAAGCTTGTCAAAACATGGAGCCTCCCCAAGACGAGAGCCATCCATTTCAATTGATGCCAGATGGGGATCAGAGCGTCGCTGATATAAATGTAGAAACTTGATTTTAGATGCATTAAAAGTGACCAGCCACCTCCCCACTGTACCACCCGCTCAAGATCAGAGGAGAGAGTTAGAGAGAATTTTGTCATTTACGGCCTTTGATGTGTTGCCATAGATGGTCGTATCATCAGCATAGATATCAACAAATGATTTAAGTATGTGTTTTGGAAGATCATTGATGTAAATCAGGAAGATAGTTGGGCCCTGGATGGACCCCTGAGGGACTCCAGCATTAATACTGTGGGCCTCTGATTTCTGCTCATCAACCACTACCCTTATGAACCAGTCGGAGGGAAATGATTTAATGATTGAGAAAACATTTCCAGTGATACCGTAGCTGGAAATCTTGTGAAGTAGGCCCTTTTGCCATACCTTATCGAAGGCCTTTGATATGTCAATAGCAATTGCTCTAGAAAGGTAGCCTTTATTAAGAGATTCACTAATCCTATGAGATATAACCGTTAGCACATCTGCTGTAGATCTTGCGGAGCGGAAACCATATTGCATGTCACTAGGAAGGTTGTTTCTGCTGAGGTGGTTGACTACTTCTTTATATAATATGGATTCCAACAACTTACTCATGACACACAGGAGACTTATTGGTCTGTACTGAGAGGGAGATAACTTTTCACCTGAATTCTTAAATACAGGGCACACTGATGAGGTTTTCCAGGGTGTTGGAAAGCACTTCTCCTTAAGGCAATGCTTAAACAGTTTTGTAAGTATGGGGGCAAGTTCTGGTTGGAGATTTTTCAGCACTATAACTGGAATGCCGTCAGAGCCAGTTGCTTTACTAGAATCAAGGTTCTTGATTAGCTTGGCGACCTCACGCACAGATATTTGTATGTTGCATAGCGTGTTGACTGTTATAGGAGGAAATACGGGGAGTTGATGGCCTTCATCGCTTAGGGTAGAATTAGCTGCAAAATTCTTGACAAATAGTCTGGCTTTGTCTGATGGTGACGAGATGACCTCAGGTCCATTGATGATGGTTGGGATAGAACGCACACTTCTGTTCAGGATCCTGTTTGCTATTTGCCAAAACTGGTGGGAACCAAGCCACTGCTCAGCTACCTTGGATTTAATGGACTGAGTATATAGCTCTCTTACATTTTTTATTACTCTTTTACAGTGATTGCTGGCAGTTCTGAAAGCAGCTTTAGTCTCAGTACATCTATTACGTTGGTAGCTATGGAAAAAGTGATTTCTGTGTGCGATGGCAGCAGTACATTCTGGGGAGAACCATGGCTGGCTATTAGGTTTTTGTCGGAATTTTTTGGATGGTATGAATCGGTCTATGCCTACAATTAACCATTCGGTCAGGTCTGATACTATAGAGGACACATCCTTTTTAAACATGGAATGCAGAGGTAGATCAGATATGAATGTATGGAAGCTATCCCAGTCAGCCATAGAGTATCGATATACAGTACGGTGAAGAGGTACGTCTGAAAACTTATTACATTTCATTTTTATCTTAACTGTTACAACGGAGTGTTTGGAAGATCCCAGAGGAGATAAAATGGAACATGAACATAGCTCAGGGGAAGTTGTGAGAAAAAGGTCTAGAAGGCTTGCATACTGACCGGTAGTATCGGGCACATAGGTGGGTTTGTCAACAATCTGAGTGAGGTCATAGGCAGTGGCAAAATCATGACAGAACCTCCCAACTTGTCATTAGTCTTATTTGAGTAGGTCAGCCATTCCACATTATAGACATTGAAGTCACCGCTAATGTGAATGTTAGCCGAAGGATAAGCAGACAGAATGTGGTCAATTTTCTCAGATATGCTCTTAAAGATAGTAACCTCACTGTTGTGGGCGCGATAGAGAGCAAATATAAATGCAGTGTTGTAAGCTAGTGCAACCCGGAAGCACATATAAGGTAAATTAGGATCTTCTCTGGAGATATCCCTACCACATGGAAAGCCATCTTTGATGTAGGCACATATTCCATGCCCATGGCGATTTTGGGGGTCAGGTTTAGATGCTAAGTTAGACTATCCTTTAATTATGAATTCGTCTTGGGAAGTGGTTGGCCCTATTCCAGTTTCACTTAGAAAGAATATGTCTGGTTTTGTCTCCTGTAATTGTGTTTCAACCTCTGGAAGGTTGGAACGTAGACCCCTGATGTTGAAGAAGGAGACCTGGTAGTAGGGGTCTACGTTGGAGGATGGGGTTCTAGGTTTATTCGTTTTTTTTTTTTTAGATTTGTCATGTTGAGGTTTTGGGATTAGTGGAGTAGGTCGATAGACTTGTTTGGAGCAGGACAGAGTGGGAAAGTAAGAGAGAAAAAGACAAGATTTTTTTTTTTTTTTTGTAGCACATGATAAGGTAAAGCCGTAACAATTACTAACTAGTATTGTAATGTTATGATCCTTTAGGCTGTGATCATAGCGTAGTATCTGTTAACTGTGGCAAGCGGGGTCAATGGTCAAAACATTATTATTATTGTTATTGTATTCTTATTAATTGATTTGAACGACGGATAGTCGCTGGATCAGTTATTATGATTAGAAGAATAAACAATTAAATTGGGGGAGAAATGATTGACGTATGAATCACAAAAGGAATGTGAAAATAGAAAATATATATAAACATTATTTTGGGGTTTTAAATAAAAAATAACTATTTGTAGACATTAGGTTGGTCTGAGACACGTAATTAGGTGAAGTAAGAGAACACATGATGTAGTTAGTTTTGGAGAGATTGAGAGAGTTGAGGATTGACCACCAGAGTAGACAGACGTCTAGACCGAGGTGGACAGACAGCTAGGGAGCGAGCTGTAAGAATAGAAATGTAGACAAACTGCAGATCCTGTGAAAACCATTTGAGACAACTGTAATAAATTTATATTATAAAAATATAAAGAGTTGTTTTAATGGTTTCACAAATAAGAACAGATGTCTCAAAAATGGTGCTGATCGTTTAATGGTTCGTCACGGAGCAGCGGGAAGATACAGAAGAACTCTTCAAGAAAAAAGTTATGAAGCATATATTATTCTTCTTATATATGAACTGTAAAAATATCCCGTGTGATAAGTCTGATATGACATGATTCAGTTTACACGTCAATATCATATCCTCCTGGCTAAACAACATACATACGATTTATACGTATATTATCTGTCTGTTAAAAGAAAAATATCTTACATCCACTAGATAACACATGACATGTTTTAATATATTATCTCCACCAATATAAACCGATATACAACAGTATGGCATCGAGAGGCCCTACCAGAAACTACTGCATGGTCCAGAATCCATTCACTAAATGGCAATAAAGCAGCCCCGGTACTTTGCATCTGCTGATAGGACAGCCACTTTAGTGGTTAATCCAAGGTTCGGGTCACTAACTATCATGCGGATAATGTCAACCCAGATGAAACGTTTACCTCCAGCACCCTTACTAGTGACATGACCACAAGGATAGACATAGAAACAGAAATTTTCCGACATCTCAGGCTATTGTTCACAAAGTACTACTGACCTGGAAAGCAGCTTTTTCTTCACCCTTTGTCAGAAAAATCACTCATTGGAAATGAGGACTAAAGGACAAAAAAGGAGAAGCGAGAGTTATCTACTCTCCATTAAAAAAAAAAAAGGTGAGAAGGACTTATTAATATCTACTTAATATAAGTCCATTGCCCCATTCCCAGCTTAGGATAGTACTTGAAGATAGTCTCCCCTCCCATGTTAATGCATGGATACTTTTTGCCTTTACCTACCTCATGCCAGAATGTTCGAGTATTCCAGCTCCAGCTCATAATGAATATGCTATAATGGAACTTTTATCAAATTGGAAAGTCTGGTTATTTTAACTCGTTTAAAAAACTGGTTAAGAAGTAATATCTTTAGGGTTACGTATTAAGTTTA
Source organism: Euprymna scolopes (assembly GCF_053919585.1). NCBI lineage: Eukaryota > Metazoa > Mollusca > Cephalopoda > Sepiida > Sepiolidae > Euprymna > Euprymna scolopes. The sequence goes on from NC_136482.1 coordinate 139,235,845, forward strand.
GACTAGCTAGAAGTAATGCATACATTAGAGAGAAAAAAAGGCCGCATGTTTTTTAGTTCAGATAATATGCAGGTATAATTTGGGAAATGTTCAATTTCATGGGAGACTTTTTTTTTTCAAACATTGAAATTATTCATTTCAAATTATAATATCAAACGGTCTTTTACTGACATTCGGTAAAAATTAATACTTTGACACTAAAAATAGAATTATATTAACTCTATCGATATTTATTTGCTTTCCTACGAGAGCAAAATGTAACACAAGGTCGTTTTTAATGTGGGGTGAACCAGCTCCCCAAAAAGGGCACTTTGGAAGTAGACACAAATAAAAAATTGCCTTAGTATAGAAAGGTTTTCCCTCCACTGACTAAGGACAAATTAAGTGTAGTATCAGAAGAAATATTACACTGTGATCTTAGCCTGAATTTATATAAAGTGAAGTATGTGTATGCATTTATATATTTATATAATGTGTATGCATTTATATATTTATATAATGGGTATGCATTTATATATTTATATAATGTGTATGCATTTATATATTTATATAATGTGTATGCATTTATATATTTATATAATGTGTATGCATTTATATATTTATATAATGTGTATGCATTTATATATTTATATAATGTGTATGCATTTATATATTTATATAATGTGTATGCATTTATATATTTATATAATGTGTATGCATTTATATATTTATATAATGTGTATGTATTTATATATTTATATAATGTGTATGCATTTATATATTTATATAATGTGTATGCATTTATATATTTATATAATGTGTATGCATTTATATATTTATATAATGTGTATGCATTTATATATTTATATAATGTGTATGCATTTATATATTTATATAATGTGTATGCATTTATATATTTATATAATGTGTATGCATTTATATATTTATATAATGTGTATGCATTTATATATTTATATAATGTGTATGCATTTATATATTTATATAATGTGTATGCATTTATATATTTATATAATGTGTATGCATTTATATATTTATATAATGTGTATGCATTTATATATTTATATAATGTGTATGCATTTATATATTTATATAATGTGTATGCATTTATATATTTATATAATGTGTATGCATTTATATATTTATATAATGTGTATGCATTTATATATTTATATAATGTGTATGCATTTATATATTTATATAATGTGTATGCATTTATATATTTATATAATGTGTATGCATTTATATATTTATATAATGTGTATGCATTTATATATTTATATAATGGGTATGCATTTATATATTTATATAATGTGTATGCATTTATATATTTATATAATGTGTATGCATTTATATATTTATATAATGTGTATGCATTTATATATTTATATAATGTGTATGCATTTATATATTTATATATTTATATAATGTGTATGCATTTATATATTTATATAATGTGTATGCATTTATATATTTATATAATGTGTATGCATTTATATATTTATATAATGTGTATGCATTTATATATTTATATAATGTGTATGCATTTATATATTTATATAATGTGTATGCATTTATATATTTATATAATGTGTATGCATTTATATATTTATATAATGTGTATGCATTTATATATTTATATAATGTGTATGCATTTATGTATTTATATAATGTGTATGCATTTATGTATTTATATAATGTGTATGCATTTATATATTTATATAATGTGTATGCATTTATATATTTATATAATGTGTATGCATTTATATATTTATATAATGTGTATGCATTTATATATTTATATAATGTGTATGCATTTATATATTTATATAATGTGTATGCATTTATATATTTATATAATGTGTATGCATTTATATATTTATATAATGTGTATGCATTTATATATTTATATAATGTGTATGCATTTATATATTTATATAATGTGTATGCATTTATATATTTATATAATGTGTATGCATTTATATATTTATATAATGTGTAGGCATTTATATATTTATATAATGTGTAGGCATTTATATATTTATATAATGTGTATGCATTTATATATTTATATAATGTGTATGCATTTATATATTTATATAATGTGTATGCATTTATATATTTATATAATGTGTATGCATTTATATATTTATATAATGTGTATGCATTTATATATTTATATAATGTGTATGCATTTATATATTTATATAATGTGTATGCATTTATATATTTATATAATGTGTATGCATTTATATATTTATATAATGTGTATGCATTTATATATTTATATAATGTGTATGCATTTATATATTTATATAATGTGTATGCATTTATATATTTATATAATGTGTATGCATTTATATATTTATATAATGTGTATGCATTTATATATTTATATAATGTGTATGCATTTATATATTTATATAATGTGTATGCATTTATATATTTATATAATGTGTATGCATTTATATATTTATATAATGTGTGTGCATTTATATATTTATATAATGTGTATGCATTTATATATTTATATAATGTGTATGCATTTATATATTTATATAATGTGTATGCATTTATATATTTATATAATGTGTATGCATTTATATATTTATATAATGTGTATGCATTTATATATTTATATAATGTGTATGCATTTATATATTTATATAATGTGTATGCATTTATATATTTATATAATGTGTATGCATTTATATATTTATATAATGTGTATGCATTTATATATTTATATAATGGGTATGCATTTATATATTTATATAATGTGTATGCATTTATATATTTATATAATGTGTATGCATTTATATATTTATATAATGTGTATGCATTTATATATTTATATAATGTGTATGCATTTATATATTTATATATTTATATAATGTGTATGCATTTATATATTTATATAATGTGTATGCATTTATATATTTATATAATGTGTATGCATTTATATATTTATATAATGTGTATGCATTTATATATTTATATAATGTGTATGCATTTATATATTTATATAATGTGTATGCATTTATATATTTATATAATGTGTATGCATTTATATATTTATATAATGTGTATGCATTTATATATTTATATAATGTGTATGCATTTATATATTTTTTATGTACAAGATCCACTCTTAACCTAATCAACCAATTACTATAAACTTTTAGACACACCTTTTATATGTAAGGGATCACAATATAGGCTATTTTTAGTTTAATTTTATTTAAAGGTGGGTCTTTAAAAAGAGTTTTGAAAAGATTTGATAATTATTAAACATCACTTAATAAATCTTCCACAGAAATACGATTCTCCATAGCATTTTAAAGGGGACTAATATGAGCACAAGCTCATTTTCAGTTTCTTCTTAAGGACCCTTAAGCTTACTTTACATTTTAAACATTTTCTAGAATCAAAATTATGTTATGGATTTTGATTAAAATTGGAATAAGGATTCTAAACATAAAGTTCAATATCATTATATTGTAATCTTCTTAAAAGAAAAATGAGAGAAAATAAAATTGGAATAAAACTGTTCTGTTCATGGAATTTTACCTGCACTGGAACGCGTATTCTTTTAGATTATTATAAAAACTAAGAGTTAAAATATATTCAACGTAATTTAACTTTCACTATTTTCGTAAGATATCAGAAAAGTTTAAATTTATTCATTTCTCGTGCGCAATCTATACTCCTATAAATTGTTTTATTGATATTCTTATTAAAAACACTTTTTCCATTTATTTAAAAAGGCAAAATACAACTTTGTTATATATGGGTCGTGGAATTGCATTCATCTGCAAAAAATCCAGCTAATTTGAATAATCTTTTAAACATCCATTTAAATTAATTCCCTGTTAGTTTTATTTTTCGATTTGCTTATGAGATAATTACCTTTAGTTAACAATTACATGTAATTATATTCATGCAGATATTTTACATGATTTATACTTGCATAATATTTGCGTAAAAAGGTTATAGTAAACACAAACCTCTTTCTATACATATATTTATATATGCATATATATATTTATATATATTTGTTTATATAATTTTGCCTACCAAACTCCTTAGTCGGTTTTGGGTCTACATATATGAAATTTGATATATAGGGTATTCGAACATATGCAAAACTTTATATTTTGGTTTTAGCCTGGGAAAATCGGTGCAAAAGTGTGAAAATTAAAAAAAATGGAATTTGCCAGAAGGTCAAATAACAGCATTAAGAATGTGCATGTGTAACGTAATAGCTATTAGTTCATGTTTTAATTTTTAACCTTGCAGCAAACATGCATTCATAGCTCAGGCATTAACGTCAAAGGAAAAAGTAAACTGTAAGCTAAAGGTTTTGGTTTCGATTCTCGGTGGTGCCACACGAGTCATTTTTTTTAACTTGTTTAATCATTACTATATATTGGGTCCAATATAATCTATAAATATAAAAGCGAAAATGTATGTATGTATGTGTGTTCGCTTTTTCTGTGTGTCTACAAAAGGCTTCTTTCAGAGAAGCGGTCGGTCAGTTCACAACTTTTTAAAACTTTTTATATCACATATAAATCGTAATATCTCACAGTTAACAACGAAGCTCTCCTGTCTATTTAATTTGCTCGATTTCGGGAAGATAAATATTCAACATTTGTCGCTCGCCGCATATATTTCCTATAACATCTTGGGGGGGGAAGCTTTAAGCAGTAAATGAAATACCGCAGTCAAACTTGACCTCATTAACTCATTAAAACGGGCACCTGCTAAATCCAAGTAATTAAATAAATTCAAACGTGTTTCCGTTAGAATGTTGCGGTGGGGCAATGGTCAATGTCGCACTTTTTTTTTTCATACTTTAATTTACAACTTTGCCTCAAGGGTTCGGGTTCGATCCTCATACTTAACTTTTTTTAAACCCACCCCCATCCCCGGAGTTTCCACACACACCTCCAAACACCCGGGCAACGCCGACTACCCCTCGCTAGTATAATAATAAATACGAAGTTTACAGTAATCAAAATATCATATTTAAGCGTATTTTACGACCGGGCAATGCCGGTCAGCCTGCTGTTGCATAACAAAAATGGAAGTATAAATGTTTCCGGACAACGCTATGTTGGGACAGTTAGTATGCCACAGGGATTTGATGGGCAGTGAAATATATATGTTTTATTTATATTAATAATACACGACAGTACTTTACACTGTAAGACGAATATCTTGTTACAGTAATGAAGATCATTAGGAAAATAGAGAGAAAAGAGAAAAAAGAGAGAAAAGAGAGCAGTCGACGGAAGTTTATTAAAAAAAAAATAAGGAGGGGGGATGTTTTGGCTGAATGAAGAAAGGCATATGGAGTTTCAAACAATGAAATTGTCGTTATTTATTTGCATAAATTCGGTTTTAATTGGGAGAAAATCCAACTTGCTACAAGGGAGATTCTGGATGGTAACGACGGTACCTAATCTCGTTGTCACTCCTTCATGAATAAGTGAAGTTTAGACGACAGGCAATAAATCCGCTCTCTTATTAAACACGGAATGCTATTGGTATTCTTATATTTTTATGTAAAAAAAGTATCGAGACTGAAAAATGTAATAACCAGGGGCGATAAACTAAGCGATAATTTGGATGGGCTATACAGCGGCAAACGGGAATTGTCATCCTACACTAATGATTGCGTAAGCATGAAATGTTAATGTCTGTAGGTGTAAAATAATACTTATTATTATTAAACTAAATATATATATATATATATATATATATTATTTTATACATGTATACACAGGCCGCAGAGCAAAACAATTTAGTGATGTAAAAATCGATTGGTACCACTGATGACAGTGACTACGAAAAGTTAGAGAAAATTGAAAGACTGGGAATAGAGTGTACTTGAATATTGAGAAAACATATTGTGACTTAGATCACAGGAAAAACAATTGGCTGTTCTCAGTGATGAATGATTGATAGTCGCTGGTATAAGAACATCAAGTAACTTACAATATTGCTGGATTTGAACGAAGACTATGGGGAATCAAGGAAGACTTGCTGTCACTCAGACTCCAGGGAAAACTAACGTTTCTTATCACTGGTAATGGTTAGTATGTAATTATATTGAGAACTAGGAGAAGAGAAGAATTTGTGATGTATGAAATTCCGTTAAAATTTTTTTTAGGGGGAGGGGGATTACATATATAAATATTCTTGAAAATGTGCATATTCATTTTTAATAAGATTGTTTTTCGTAGCTATTTCAGAAAATATCTATTTTGCCGTATTAATCCTGTTTCCGATGAGAAGACGTTAAGCAAAAAAAAAAAAAAAAAAAAAAAAAAAAAAAAAAAAAACAGCTGTTTTGAATAAATAAATAAACTCTGAAATACAAAAAAAAATCAAAAAAGCAGACGACGTTTTCAAAAACCATAGAGAAAAACACCATCCGTTTAAGGAAATTAAAAGAAAAAAATAAGCAAAAACTGAAAGGACCAAAACTTACCGTCGTGTTTGTACATGTGTCTGGTGTAATGTTTGTTCCTAACTGACAAGTTGGTAAAAAAAAAAAACGGTTTCGTGTTTATATACATGTATGTGTGCGTATGTGTGCGTATGTGTGTGTGTGTGTGCGTGCGTGCGTGCGTGCGTGCGAGAGAGAGAGAGAGAGAGAGAGAGAGAGAGAGAGAGAGAGAGAGAGAGAGAGAGAGAGAGGGATGTATACACAGCCCGCCAGTTTTAAAGCAAACCTTTTTGGGCGTTATCTTCTGCTCTCATAGTCCGGGTTGGTAAGTGTCAAAGGTCAGCGCATTCCGTTGCAGTAGAACGTGTGTCAGAAAGAAAGTTATTTAGTACTGAATCGTCTTTCTGTAGAGTCGAAGACTGACGGTCATTGCAACTTAATTGCTTCCTACTCTCTCACCCCTTTCGGTTTCCTTCCTTTCCCTTCCCAGCCTTTTTTTTTTTCTTTCTCTCCATTCCTCCCTCTCTCTCACATAGATATAGACATTTCTAGCGAGGAGGAGGCTATAAGAATAGGTGCATGTATACACTTGTTCTGCAACAATATATGGTACGTGTCCATGCCCGTTTCATTACATGTGTGCATCTGTGTGTATATATATATATATATATATATATATATATATATATATATATATATATATATATATATATATATATATACTAGCGGAGAGACCCAACGTTGCCCCGGATTGAATGTTGAGCAAGAAATGTTCAATTTCTCATATTTTTATTGTCATCGAAATTAGTGAATTCGTCCATTTTTCAATCAAATTGATTGATTGCCTGCTCTAGTTGGGGGACCAATCGCGCTGCACTAGGAGGAAGCTTCACAAGCCTCTCGCATTTACTAAGTTTACAATATATTGTAATCTACATTGCACTGTAGAGAGCCTACTATTGATTTTATAAAATTATTTTATATATAATAGCTTGCATTAAAGTTTAAAATGTAAAGTCAAGTATTATGCTTCAATTGTGCTCTAAACAGAAACATTAATTTCGAACCTTGTCATATGAAAGAACCTACTGTTGATTTCGTATGTCGGGTCTTTCGACTTGTGTGATTCGAAAACTTCTCAAATGTACTTGTGACGGTAGGCTATTTAAGATGTTAACTTTGGTCAAAATCGTCTGTTCTTTTTTTTTTCATCAGATTACTTCGATTATCGATACTTATCAAGGCATTCCAACACAAAACGCTGCCGAGTACATGAAATACATTCGTGTGAAATTTCATAAAAATTGACCCATCCGTTTTTTAGTCCATAATGAACGACCTCATAGACAGACACACAAACGCACAAAGTTCTTTCTAGATGATGATGATGATGATATATATACACACACACATATATATATGTGTGTGTACGTATATATATATATATATATATATATATATATATATATATATATATATAAAGGAGATTAGAACAATAGTCTAAAGAGCAGAGTGTATTTTAATGTAATAGTAAAATTACTAGTTTAATTAAAATACAGGGAAAGAAAAAGTGCTCGTTGTAATTTAGATATATAATAAGCTCGATAGGTAAATATCCTAGAGCTAATTTAATATTTAGTAATGTGAAACGATCGTACAAATTATTGATTTTGTTGATGTTCCTTCTTATGAAACGGATTTTTAATTTAATTATAATTTGATTTTTAAATTATCAATCACATTACTAAATATTATATATATATATATATATATATATATATATATATATATATATATATATATATATATATATATATATATATTAGCAGGTATTGAATTAGGCCCAACGAATGTTCCACACTTCCAATAATCAAACCGATTGGTTGCCTGTTCTAGTGTGGGACGACTCCGATGCATTCGGGGGAAACTTAGTTCACATGCCTTCTTGCGGTGACTTAGTCCACAGCACATTGTAGTCTACATTGCACCCTAGAGAATCTACTGAAATGGATTATTATATAGTGGGTTGGTTTGTAATTGATTGGTAGATTGGTTAAAGTTGGTGTCATTATTTAATCGGGTGGTTGAGTTATGGTTGCTAATAGATTCATGTAGATTTGGGGTTTTTGATACTGTCTAGCTATAGATTACGTTTTTTATTTTACATGAGCCTTGTAGGGGACATTTATTTTTTCTTCTACAGTTACAGTCTGCTATATTTTGTATAATTGTATTTTGTAGCTTATTAATTTTTTACTATTAGAACTAATTATTTTTTAATGAAGGTTAGGCATAGTAGAGTAAGACACTTTGATTGTATTCTTATTGAATATTTTATTATATCTATGGGGGGCTTTAAAGTTCCTATCTAATATTTTAAAAAATTCTCTGGCTCAGTTTGTCTCTAGATTTTTGGAATATGGAGGGTTGAACCATAGGGTCTCCTTATGTCTATTCTTACGTTTACGGGTTTTGGTTTGTTGTTTATTTGTATTATTATCTAATATTTGTGGTTTGGTATATAATAATCCAGCACCAGACGTAACGGAAAATAATCACAATAAACAAGAGGCAATATATTTTGGTTCCACATCTGGCCTAATAAAACATAGAATTTCAACGCACAAATATTCTTTTAAAAATAACTCCCTGTCAAACCAAACTACTCTATCCAAGTATATTTGGCAATTCAAGAATAACAATATTTCTTTCAAGTTGAAATGGCAAGTAATTGAATCTTGCAAACCATATAAACCAGGAGATAAATTCTGTGCACTATGTACAAAAGAAACCCTAAAAATTTTGAAATATGAAGATATAAAAAATACAACCACCCTATTAAATTCAAGAGAGGAACTAATCTTCACATGCAGTCATAAACGTTGGTTTAAATTTAATAAATATAAACCATCTTAAATCATTAAAAATAAGTTATTATTAGTAAAAATAGATTATAATATTGTTTAATTATTCTGTAATAAATTAAGTTAGCCTAATTATCTCCCTTGCATTCTTTAATTAAAGAAATATGACTAATTATCCCCCTTACATTATTTAATTATACAAATAAGATTATCTTCCCTTTCTTTCGAGTTTTAAATTTTGGCGTTTTTAATCAAAAGTATGCAAACGGATATAAAATATTCCACCAGCGTTCCTTTTGAAAATTTATCATTTCATAAGCTGAAAAGCTGTAACAAACATCTATATGAGTGCTTTGACCTTAGTTCCTGATTTCAAAAGGCGAAAAATTAAAAGGTAAATATTTGTATGTATATTTTTATGTATGTATATGTATGTATATGTATATATGTGTGTATTTTTATATATATATGTATGTGTATTTATGTATATGTGTATATGTATATATGTATATATATGTATGTGTATGTGTGTATATATATATGTGTATATGTATGTGTATGTGTCTATGAGTTTTATTAGAAAAATACTATTATAATATTGTACTTAAACCAAATTTAGATTTATAATTTTACTCTATTTTATTTCTATCTTTAACCCATATTAATTTTCTTATCAAGTTAAATACATACCTTTATTTTATTTTTTTCCAGATACACCTGCCTTACTTTTAATGCTAGGTTTATTTATGGTGTCTTTTACATATACTAAAAACCCTTCCCAATATTTTGCTGATGAGGAAACTTTGTTTGTTAAAAACACTATATGTAAAAATTATTGTCCGTAACTTGATGTCTACCACAATAAAAACATTGTTTTCCGAAACGATCGTACAAATTATTGATTTTGTTGTTGTTCCTTCTTATGAAACGGATTTTTAATTTAATTATAATTTGATTTTTAAATTATCAATCACATTATTAAATATTATATATATATATATATATATATATATATATATATATATATATATATATATATATATATATATATATATATATATATTAGCAGGTATTGAATTAGGCTCAACGAATGTTCCACACTTCCAATAATCAAACCGATTGGTTGCCTGTTCTAGTCTGGGACGGTTCCGATGCATTCGGGGGAAACTTAGTTCACATGCCTTCTTGCGGTGACTTAGTCCACAGCACATTATAGTCTACATTGCACCCTAGAGAATCTACTGATTTTATAAAATTATTTTTCTAGCAGGACTCGTATACAGGCGTTATCTGGTGGAAGTATTAATACAAGATTTGTTAAAGTATCCCTACTCATGAAAACAATTTAAAGTACAGTTGTAAGTGGGGGCCACTGTCAACCCTGGAATATAGTGGCCACTGGTAGCTGCCAAATGAAATCATCTCGCTTTCACTGTCGGGCATTTTCTGGCAGTGACAACTAGCAGAAACCACTGACTCTGATTCCTATCACTGTTACTGGCGTCTAGTGTTGATTTGGGGCGATTATATGCGGGTACAGTGGATACTGGCATTTACTGGTGTTTCATTATCGACCTCTATTGGAATGCTCATAACTGAAATCGCCTGTCTTTAAATGCCCGGCACTGTCGGGGACTGGCGGGCACTGACTGTGGTTGAATGCCTGTGGCGAGGACTAATGGTCACTGGCAGTCAATTCTATATTTAGGCATTTACTGGCGTTTACTAGTGGACTTTGACTCCCTTTAATACTGTTATTGTCAGTTCCCGAATGGATACGGTCCTTGCTAATGAAGCCAGAGATAGCCGTCAGGTTCGAATCTATCGACTGGGGTTATTCGTTACACCCTGCACTGAATGATTCCCGAAATTATGAAACACCAGTGTCTGTAGGTATCTAATTATTGCCATTTAATTATTATTATTATTATTATTATTATTATTATTATTATTATTATTATTATTATTATTATTATTATTATATATATATATATATATATATATATATATATATATATGGCAAGACCCCGGGCGACACCAGGTGGTCTTGATTGTCAAATAGAGGAAGAGAGGACAGAAGAGGGGGTGTTGATATCTGATTGAGACAAAACAGAAATGTCTATGGGATTTTGTCAGAAAGAGAAAAAAACAAATAATAATTATTTTTATCTCATTGTCGTTATATATCTGTTAACATGAAGGCTTGTTTTTAAAACCTCTGTTGAGAGGTTTGAAGAGATTCAGAAATTCTTGGCTGATTGAGGCTGACAGCTTAGAATGGGGGTCAAGGAGTTAGGGGTCGCCGCCAGGCATTGTTCGACCTAGAATGACTAATCACTCCTACTTTGATAATAAGTAAAAACCTCAGTACAAATTAATAGGATAAAAGGGAGAGCGAGAAGTGCTGAGTGGACAAGACGAAGGGTAAGCTCTAAGAGGAAGAAATGAAGGGTGTTTGTAACCACTCTCTGAAGTGGGGAAAAAGGGTTGGATTTAGAAAAAGGAATTCTAAAAAGAGAAGAGTCGTAGCCAGCAAACGGAATGGCTGGGCAAGCGCTCCCGATTTGGGAGCCCTCAGGGCCTGATGTTATGATGTTAACTAGCCTGTGTTAATGGGAAATCTGTGACTTTACTGGTCTGGTCTTACATCGTTTCACTGCTATAGTAAGTCACCTCAATTTAGACATTAGCTGTTATGAAGTAATGAAATTAATAAATAGTTTGTTATTGTTATAAACCGGAGTTCTGTTTTTTTGTGGTGAGGACTCTTCAGTTTTCAGCAAACCGCAAGGACTAACGGAGTGATTGATGTACCCGGAGATTACCTGCACAGGGTAGGAGACGATTCGATCGAGAGGCAAAGCGCCCCACCATGAAAACACAGTGGGTGAAGACGATCAACAGGCCAACTTGTAACGGGACAATGTACGATCGAAAGAACACCTGTCATATCGGGTGGAATCCGACGAGATTAAGAACGCCCGGTGTGGTTGGTGCGGTATCGGTCATCGTTATAAATATACATATTAGAATCCCGCGATATGGTAACCCTAGGATACGCTTTTTTCAGGTCACGGTATGGATTACGATGTTTTTCTGGACCCTTGTTACGGTATTTGCACCGCCTTACGGTATTATTTATAATGTTATACTTAATTATATACATGTTTAATATATACTGTAATGTATTTTGTTACTAATTTTTAATACCGTATCCCGGTGTTCTACTGTATATATATATATATATTTCTCCAAAACGAAGAAGAAGAGGAAACTAAAACTTGTTGCTATGGTTTCAAATAATCTAAAATAACAGTAAAGGGAAATTTGATTCTAAATATTTTCCATGTGTTATATTTCCCGTCTTTTTTTATTAAATATTTTCCATGTGTTATATTTCCCGTCTTTTTTTATTGTGAGTATAGATATCTCCAGTATCAAATAATCCTTATACACTGTGAAATTTACTTTATGTATGAAAACCAAAGAGGGGAGATATAACATATGAGAAATATTTGGAATCAAGTCTCCCCTTGCTGTTATTTCAGATCATTAGAAACCATAGCAGCAAGTTTAGTCTTCCCCCCATCAAGGCCAGAGAGTTTGGGGAAATATCAGATATTTTGTAATTCATATGCAAAACTAGGAAAACAAATGACTATGATTGAAACATCTTATGGCTGTAAAAAAAGTGCTAAAAATAGGCTCTATATGATGGATGATTCCCTTAATATGCGACCTTAAAACAAATGTCACATGACCCACTACATAATGCAGGTCATTAGCTTTCCAACGAGCCTCCATTTGTTAAATTCTGATCATTGATCGTTGAAATTCAAACTTATAAAATTGCCCAAAAAAGTGGTATATATATATATATATATATATATATATATATATATATATATATATATATACATACATATGTGTGTGTGTGTGTGTGTGTGTGTGTGTGTGTGTGTGTGTGTGTGTGTGTGTGCGCACTGGTAGCCAAATTAAATATTGAAATGCTCATATCTTTTTATTCTATGGGACGAAACAACATGAAAATTTGCAGGCATTTTGAAGATTATAATACTCTTCTATGATTAAAATTTTATGAAAATTGGTAAAAAAAAGAACCCTCTATTTTCAAACCAATAAAATATGCCCACATTTGCCTACATTTGTATGCATAGTGTCCTGGCAGGCAGCTTTAGTTTTGCTGCTTCGGTTGTCAGGCCACTTATATATATATGTGTGTGTGTGTGTGTGTGTGTGTGTGTGTGTGTGTGTGTGTGTGTGTGTGTGTGTGTGTGTGTGTGTGTGTGTTTTTTTTTTTTTTTTTCACGTACAGGATAATCTAAAATGACAAATCAATTTTGGAATATATATTATCGGTGTAGAAGATGAATACCCAAACTAATGAACTGATTTTTATGAATTTTGGAACATATATTCTCGGCAATATATTCGTATTTTTATATTTTATATGTGTAACATAAGTGTGGCAGACCAACGAAAATTCGAAACATAAGTATGACAGACCAAGTAAAATTAAATTTGTAACGTAAGTTTTACAGATGCAAAAAATGACATTTGAAAATTAAATCTAACAAACAACGAAAATTATATTTGTAACATAAGTGTGACAGACCAACGAAAACGTAACTCTGACAAATAAGCAAAAATACTTTATCAGACTGACCAACGAAGATGCTCCTTCAAATCTAAGCGTAACAGACCAACTAAATTATATATCACATTTAAGCAAAAAAAAAAAAAAAAAAAAAAAAAGAAGACAGAAAAATCTCAACCAAAGAGGATAAATATGTGGTGCCAAATTTCAACGTCATATTCTGCAATGCGACGCTTTTTATGACAACGAAGACGCTGAAGTAGGTGGATGCAACCAAAATAAATGAGAGTTTAAGTGGTAAGAAGTAGAACGAAAAGAACTTGGAAAGATTTATATGCACATTTTTGCCTGATTTTATGTTCTGTTTATTTATTATTATTATTTTTTAGTTCCATTCTTGCAAACCATTTTTGTGTTGCGTCTCCGATTTACATATATCTTTACTTCATCAAAGCAGCCGTTTTTTTCTTTTTTCTTTTTATAATGACAATTGTGTGTGTGTGTGTGTGTGTGTGTGTGTGTGTGTAAGAGATGTCCATAAAGTCCGTGTACACCTTAAAATTTTATAACTTTATTGGTATTCTAAATAATAAGAATTAGAAAATAGAAATAACTATTTTTAAAAGTTTTATCCACATTTAAGTCAAATCCAACCTGAACAAGTTGTTGATTAGCCATCCCTTTAAATAATCCAATTTACCAAATTTCCACTACTAACGATTACTACGATATTGTCACATTGACTACTGTACACTCATTAATCATCATCCTTAAGTGGTCTCCCGGCCTTTACTCCCGGGTGACTCCTTTGTAAAAAAGAAAAATATTTTCACATGTCCTCTACCTTATATATATATATATATATATATATATATATATATATATATATATATATATATATAAGGGTCGTTTCAAAAATAAGGTCTCCTATTCTTGAACTAGAAAACTAAAAACGTTGAAGAGTTACGAACCCGAGAGGGGTACAACTATAACGAGCGAACTTTTGTGCTTCAGAATTTAGTTTTCTACATAGTCACCACTATTTTCAATGCACTTTTGCCAGCCTCTTTTGATGCTTCTCTCGTAAAAGGTCGGAGGGCACTTTGTCACTTACATCTCTGTCGCCGCCACTCTGAAATCGACGAACCCATCTCCTAACGCCTATGAACAGCCAACACCTCATCGCTGGCAAAACATGCATTTAGAATGGTCATGACTATGCAGAAAAGCAAATTCTGGAGCACAAAGAGTTACTCGTTTTAATGGTACCACTCTCATCTCGGTGACTCTTCCTCATATATAGACCATTTTTTTAGTTTAAAATAGGATGCATTACTTTTGAAACAACCCGCATCTATATAAAGAGAGAGAGGCAGGGAGAGAGAGGGAGATGCCGCTCGATAAAAGTAAGGTTTGAATAAGACAGTTATTTAAGTTTGAAGAGCAAAAACATAAAATTACACTCCTTAGGACAAAAGTGTAGTACCTGTTCCATCAGTAGACAAGAAATCATTCTCGTCTGGGGTCAATATTTATTTTCACTTCAGCCAATTATTCGATGAGAAATCGCTGAAGTCTCACTAATCTATTCTGACGAATGGCAAGCTTATCCTAATTTAAACCAAGCTGAATTTTTGTCATTTTCTCGTAAATCATCAGCAAAACTTTATCGATCTCTATATCGATCTCTATATCGATCTCTATATCGATCTCTATATCGATCTCTATATCGGAGCATATAAACAAGGAATCGAAAAATAACGACGTCATGTAAATATTCGTATATTGAAGAAAAAAAGAAACGTACGAACAATTTCCCCTACTCTCTATCTGTGCCTAAATTTAAACGCAGATTCTATGAAAAAAGCTTATTTCCTAGAACTGCCCGCCTGTTGAACTGTTCTGGAAGTCTGCTTCCCGGCTGATTACAATGTGGTAGTCTTCAAATCCAATGTAAACAATTTTCTTGTTGAACCGTCTCTTTAAATAATCAAATTTTACCCGATTTGCACCATTAATTAACCCTTATTCTCGAGTGGCCTTCGGGTCTGTATAAATGGTGATTTCCTTGTAAAAAGAAAGATGTAGATAATTTCCCTTATAGATATCAAATCAAAGTAATACCCGTACGATGTGGATATTTTTCCGTGTTACTAACGAGGCTAATCGGCACCTATTTGACTAATTTTTGTAATAATTGAAAAAAATATTATCAGCATTCACTGGTTATAGCTAAATAACTAATAAGCCCATTTAATTCCAAATTTTGACAATTGAAAAAAATATTATCAGCATTCACTGGTTATAGCTAAATAACTAATAAGCCCATTTAATTCCAAATTTTGGCAATTGAAAAAAATATTATCAGCATTCACTGGTTATAGCTAAATAACTAATAAGCCCATTTAATTCCAAATTTTGACAATTGAAAAAAATATTATCAGCATTCACTGGTTATAGCTAAATAACTAATAAGCCCATTTAATTCCAAATTTTGGCAATTGAAAAAAATATTATCAGCATTCACTGGTTATAGCTAAATAACTAATAAGCCCATTTAATTCCAAATTTTGACAATTGAAAAAAATATTATCAGCATTCACTGGTTATAGCTAAATAACTAATAAGCCCATTTAATTCCAAATTTTGACAATTGAAAAAAATATTATCAGCATTCACTGGTTATAGCTAAATAACTAATAAGCCCATTTAATTCCAAATTTTGACAATTGAAAAAAATATTATACGCATTCACTGGTTATAGCTAAATAACTAATAAGCCCATTTAATTCCAAATTTTGGCAATTGAAAAAAATATTATCAGCATTCACTGGTTATAGCTAAATAACTAATAAGCCCATTTAATTCCAAATTTTGACAATTGAAAAAAATATTATCAGCATTCACTGGTTATAGCTAAATAACTAATAAGCCCATTTAATTCCAAATTTTGACAATTGAAAAAAATATTATCAGCATTCACTGGTTATAGCTAAATAACTAATAAGCCCATTTAATTCCAAATTTTGGCAATTGAAAAAAATATTATCAGCATTCACTGGTTATAGCTAAATAACTAATAAGCCCATTTAATTCCAAATTTTGACAATTGAAAAAAATATTATCAGCATTCACTGGTTATAGCTAAATAACTAATAAGCCCATTTAATTCCAAATTTTGACAATTGAAAACAATATTATCCGCATTCACTGGTTATAGCTAAATAACTAATAAGCCCATTTAATTCCAAATTTTGACACACGCCCTCTGAAAGTTTATTTACAGAAAAAAAATTTACTTTATAAAAAAATACTTTATTAAATTCGAATAGAGTTTTGTTAGGCGCGACATCTTTATGTCAGGCCGGGGACATATTGGATTATGTGTTGCTGAGTGCAAATACGGCCACCGTTGTAATTTACATTTGCTGCTGACGGCAAAGGGGGTTTATTTCTGAAAACCATTTCGAGCAGGATAAATCATATTTACAAAAAAAATATTAAATGGAATTAAATGCTATTCTTCTTATTAATATGGATAAACAAATTCTGATTCAGTCTAACGCATCAGTAATTATTCCTAAGCTTAACTAATAATAAAACAATAACTTTTAGGAAAAAAACAAACTTTAGTCATCAGAATATCTTGTTCTAGGAGATACAATTATTCTAACACTTCGCTGACGATTATATCTCTTTTGCGTTGACGATTTGTTTTTGGACTCAAAATACGCCTTAGATTTCAATATCACTTCTTATTTGAACTAAATATCTTTCTTTTGAGATTTCTTCTTAGCTGCCACCAGCCAGTAGTCCATTAGAACCAAACATGGGACGAAAGCAATTTAAAGTACCATTCATGTATTTTCTAACACCTTTGCGATCGAATTCTAACACAGTACATTGTCTTGACGAAATACCACCATTTTCTTCTTCATTTGTGGCTGTTTTTTGTTTGAGATATCTTAAAACGCACTAATAACAGAAAAGGAACATAACAACAAACTAGCATTCCTGGATGTATTAATAACCCGCACGGATCAGAAATTTGTATCTTTCATACATCGAAAACTAACCTTCACGAGACAATACCTGAATTTCAACTCCCACCGTCCATTTAAAGTAAAAAAAAAAAGGAATCGTCCGGTGCTTACAACAATGTGCCAGAACAATATGTACCAAGAGGAGAGGGACAACCTTAGAATAACCCTCCACCGAAATGACTACCCAGATAGCGTTTCATTGGCTCCGAAAAATCTAGAGCAAACACCAAAGACAATACCCGAAAATTCGCTACAGTTTGTACACCATACATAAAGGGTCTATCCAAATAAAATATATGCAGTCCATATGGCATCAGAACAGTTTACAAGAGTGACTCGACTCTGAAAAAACATTTAGTACACGTCAAGACCCCGACCGATGTCTCATGACAAAAACTGCATATATGAGATTTCATGCAAATGCGGAAAAAATATACAAAGGTATTGGGAACCTCTAATTATAAAGAAAAACAAAATTTATACAACTCCTCCTTAAAATTTCAACAGTAAAAGGGAGAAAATCCCGTCAAACTTTATTACAGTTACCCCCCCCCCTTTGGCAACCAATGTTTTTTTTTTACACATACGAAACCATGACGAAAAAAAAACAACACCAAGAATAAGAAACCATATACGGAGTCAGTAACTTTTCTCTTACTTTTTCAATATGCCTGACGAAGATCGGAGGCTACACCGACAGAAACGTTGCACAAATAACACTCAAGATGAGAACAAAATCTGATCAAAACAAGTAATGCAAGCAATCAGCCCTCATCTAAAAAAAAAATCACAAGTGTAGTTTCTATTAACTTGCCTCGGCGATCGTATTGTGTTATTCATTTAGGCATAATATTAACTTTGGCGTTTGGCACGAAACAATTTACTTATCTGGATGTAAAACCGCCGCTGCTTTGCCCGGAGGGGGACATGGGAGCAACTCAGCTCTAATCACGTGAGTCAGCTCGAATTTATTTAATACAGAACATAAACTCCGGAAACGCTATAACGTAAATGTGTTTCTTATTTTTAATTAAATTATACGCTATGCAATTTACTGCAACGGGTGGATCAACGGATGTCTTTTTTTGTTTTGTTTTTCTGTTGCATCTGGCATAAAGTATTTCCTGTGTATGTCAAGTCAATTGACATGACATGACTTGTCTTGTGTTCTAGTTCTGTTCTACTCGACTTTGATTTCACGAACCGTTGTTGTAGCATTTTTCTATAGTAGAAAACCACATTGTCTGTGTGATACACTTTCGTGATAATTTTTCTTTTTTATACTCTTTCGCTATACTGTTCATGTTTGATACTCCTTCATGCTCATTAAAAAAAAATTTTAAATCACCCCCACACATTGCCACTGAAAACATAAACAACTAATGCAATAGAGTCCAGATTTATAGGGAATACCTAAATGGTGAGTTGAGCAGCAGGATGCTCGTTAACGTCATATGTAATTTCTGCATGTTGGTACAATCGGGTTAACAGAGAACAGAAAGACAATCAATTTAAAAAAAAAAAAAAAAAACAAGCTATCGGAAAAATTGCTTAATCTGGACTTCATGTGTTGACTAGAATGTTGATATTTCATCTTGAGTTTTGTTTCTTGTCATTTACTAATAAATCGATCATCACAAACGACGTATTTTATTAATTTCAATTCATAATCACCGGCCGATTGGTTGCTTCATTAATTCAGTCCTCTTTCCCGGGTGAGCCTTTTTAGTTTTGCTTTCACTTAACAAGCCATATTGTCATCGAAGCGTAAGGGCCTACTCCGAGAGAGGACAGATTTATAGGAGATAATGTCGGTGTGGAGATGAGAAGCAAGGTTTTTGTTCACATTATATTTCATTTTTTTATGTATTGGAAGGGTTGAATACAATGAAAAGGTGGGCTAATTTTAAAAAAAATGTGATCTAAGAAAATAAGTTATTAGAATAGAAATGTTTCCAGCATCTAGGGATCCTTGCAGTGAAGTGAATGGATTTTCGTGCTCGTTGAATGGGTCGGGAGTATTTTCGTTGAGGAAGTTACAAGTGCAATTAATTCATCGTAGCAGCACATCCTGTAAAATAAGCACAAGAATACAATACCGTAGCGATTTTACAGGAGTTGGGGTCGGCATGCGAGTCAGAACTTGTTAGATTAGATTCCTATTCTATCCAAGGAGAAGGTGCACTGGACCAGATGTGGTAACAAATACTTTATACACGGGCAAATAATAGCTTTACAGCAATATAGGTTACTAGCTTGTGTGAGCAGTTTTCTAACCAAGTAAAGGGAGCCAATCTCCTTTGTGGCGATTTGGCAATGTCTTTTACGTACATATTCCATTTCATATTGCCTGGGATTATCAGACCGATTATGTTGGATCATCATCCAGGATCCTATTGACGATAAAATCGTTCTGACTCACACACATCCATCTTTCGCTGACTAAAGTAAGTACATTCTGTTCAGGTAATTTTTAACGAGGAAATAGACAGTGTGGAGTTCCGGGATAAAATAACGCCCCTAACTGAGTCGGTGATGATGATTTCTAAAGTTAATAAATTAATATCTATTCGCATTCGTGTTCATCATTTCTTAATGTAGGTTTCAACTTAACAAGAAGATTGCATACGGTCCTCGTCATGTATTATGGATTCCAGAAAATTTAGTAGATGAACACAAAAACCTATCCAATATAAACGTGTCCCAAGCTTAGTGCAAGATTTGAACCCTTTTTACTTGCATTTCCGGATACACACACGGTTGAAATAGGTGTGTTATGCGCCATGGTGACTTAAGTCTATAACCAAAAATCGACACGATTGTCACTATCAGAAACGAATCTAGAAGAAGCCAAAACAGCATTTGTTTTACAAAGGAACCACCTCTTATCAAAGCTCGAAGGCTACTTGAGGATAAGGGTTAATGAATGCAACGTAGTAGTGTAGTAACCGTTAATGGTATATGGGTAGAATTTGAGTTAGTTAAGGGGACGACTTGACAAGAACTTGTTTACATTGGACTTGAAGGCTAACACATTGTAATCGAACGGAAAGCCCGCCTGTGGAACAGTGTTCCATAGGTGGGCAGTTCTATGAAACAATATTTGTTTATGGAATCTGTATTTAGAGTTAGGCACAGATACAGAGTGGGGTAAATTATTAATAGTGGTTTAAGCTAGCCGAGTGTTCTTTTGTGAATGTTTGGCTAGGGGAGACCATAGACTGGAGCTCAGACGAGTATTTGCCATGAAAGTAACGATAGAGCAGAGATAGGTTCGCAACGTCTCTTCTGTGCGAAGGAGGTTGCACAGAAGGAAAAAGGGCACCACCTACTAGGTCTCGAACCCGGTTTGGAATTACATCAAGTCAGGATAGGGTGCGCCAGGCAGCTCCTGCCCAGATGTGGCATCAGTACTTCGTTTTAGGACGTACTTGGCACTTATACAGATAGAAAATTGCATCGATAGTGAGATACCTACTTGAGTGGTAAAATGATCCAACCATTTTTCCAGCGATTTTGGCATTCTCTCCGTTGTACACAATCCGCTGTTAATTAATGTTCTTATGACTTTAAATCTTATTATATCTCAGTTAAATAATGTTTAAAGTAAGAATTTAAATAAGAAAAAATAAAACGCGGTTGTTTCTATTTATTTGAATGCTTGCAGAGTTTGGGTTTTTTTTATTATTATTATTTTAGTTTTATGCTACTCAAACATGGACACCCAACGTTGTCCAGGAATGAATGAAGATCAACGATTTTATTGTTATGAAAATCGGTAAAATCGGTCATTCTTCAATTTTCCCTGCAGATACTTAGTCCATAATATATTGTAGTCTACATTGCACTGTAGAGAAGTTATTGTTAAATTATTTTTCATATAAAATGGCTTAAATTAAAGTTTAAAATGCAAACATCAAATATCATGGTTCAGCTGTGCTCTAAACAGAAACATTCATTGCGAACGCGTTTCTGTCATATCAAAGAACCTACTGTTGACTTTATATGCCGTACCTTTCCGCTTTGCAGTGATAATAGCTTGGATTTAAGTTTAATATGCAAAAATCAAGTATCATGTTTTAATTGTGCTCTAAACAGAAACATTAATTTCAAACGCGGCTCTGTCATATCAAAGAACCTGCTGTCGATTTTATATGTCGGCCTTTCTACGTGTGTGGTAATAAAACTTCTTAACTACACTTGTGATGTTAGGCTGTAGAAGGTGTTAACTTTAGTCGAAATCGACTGTTTTTTCATCGGATTTTTTTCGATTATCGATTATTGATACTTATTGAAGACATTCCGATACAAAACTTATCTAAAACACTGTCAGGCACATAAAGTGTGAAATGTCAAAAACATCGGAACTCTCTCTCTCTCTCTCTCTCTCTCTCTCTCTCTCTCTCTCTCTCTCTCTCTCTCTCTTCACACACACAGAAAAACAGACAAAGTCCCTTTTATATAATAGTGGGGATAATATGGCCACAACTTTGTGGCCTGGTGGGAGATGTCCTTTTCTCTTCCCTGCAACCTCTATCTCACAGAAGAGATGTTGCGAGTTTGTCTCTACTTTATCGTTATTTTCATGGAAAGTGTTCGACTGAGCTTCAATCTATGGTCCCCCCTCGCCAAACTTTCACAAGAAACACTCGTCTAGCTGAAAACACTATCAATAATTCCCCCCACTTTTTATCTGTGCCTAAACCTAAACATAGATTCCATGATCAAAGCTTCTTTCTTAGAACTGCACGCCTGTGGAATTGTCTTCCGTTTTCCTGTTTCCAGCTGTCTATAATATGGTTGTCTTCAAGTCCAACGTGAACAAGTTTCTGATGAGCCGTTCCACTTAAGTTAACAAATTTACCGAACTTCCATTACTATTGATTACTATATTGTCCTTTTAACTACTCTACACTCTTTAACCCTTATCCTTGAGTGGCCTATCGGCCTTGATAAGTGGTGACGCCTATGTAAAAAAAAACAAAAAACTTTCAATTTTAACATTCCAATTCCTCTAAATTTACATTTGATCCATAATCATTAGACACCAATTAAGCATGTTCCCTAAATTTCAAGTATTTTTAAGACCCCGTTATTAAGCCTTCCATTTTACACACATTTAAAATTAAAATCATTTGATAGATTTTGAAAAAAAATTAGAATAAGGATTATAGACATGTTTATTAGTATCATATTTTGATTTTAATTTACCTAAGGAGACATAAAATTGGTAAAAAAAAACAAACTATTCTATTTTGAGAATTAAACAGGATCCAAAAAAGAATCTTAAATCTAATAGGTCTCGCACTATCGGCCAAGCTCCAACCCCTGTCTCATCGAATTAATGTCGCATCTCTTTGCATGTTTTACAAGTAATGCAATGGAATGTACTCTGATGAATTCATAGCATCTGTGCATCTTTAATATACATGCTCTCGAATAACCCAACAAGCAGCAAAATCCCAACCCTTCACTGTTATGCCATAAAGCCTTCTACTCTACTAGTTTCTTCCCTCGGACTGCTAAACTTTGGAATTCCCTTCCTATTTCTTGCTTTCCTGTACTAATCAACAAAAGTTTAAATGTAATGTGAACAGACATCTCGCTGTTTTTTAAATTCATTTCCATCTTTAACTTTCTCATAAAATTATAAAAAGGCGAATATAGGGTAACCTAAAAAAAAAAAAAAAAAGAAGCTAAATGGAGGCCATCTAGAACATATGCTGTAGAACGGAGAAAAAGTGTTATGATGTGATGGTTTGAATATAATAAACTAGTTATAACCAAAGTTTCATTTCATGGGGACAAAATACTAAGAAACGGGGCCTAATTAGAGTTGGGGCCCGTTATTTTTTTTTGGGGGGGGGTCACCCTGTATAATAAATTACTTCCCTTCTCTTTTGAAATATAGCGTTTTATTTTTTCTATTATATTTATGAATTACCTCCCTTGCATTTTTAAAATACTCTCATTTAATTCACCAGGAGAAATATTTTTTTCACTAATCATTAGTCACTTACTTTTCCTTCTTCTGTCCTCTTTTTGAAATAGTGGTCGTTCATGCGGGAAGCATAGAGCCTCCTTATTCACATGTTTAAAGGAACCCTCTTTCACAGTATAAGAATAAGTTTAATTATTTTAATTAATTTCCACTTAGCTGGAAGACATTTCTTGAATTATAATTCTGATCATGTATCTATTTTGAATCCAACATTTAACATGTTTTTCTTCGGCGTATATTCCCAACGTTCTTCCAAAGCCATTTCACTTTGTAATCAAACTACTTAATTTGACCAGTAAATTATTTTATTTTGTAAACAAATCACTTTAAAATTTTCGATGATGTACCTATTGTTTTATATGTGTTTTTATTGTGTATTTTTTTCTAAAAATGTATAATATTTAAAAATTCCACGATTTTGAATTGACTTTTGAACTATTTATTGATAACAAGATTTCGTTGGTTTAACCAAATATAAACAAATACATGTAGTTTTGTCTTGTAGCAGAACTGTTAAATTCTTACTAGAAATGATTATCAACGAAAGATAATTGTCAAGATTTTAATGTGTGAAAAGTTAAAACAAGGAGAAATAAATCTAAAATAAGATCAGATTGCGTAACAATGTCATTGCTACAAATGTTAGATGTGTAAGTAACAAAGGGTTTGCGTCACTAACAGTTTAATAACTCTATCCCTTATCTCTTTCTTCTCCGCCGAACCACGAGGACATTGTTGAAATCTCAGTATAAAACAAATGCTAAATAGCTACTACTGATCTAATGTGAAAAGCTAATAATATTTTATGTTCTAGTTTTTACGTTTTTATCGACAATTTGTTCGGGAATATTTTCCCGTGCAGGAGGTCGTCATTTCGTGTATTGTTCTAGCGTGGGTAACACACGCGTGTGTTAGAAGAAACAGATGGATTTACATACATAGACATCAAATAAACAGTTTGTTGAAGATAAACGTAAAGGGTCACAGGTATATTTATGGCACCCAAAATTACTAATAAATATTAGTACTAAAAAGAGAGAATATATTACTGTCCCAAATACAATGACAAAAGAACACATGTTTTCAGAGTTAGAACTATGCATGAGAAAGTAAAGTAAATTCTGGGAGTCTTTATGACTACTATAGGAAGAGATAACCTTTACATAAGGACTGATAGCAAAATCTGAATGGAAAATCCTTCCACTTTGAATGAGCCAGAAAGAGAATACGATCTAGTTTTAAATGTACGTAGAACAAGTTTCTTTAACTTCCGGACGGAAGAGAATATTCTCTAAGATTGGCCAGAAGAGATGCTAGGGAGATCAATCAGATAATTCGAAGATGTTTTAAGAATTGGTGACTACTAAGATCTGATTACGAAGAATAGTTTCCCACATACACCGACCCAAATAACACCCAGAATCAGCTAACTCATCAGCACAAGTGCTGGGTATTCTTCTAGCACACACACACAAACAAACACACACACACACACGCACACACACATGCACATACATACATACATACATACATACATACATACATATATACACACTGAAGAAGACCGAAGGATCGGTCGAAAATATGTGCTTTTGAAAGAAACATTCTTGTTTTATTTTTATTTTGTTTTTTTTACAATAATACAGAAAACAAAGAAAAATATAAACATTTATATATTTTTCGTATAAATTTTTATTCATACATATTTACACACGTACACACACACACACACACAAATATGTATATATATATATATATATATATATATATATATATATATATATATATATATATATATATATATATATATATATATATATAGTTATACTTTTTGGAAAAAAAGGATTCCAACGGAGTGCCAAGAGATCAAGGAAAAATCCTAAAATAAGAGTGTATTATTTATTGATGTTTTATTTACAGAAAGTTAGATGAGATAAGTCATCGGTAGCGTCGATTTCAAACCTGATAGCAGGAACCGGTTTTCATACTCATATCGAGCTCTCTTCAACCGATACTCATCTCAGGGATAAGTATCGGCTGAAGAGAGTTTGATATGGGTATCTGAAATGGTTCCTGTTATCAGGTTTATATATATATTTATATATATATTCATTTATATATATATATATATATATATATATATATATGTGTGTGTGTGTGTGTGTGTGTGTGTGTGTGTATATATATATATATATATATATATATATATATATATATAGCTCTACCTACGTATTGAGCACTTTTGAAGTAAATACTTAAAGTTTACGCATAAATCTATACTTTCGTATAGTAAATTTATGTGAATAAATGAAATAGTTATATATATATATATATATATATATATATATATATATATATATATATATATATATATATATACTAGCATTTCAGCCCGGCGTTGCCCGAGTGTTTGGATGTGTATGTTGAGCAAAAAAAAAAAAAAAGTGGTAGTAGGAAGGCAGGCTCGAACCCGTACCGCAGGAAAGGAACGGGGTAAAACCTAACGTTTATGCTGTTACGACCACCGCCAAACCGGAAGCGACTTTTTTAAAATTAAGGCTAGACAATCTAAAGGAGAGGATAACTTTCAAAAATATCGGCGAAAAAAGTGACCCCCCCCCTGTAGAAAAGTGCCTAGTTGAAGGGGAAGATATTAATGTTTTTTGCCAATTTTTCGATATTTGTCGTATGAAATGTCGAACTTTAAAACGATACTGATCTTGGTAAAATCCGTCGCCTCTATTGAAAGTTTAAGGCAGACATGCAAATAGACATAGATACATACATTCATATATTGGTAACTAAAAATTTTCGACTCAAACTGATGAAAGGGTTTGCCCTATCTCTGAATATTCTTTATGTAAAATTTCAAATATTTAGACCAGAAATTTTCTGAGTAATTTGGAAGAGACCGCAGGGGTCAATTTTTTTTTTAACTTTGACCCCTATCAAATTTATTTTTTGGGCTCAAATCAAGATATTAAGTTAGACCCATGTCCAAGGAACCTATATCTAAAATTTCAAGTGCGTAGACCCAAAATTGTTGGAGGAGTTTGGTAGAGTTCTTAAAGGTAAAATCGTTGAACATTCACCCCTTAATCGCCAAATTTCTGGCCAAAAACCGACCACGTCGATTTTCCCAAATCTCAGTACCCTGTATATCAAATTTCTGAGTCTGTAGACTAAAAATTGAGAGAGTTATTGCGTAGGGAAATGTACACAGACATACACACAGACACACACACACACAGACACGTTCACTTTTATAGATAGATAGATAGATAGATAGATAGATAGATAGATAGATAGATAGATAGACTAATAGATTAAACAAAAATATATACGTATGCATATATGGAAACAATTTTTTGTTTACTGTAAAGATTTTACGCAAATATTACGCAAGTATAAATCATGTAGAATATCTGCATGAATATAATTACACGTAATAGTTAACTCTAGATGATCATCCTATAAGAAAACCAAAAAAACTAATAGGGAATTAATTAAAATGAATGTTTAAAAGAATATGCAAATTAGCTAGATCTTTTGCTAGTGAATGCATTTCCACAACCCATTTATAACAAAATTGTATTTTCTTTTTAAATAAATAGAAAAGAGGTTTTTAATATGAATATCAATACACACAAAAGAAAAACGAAGTTATAGGAGTATAGATTTCTGTATATATTTCTATATATATATTTATATAGATATATATATTTATATATAAATATATTTGTGTATATATATATTTATATTTTTTACATAGCCATCACCACTTATCAAGGCTAAGAGGCCACTCTAGGATAAGGTTTAAAGAGTGTACAGTAGAAATTAGACAGTATAATTATCGTTAGTAATGGAAATTCGGTAAATTTGTCAACTCATATGGAACGGCTCATCAAAAACTTGTTTACATTAGACTTGAAGACAGCCATATTGTAGTCAGCTTGAAAGCAGGAAAACGGAAGGTAATTCCATAGCCGTGCATTTCTAAGAAAAAGCTTTGTTCGTGGAATCTACGTTTAGGTTTAGGCACAGATAAAGAGTGGGGGAAATTAGTAATAGTGTTTCTGCTAGACAGGTGTTTCTGGTTAAAGTTTGGCGAGGGGGGACCATAGATTGGAGCTCAGCCGAGCACTTGCCATGAAAAGAACAATAAAGCAGAGACAAACTCGCAAAATCTCTTCCGTGAGAAAGAGGTTGCAAAGAAGAGAAAATGACATCCCCTACGAGGCTACGAAGTCTATTTTTAACTCTATCAAGGTAGGATAAGTCCTTTCTAGCAGCTCCTGCTCAAATGTGTCAAGAGTACTCCATCCTTGGACATACCTGGCTCTTATATAGATAGAGAATTGCATCAGCAGTGAGATATCTACTGGATCGATAGAAGGAGTCCACTATTTTTCCAGCGGCCTTGGCAACAGGTTTAATATATGTGTTCCATTTAAGATCAAGAGTAAAGATCAAGCTCAGAAGCTTGTCAAAACATGAGGCCTCCCCAAGACGAGAGCCATTCATATCAATTGATGCCAGATGGGGATCAGAGCGTTGATGATGTAAAGATAAAAGCTTGGTTTTAGATGCATTAAAAGTAACAAGCCACCTCTTTCCTCATTGTTCCACTTGCTCAAGATCAGAAGAGAGAACTTGGTCGTTTACGGTCTTAGATGTGCTACCATAGATAGTAGTCTCATCGCATAAATGTCTATGAATGATGTAAGGATGTGATTTGGAAGATCATTAATGTAGATCAGGAAAAGAGTTGGGCCCAGGATGGACGCCTGAGGGACTCCACCATTAATACTGAGAGCTTCTGATTTCTGCCCATCAACTACTACTCTTATGAACCTGTCAGAGAAGTGATTTAATAATTGAGAAGACATTTCCAGCTATACCGTAGCTGGAGATCATGTGAAATAAACCTTTATGCCATACTCTATCAAAGGCCTTTGTTATGTCAAGAGCAATTGCCCTAGAAAGGTAGCTTCCGTCGAGAGATTCGCTAATCCTAGGTGATATAACTGTAAGTACATCTGCTGTAGATCTAGCAGAACGGAAACCATATTGCGTGTGCCTAAGAAGGTTATTTTTGCTGAGATCGTTGATTACTTCTCTATTTAACACAGATTCCAGCAACTTACTCATGACGCACAGGAGACTTATTGGCCTGTACTGAGAGGGAGATGAGCGATCACCTGAATTCTTAAATATAGGGCATACTGATGAGATTTTCCAGAGTGATCGGAAGCAATTCTCCTTAAGACAACGTTTAAACAGTTTTGTAAGGATGGGAGGGTAGAGTTAGTTACAAAGTTCTTGGCAAAGAGTTTGGTTTTATCTGATGCTGACGAGATTACCTCAGGTCTATTTATGATAGTTGGGATAGAGCACACGCTTCTGTTCAGAATTCTGTTTGCTATTTGCCAAAACTGGTGGGAACCAAGCCGCTGCTTAGCTACTTTGGATTTAATGGACTGAGCATACAATTCTCTTGCGTTTTATATTACTTTTACAGTGGTTGCTGGCAGTCCTGAAAGCGGCTTTAGTCTCAGTACATCTATTACGTTGGAAGCAATGGAAAAGGTGATTTCTGTACGCAATGGCAGCAGAACATTCTGAAGAGAACCACTGCTGGCTGTTAGGTTTTTGCTAGAATTTTTTCGAGGATATGAAACAGTCTATACCTACAATTAATGATTCCGTCAGGTCTGATACTATAGAGGACACATACTTTTTAAACATGGAACGCAGAGGTAGATCTGATATAAATGGAAGCTATCCCAGTCAGCCATAGAGTAGCAATATACTGTACGATGGAGAGGTACATCTGAGGACTTATTACTTTACATTTTTATCTTAACTGATACAACAGAGTGGTCGGAAGATCCAAGTGGAGACAGAACGGAAGCTGAACACAGTTCGGGCAAGTTGTAAGAAAAAGGTCTAGGAGACTTGCATACTGGCCGCCAGAGTCGGGCACAAAGCTGGATTCGTAAACAATCTGAGTGAGGTCATAAGTAATGGAGAAATCATTACAGAACCTCCCCTCATCATCGGTCTTGTTTGAGTGAGTTAACCATTCCACACTGTGAACATTAAAGTCTCCACAGACATGAATATTAGCTGAAGGATAAGCAGATAGGACGTGGTCAATGTCCTCAGATATACTTTTAAAGATAGTAACTCCGCTGTTGTGGGGGCGATAGAGAGCAAACATAAATGCAGTAGTTTGAGCAAGTGCAACCCGGAAGCACATATAGGGTAAGTTAGGATCTTCTCTGGAGATGTCCCTACCACATAGAAAGCCATCTTTTATATAGGCACATATTCCATGCCCATGGCGATCTTGGGGGGGGGCAGATTTGGAAGTTAAATTAGAATACCTTTAATTACGAACTCATCTAGGGAAATAGTATGTCCATAAATAGTCTGCCTATATATATATATATATATATATATATATATATATATATATATATATATATATATATATATATATATATGTGTGTGTGTGTATATATATATATATAATAATTACATAAACGTCACTTTGGGTGTGTGTGAGTTCCTTCCTCATACGTTCCGAAATGACTGAGCCTATTTTTTCAAATTTCGCACAAAAGCAATTTATTTGTCTAACAGTGTTCTTAGATATATTTTGTACAGAAAATCATTCGATATATAAAATCATCAATAGAGGATTGATTCTATTAATATATACGCAATCTGCATAAATTGAAATATCATATTTAAGCGTATATAGCTAATATATTTATATGCAATTTAACTATTTGGGGCAGTGATTACATATAAATGAATTGCATAAAGTTCTCAATTAGGTAGCTCAATAGTGCAATACTAGAGCTATATTTTTCTTTCAAGATGCCACGTGAATAGGAATAGAATTTGATGAACAATTATATCCTTATATGCCTTCATGTGGCTGAAACAATTGTATGCAACAGCGTGAGCAATAAAAGAAAAACTTTCCGAAAATGAGAAAATAATTGTCTATCTATCCATCTATCTACCTACCTACCTACCTACCTACCTACCTACCTACCTACCTATCTATCTTTCTATCTATCTATCTATCTATCTATCCATCTACCTATCCATCCATCCATCTATCTATCTATCTATCTATCTCCCTCTCTCTCTATATATATATATATGTATATATATACATGAACAAATTAAATGAAGTGTTTAACTTGTTAAATTAATAAGTCCTAACTAAAATAATATAACCAGTGAGATAAATAAATAATAGTGCAATTATTTGTATTAAATATTTTTTGTACTTTTATGGCGATGCATCGTATTTTCTTTGTAAATTAGACAACTTCATTCATTGATTAATATAAACATTTCAGCTCGAAATTTATTTTCACTTAGGATGTTGGCAACCTTCATGTGGTTCCTCCATGTCTTATATCTTTTTAGAAAGAATTCTGTCTAGAAAAAGATTAGAAATAGAATCGTTAGTCATACGAGATGATGATGATGATGATGATGATGATGATGATGATGATGATGATGATGATGATGATGATGATGATGATGATGATTAGTAACATAACAGTTATACAGCGGAATCGCAATTTGTTTAGTTTTATGGGAGGCGAGGGGTTTAAAAGCCACAAATATATATTCGATCGATATATACGCACAGATAGCATTGCGTATAAAGTTGTTTATTTTTAAAACTTCTTAGGAAAATCCTTTGGACTATTTCTCGATATTAACCAAATTTAAGTTAGGGTTCAACTTTGCATTAATATTTTCTTCATGAATTGTCAAGCGTCTAGTAATCGGCTCGTACTATTTAATCATCGAAGGGCGTCCTTCATCCTTTACCATTCGAAAATTGGAAATCTTAAAATAATTTTTGCTTGTTGTCTTCTTTAAGTTGAAATCGCAATTTTGTTTCAATAGTCCAGTCTACAGTTTTATCGATTAGCAACCCGCAGTACCAAAAATGAAGAAGTAAGTTTTAAAAAAATATTTTAAAAATCGTTTTCGGAATCGGAAATTAGGCTCAAATATTTCCGATCCCGATACCCTAGAAAGTTTCGATTTTTCAGATTCACGATTCAAGGATGACGATGGCTAAATAGTTAACGACACGGGTTATGAAATGGTTGAATCCAGTTCGTTTCGCAGAAACTCTTTTATAAAAACCAACACTTAACCTCATCAAAAGGAGATAGACGAAATAATACACAACTATGTTCAATCATAAAATATGGCTGCTGTATACACAATGTTACAGTTGCGTATACAGTCACTGTATATTTTATCACTTACGCATGGAGTGCAATTCAAACTGAAAGCGTTCTTGCAGTTATAGTCAATTGTTTTCATTTTTGTTTTGAAATTATATAAATCGAGGATACAAAAATTCAAGGAAATTCAAAATAAAAACCAAAGAAACTGATTATTTTATGTTTAAGTCGGCGATTAATTAAATGCTAATCGATTGATACGAATGCGTAGTTAATCGTATTATTCCGTGGATTATTGGTTGCCATTTTCGTTTATTTATGTATCTATTTCTGTCTTTACGGATAAAACCGTAAAATACAGATCATCAATAACGAGATTAGTGACTAAATGGAACATGAGGATTATCTATTAATTTCTTTCATCTTTTATTTATCTTTTATGAATTATTCCGTTTGCAGCTGTTGTTGGTATATTTTAAGAAATTAGGACAAATTAACTTACTGATTAACAAAAAACACAGAAAATTATTATTATTTATTTATTTTTTTTCTAAATAAAACTGTTTTACGTTTTCTTGGCGACTACGTGTACCGGTATATTTTTCCCGCACAGTTATTAGTGTCTATTTTGTGCGTTGTGTTATCGTGGATGACACGCATAAGTGTCGGAAGAAATGGAAAATGCAATAATGAAGAAATAGTTGAATTTGTGTGTGTTTATACACAAATAAAAAGGTTGCTATGGATAAATAAAATGTTTGCTATAAATAAATAAAATGTTTGCTATGGATAAGTAAAAAGTTTGCTATAGATAAATAAAAAGTTTGCTATAGATAAATAAAAAGTTTGCTATGGATAAATGTAAATGAGAGATTCGAAACCGGCCAACTGGCATATGATATAATACACAACGATAGAACGACAAACGTAAGTATTAGTGATGGGACGATTACAATATTTTTCCGATTCCGATACAATTACCGATTCCGTACTAAATTCCCGATTCCGATACAATTACCGATTCCGATTCTTTATAAATCTCTAAATACTTAACTATAAAGTCGTTATTTTTACTCACTTACTGTAAAACACATATAAATTTAATTTAATTAAATCTTTCTTAAGTAAGAGAAGAATCCAGGTTGTCCTCGATGGTCATACGTCAAAAGAATATGATATAAATGCGGGTGTACCGCAGGGGTCGATCCTTGAAGCTTCATTATTCTTGATATTCATAAATGACCTCCTGATAAAATTGTCTCTGAGATGGGTATATTTGACGACGAAACCACGCTCTTTAACAGACACGAGGGGAAAACAAATGAACACGTATCCAATGCAATGGCAGAAACCCTAGAGGAAGACCTCCGACCTATGGTGGAATAAGGACAAAAATGGATGGTCACATTCAATACTGCCAAGACTAAGCTCCTTTTTTTTAATAACTACAAGAAACCTTCTCAACCACTAATTACCATAACTAATGATACATTACCTGAAAGTAGTTCGTTTAAACTCCTCATCTTAACATTCGTGAAGAACATGAGTTGGAACAGATACAGTGAGTGGATTGCCAAGGCTGCCGCAAAGAAGGTGAGCTCTCTCTCTCTACCATGCTAGAAAGTTATTTACGCCTGACGCCACCATTTGCCCATGTTTGGAATATTGTAGCCATATTTGGGCTGATACATCTGCTACTCATGTCTCTCTTTCTCTCTCTCTCTCTCTCTCTCTCTCTCTCTCTCTCTCTCTCTCTCTTATACAGCGTTCAAAAGAGAGTCGCCAAACTAATAGGTCCCGCACCATCAGCTAGGCTTCAACCGATGTCCCATCGACGAAATGTTGCATCCCTTTGCCTGTTTTACAAGCATTTTAATGATAGATGGCCTGCCGAACTACAAGTCCTAATACCACCTCGACATAAATACTCCCAACAAACCTGACATACAGCAAAATCCCACATCTAAACAGTTGAAATCCGTAAATGTAAGAAAGCCTCTAATAGTTTCTTCCCTCGGGCTTCTAGACTTTGGAATTCCCTTCCGAGTTCCTGTTTCCCCGACTGTACCGACATGCAGAAGTTCAAGTGTAATATAAAAAGACATCTTGCTGCTCAACTCCCCAAATATTATCCTTACAAATAATGTCTCAGATAGTAGCCCCCTACATCAAAGTGGCACTGTGCCTTGTTTGGGATGAAACTGCAATAAAAAAATATGCATATATTTTCTCAAACGTAAAAATACACTTGTGATGCACGATCTATAGATTTTAATTTTACTATTAATTTAAAATCAATAAATGTTTATTATTTTATCATTATTACCAGCAATGGAAGAATTTGTTTTGAACAAAATCAGAAACGACAATTAAAGGAATCGTTTTTGAAATCAGAAAATAGGCGCACATTTTTCCGATTACGATTCAGATTAATCGTCCCAACACTAATCTATATATCTATAAAAGTGAAATTGTCTCTGTGTGTGTGTGTGTGTGTGTGTGTGTGTGTGTGTGTGTGTGTGTGTGTGTGCGCGCGCATTTCCCTACCAAACTACTCTGTCAATTTTCAATCTACAGACTCGAGATTTGACATAAAGGGTATTGAGATTTGGGAAAATGTTTTTAATCGGTTTTCGGCCAGAACACATCGCCCGAAATATCGTATAAATGACACTGAAAATTAAAATAAAAATAGAATAGTCCAAATAATCCAAATTATCAACCCTTATTCAAAAGAATTCCTTTTTAATCTTTATTGTATAATTTTAATAGAAAAGGTAGTAAAATGCAATTATCATCGCTTAGAGTGACACTCATAATGTATATAGGTGAGACAAATGCAGAGAATCACGTAAAGTGATCACAAAATGTTCTTAATATAACAGAGATACACCTCTTCGATTTCAAATCAGTTATATTCCGTTCATTATGCTAGTTTGATCATAGTCAATTAAAAATAACAACGCATCGATAGTTGCAAATATTTCAGTGCAACAAAATGACCACTCCGGACTCACGTCAGCTGACTGGACAACAGTAGGTAAAAGCCGTCCAAAACGAACAAAGACGCAAATACCAGGAGGCAAGGTTTTGGCCTTCGTATTTTAAGATGCTAGCGATATTTTGCTTGTCGATTCTATTTAGAAAGGAAGAAAAATCAATAGAAAATATTATCTCGCATTATTAGTGCATTTGAAGAAATCGTCCCCAAAAACGGTTGGTCGGTTGTTTTTGTTTTATGGCATATCAACCCTTTCCAGGTTATTTAATGCCGAATCCAGTGATTTTGAAGAAAAAATTTTTTTATAGAATATATTTGTTTTTTGCAAGTCGGTTTCTATTTAACCCATAGTTAGGACCCTAACATGTACTACCACTCCGGGTCAGAGTGGACCTGGGAGCAATGACAATTAAAGGGTGGCTCCACACTCCCCAAAGCCCCCAAGCTGGAGCCTCACCATCGGATATAGGTTAAGGTCATATCCAGGACCTCCAAAAACGGATACAAATAAAGATAAAAACGGGGTATTTAACAAACACAGGTAACCATGTCACATGTTGATTGTAACGATGGCAAAACTATACCAATTTCACCTCAAATTGCTTTCACACTCACCTTATTCTCCAGATGTGGCCCCCAGTACCTATAGGCTGCTTGGCGACCTAAAATATGCGCCATTAAAAGAGATCTGGTACCACAGAAGAAGTGATAACGGAAACTGGGGCGTATTTTGAAGCCAAATAAAAATCGTTCTGCAAAAATGTATCAAATTGTAAGAGAAGCGTTGGAATCAGTGTATCATCCCCAAAAGAGGATATTTTGATGAATAAACGTTGTTGTTTTATCAGATAGAACTGGTACTTATTGCATGATATGTTACCTATGAATTAAATAGAATTTTCCAGAGTACGACAGGCATATTCATCCGTAAGTCGCTAATCTGTGAGTTTGGGGAAATGTAGAAGCAGGCCCTATTTACCATTACTCACAGGTTCACTTTGACCTGAAGTGGCAGTAGCTGTCAAGGTTTAATCTAATCTTTTTATTAGAATTCCACTCCGCGTATATCATAAACCGCATCCGGAGATATAGTTATAAATGTATATAGTTGAATAAATATGTATACATATTAAAGAAGTTGAAGCAAAAAAGAAAAACAAACTTTTACTATGATAATTGGGTTCGGCATTAAAGTACCCCTAAAAGAGTTGTATATATTCCTTGAAACAAAAATGGCAATAAAAGGCTCACATAACATTGAACAACGAATGAGTTTCTATTGTCGGTTTTTTTTATTATTGCAGAAACAACTTATCATAACTTCCGGTCGTTCGTCTAAAGCAATAAGCTATGG
This sequence comes from Euprymna scolopes, assembly GCF_053919585.1. Classification (NCBI taxonomy): domain Eukaryota; kingdom Metazoa; phylum Mollusca; class Cephalopoda; order Sepiida; family Sepiolidae; genus Euprymna; species Euprymna scolopes. The sequence goes on from NC_136482.1 coordinate 139,272,414, forward strand.
ATGTTTACTTGACTTAACTCTACTTAACCGTGTACATATTTTTAATATAAGAATTGCTATATTTCATTTTTATATAGAAAAGCCACTCAAGGATAAAGCTTAATGATACTATCAGTTTAAGGATGAATAAGTCTATGAAAGGATTTAACAAAAATGGATATAATGGACAAAATTTGATTACTCAAGACGACAACTGGACAAGTATTTGTTAGACTTGAAGACAACAGGGAAACATTTCTGTGGTATTTCTTATTTCTTGGAAAGAAACTCTGTTCATGGAAATTTGGTTTGGTTTTATATACATCATCATCAGCGGCCCTGCTGTTTTAACAGTGTCGCCGACTACGTATCTCCAAATTGCATCTCTATCCAGCACCCTCAGATATCAACCTGAATATTTCTACCACTCGGCGCGATACATACAGCACTTGGCCTTCGCAAATCCTATCTGGTACTGGCCAGACTCATCGTTGCTTAACTTCGATGATCTGGCGAGATCCGGTGTATAAACGTGATCGTGCTGGACATATGCTATGTACATGAAGGGAGTAAAAAAATGTTTGTAGTCGAGTTTTATGGGGGGAATTTTATGGGGGGAAGAGCCTGTGGTTAAAGCTGGATCGATCACTTTCTGTGAAAATAATGAAATCGTAGAATATAAGTAATCTCTTATGCGAGAGGGGGGTGTAGGGAAGTAAAGAAAAAAAAACCCACTAGATAGCGATGTCACTTATAAACTTTGTCAAAGACAGAGTGCTTGAAGCATTCATTTTCAACCGTTCATTGTAATTCCTGAATATAGTTCCCATATTCATAATTATTTAAATTATATCAATTTCAAATAAACTGTCTTTGAATATTTTGGGATCGATTAATTTAAATGACTAGCAGAGGGCGGGGAGCACCAATCTTGCTGATCGCAAAATATAGTTAATATATTTTATTTCATATAGATTTCTGTATTTATTATTACAGAAGCAATTCTCACACACGCGCGCGCGCGAGGTTGGTGCATAAATAGTGTTTTTTGACGTTCAATTTCGAAAGATCATAATTCCTTTCATAATAAACTTTATTAATCGAAATAAAAACCATTAGAATCGACAGATTTTTGCAAACGAAAAACAAGTTTATTTATTCTCTCAGCATAGAAATCCGAAGTTCTGGAAGTGATAAAGTCAATAAAGGCCGATTTTGGCATCATTTCGGCTTTTGAAGCATTTTTCGCCCAGGAAGTTGTCAAGATGCTTGAAAAAGTGATAATCGTAGGGCGAGAGGTCCGGTGAATATAATGGATGAGGCAGAGTCTCGTAGCCCAATTCGTTCAGCTCCTGCAGGGTCAGTTGTGCAATATGCGGACGAGCGTTGTCATGAAGAAGAATTGGGCACGTACTCTAAAAGTGTAAGCCATGTTTAGTTCAGAACAGTATCCGATGGTTAGTTGTTCTACAAAAGTCCTGAAGGTGATTGATTCTCAGTAGAAGTTCTCGAGTTGGAATCCAGTTCAAAAGATTCTTCCCGTGTTAACACGAAAAAAACATATACGAAGTTCCTACAGAAAGGTTTAATATTTATGAAGCGATTCTGGTTTCTAATTGGTTGGTAGCAGAACGTGAATTAATTCGATTCGTCAGTTCTTAGCAGCATCGTTTATAAATAGAATATCCCTACTGTGCGGGATCATAACCTATTATAGTTCTCCTATGATGGGGTGTGTCTCCTAGCGGCTTCGGTTGCAGGGAGACGGGGTAGCAGTACACATCAAGGATCCATTCTTGACACTCAGCCCGACAAGTGAGGGGCCGGGAACTGGCCCAGCACCTGTCGTATCACCCAGGAGGTCCATCCTCCCAGGCCTTGCCACCCGGCTTTCGGGTGGGGCAAGTTTATTACTTGTCGCCTGAGGCGCCTCGACCGGGGAATGCTGACGGAGTTACTCAGGCAATTTTTGTAATTGCAAGAGTGCCCATCCTTTAGGGGAGCTTGCTTTTGATCCCCACTTTCTCGGCCTATGCTGAATTTTTATTGCTTTTTTATTGGGCTTGTCCAGGGAGACGTTGACCTCGCTGTAGTCGCTATCTCTTCCTGCTAATGTTTTTTTTCTTTTCCTTTAGGGTGGGGTAGGGTGTGTGTGTGTGTGTGTGTGTGTGTGTGTGTGTGTGTGTGTGTGTGTGTGTGTGTGTGTGTGTGTGTTTATGTGTGTGTGTGTGCGTGCGCGCGTGTGTGTGTGCGTGTGTGTAAAATTTCAGCGTACCAATGAATAATAAACACTTACAAGCCTCCACCCCTTGGAAAAACTTCAAATTAACTACGAAAATTACCATTTTTACACATTTGAAAATAATTTCTGACGAGGACGCATCACAGACCGTCTGAAACGCGCGTAAACGATTTGAGTGACTTAAAAACATTATTACAATGATCCAAACATAATTCTCAATGAAAAACCAAGACACGGAATAACAAAATAATGTTAAAAAATACACATTGTTGGTGACTACTCCCTTATTTAAATATACATCTTTCTTTCGTTGGAATTTATTAACCCATTTTATATAAGTATATATATATATATATATATATATATATATATATATATATATATATATATATATATATATATATAAGGTTGTCCTAAAAGTTTGTAAACACTTCCGTCAAATTGAATTGTTCTGCAATTTTAATTGTTTTTTACATTTATATTATTATAGTGATGTTCATCTTTCTAAACAAGATAACAATTTATAAAATTGAGATGCGAGTTCATATTCGTTACTGCTGGTAGCAAAGTCTTTCAATTAGGAAAGCCGCGGAAAATATTTGTGCTGCCGAAGGTGAAGGAACAATTGCATATGCGGCGATCTCAAAATGATACAAGCGTTTCGATTCGGGCGACATGATTCTTGAAAATAAGCTTCGTTCGGAACGACCGTTAAAGTTGGATGATGGAAACTTGCAAACCAGATTGGACATTGCGCCTTCCTCGAACACTCGAGAATTGGCGGCTGAACTCTGAAATGTGCAAATCGGCACTTGAAGCAACTTGATTTTGTTCACAAAAAGCTGCGCCAACATCCACACAAACTCACCGAAGCACACGCCATGAGTTGAAATTTGCCACCAGTTGTTCAGCAATCTATTGGACCAGCGTTTTTGGAAGTGCATTGAGACATCGGACGAGAAATGGGTCTATCTAGTCCAGCACAATCCAGAAAATCGATGGGTTCAGAAAGAGCAAGAGACACCGTCGGTTCCAAAACAAGTTCTGTTCAGCAAGAAAGTCATGTTGTGCGTTTGGTGAAACTTTGAAGAAATCGTGCATTTTGAGTTGGTTCCGAATTGTCGTGCCATCAGAGCCGAACTGTAAGCAACTGGACCGGATCTACGAAAAGTTAAAGCAAAAACATCCGCCTTTGATCAACCGAAAGCGCGCTTTGATGCAGCAGGACAATGCCAAGCCACACACAGTTAGGAAAATCAAAGACAGGTTTGAAGAACTGGACAGCGTTGAGGTTCTGCCACATCCAGCCTGTAGTCTTGACTGGGCTCTATCAAATTACGGCCTTTTCCGCTTAATGCAACACTTTACATGAAGCTAAAATATACCTTATTGGCTAGGGTCCGAGGGTTTTTTCTGAAGATGGTGGGATTTCTAAAGATCGTGAGATTTCAGTTTGTACCAAGCGTCCATACAATGGAAATATATCGCACACTGCTATAAGGATATTGGAGATAAACTGTAATAACCAGATATATTCTGACACTATATTAACCAAATTAATTAGAGAAATGCTTTTACAGTTTTAACAAAAGGGCTACAATAATATCGCGGTGTCTCCATTGATGCTGAAAGTCCACAAAATGCCCAGCAGCAATATATTACATATAAAAGATGCTGCTGTGGAATTTCCAAAGGTCCTACTAGTACTGCGCGATTGTTATCAATGCTGTATTTCGGTCCGAGGTATGAGTGGAATTGTCAAAAATTAAGGTGCATGCGTCACTTAATGCCATCACTTAAGCAGGCTTTATTTTAAAAAAAATGCATAACTTCCGGACGTACGCATTTTTATAAACAGTAATTGTTTGTTCTCTTGGCCCGAAAGTCTGCGGTTGGATTTAGTTCAGTCAACAACTCAGTAAGTGGAAATAGATTATTATCAGACCACCCAATGTCCGAGATCCTCTGGCCATTAAGAATATAAAGCTACGGCATGAAATAGGGTTAATTATAACGAGAGTTGCGTACTTAAAAGTCAGGGAATAAATTCCTATTAATCCTCCCTTAGTGTGCTACGTTCTGCGCATGCGTAGTTATAACCCCTGAATCATCATAACAATTGCTTGGTGGGAACAGGTGGAACAGAAATTGAACATTACAGTAACAAATTTCTTTTATTGATAAAGTTGATAAACTAGTTATATTTATTTAATTTCTCACATGAACAGTTTTATAAACTTTTTATATGGGAAAATGCCTCCTCTAACACAATACGCCGTAAACAAACCCCAGGGGGTAACTCAGATACTTCTGATCTATCAGAATATGTTTATTTCATATGTTCAAAAAGGTTATTATAGTTTATATTTTTAATATACGATTGATGAATGCAATCGTCTCCTTCCAAAAACTAAATCAAAAATATAAAAGGTATCAAAGTTATGTTACGGGTGGAACGATAAAAGTGTCGCCCTAAAAAATACAACACTTTTTAACATTTTTTTTTTTTTAAATCAATTCAGGTAACTTGATTATGTAGTAGAGCTGACATCTATTAAATGTATCCGCCTTTAGCCTCAATCACGACTTCGATACGGGTCCGGAACTAGGAGTATGCTTTTTCCACAAGCGCCGACAGGAGCTCGATTAATACTCGGCAGATGGCGGCGATCAGGTTGGCTTTAGTGTTGTGGGAGGTCATGTTGGTGATGTTCTCAACGTGTGACCAAACAAATAGTCCAGAGGATTCAGGTCGGGGGGCAGTGACAGAAGGGTACAAAGTTGTAGCACTCCTTGTGAAGCCAAGCTTGGATCTCTTTGGACTTGTATCTCGGCGCCGAGTCCTGCTGCTGCACTCAGAATCTGCCAGCAGCAACCTGATTGCAACAGAGAATCACCATACCCTTCAGCACATCCAGGTACACTTTGGTATTGACTTTCAAGCCGACTTCAAAAATGTGAGGTGGCATGATGTGGCCCTCACTTGAAACCACACCAAAGATCATAGCCGTGGCCGGAAATTCTGTTTTCATCACCCTGGGCACATTGTTGTTATTTGTGACAATCCAGCGATGCATTTTGAAGGTGTGAGCGATGATACTGTTATCATAACTTGAATCAGTAGAGAGCATGAGATGTACAGCGACGCATCTTCAATCTTGCTCGTTGAACATTGTGTCTCTATCAGACATAATAGAAGGCTCCTGTCGCTCTTGGAATTTGTACGCAGCTGGTCAACTAATAGATGATCTGCAACAAAAAAACGGCTTTTCATCAAACGGAAATGGAATCATGTCGTTTTTCTAGAGCGACAATTTTATCGTTCCATTTTGTACATTTCTGTTTGTATATAGAAATATCTTTCTAAATTTAGTCGTACTGCATGGTTCAACATGGATTTCATAAATGCGTGTGTTGCTTTATGTATTGTTAATTTGATTATGAATAAATATTTTAATCAATGTTTCCGTATTATATATTTTTCTAAAAGCTTTTGACCGTTTCAAAATTCAATCGGACTCGAAACTTAAGAAAATTAAAACAATGAGCGCCAGCATATTTATCCTTATTTCCCTATCGACTTCAAAGTTAGCCAAATACAAAATTGAACGCAAGGTTGAGGGACACCAACGGACATAGCAAATCATATAAATGCGATGACCGTTTGTAAAAATTCCAAAAAAAATATCAGAAACTTAAAGCAACATGTGAAAGTTATGCAATAGATTAGGATAATCGTCCGAAATCAGTTTAAGTCTAATCCTTTAAGACAGGATAATCTCCGGCATAACTTTTTTGGGGGAGATAATGTCAAATCTTTAAATTACAGAATAATGCAACAAAAGTCGATTTGCTTTTAATGTCAATATCTACAATAACTGTTGGTGCGTGTGTATGATAACACAACTGATAGAACTAATTGCATAAATGTACTGCAAACGGTAAAGTTTACTAAAAAATAATGTGCCTATGTTACTCACTGGATTACCGAGAATGTATAAATAAATAAGTACAATTTTTAATTATATATGTGTGTGTGTACGTGTGTGGGGGGGGGTATAAGTGTATGTATAAATAATAAAATTATATACATAATATATATATACTTAGGCAGCAAAAAGAAAGTCCGCACTTGTAATCTTTTCAAAAACTGTAAATTTAAGCTAAATTTAATGCAACTGTTTAAACAACCTATACCTCATTTGATTCGCTTTTTATTCTTCTATAATTTTACCTGTTCATATTTGACTTTTAATTGAAATATTCTAGTAGTTACGTCAATTTTAAAAAAATAACTTCAAATTGAGGAGGCAAAAAGAGAGTCCGCACAATGGAAAATTGTTATTTAAATGTAACTTTAGAACATTAATGCAACACAAATACAACAGGAACACAATGAACTAGTTATTGTTTAGTAGCATAGCCCTTTTGCAAGTTGACAGTCTGCAAGCTTTTGGGAATTCCTTGAATTAAATTGCAGCAATACTCCGGGGAAAGGGCATCCCACTTTTCTTTAATTTTTATCCAACGTTCTTCCAAATTTGAAATTTTATCAGTGCATAGCTGTTGCTTGATGTAATGCTATACGTTTCCGATAGGATTGAGGTTTGGACATTGCCAGCTGTGTGTATGGAAGCAATATCCTGCATGAAGATGGGATTATCATCCAAATTCCGACCAAATTAGGGTAGAAAATGCTCAGTCAACATATTAATGTACTTGGTCAAATTAATTCAACCTTGCAAGCGAACTATAGGCTCTGGACCATTGGTACTAATAATGCCCCAAACCAAAACTGAACCTCCACCACCTTACAGCGTTGAAACTGAGCACTTAGGATTAAATTCTTCGTCTTTCATCCGACGGACGTACTACCTATCATCACTATCTAGCCTATTGGGCTTGCTTTCGTCGCTAAAAAGCACTTTTGACCAATATGAAGAGTCATGATCTTCATTGTATCTGACGAAATCCAGACGGCGCTTTCTGTTCTTTACAGAAATCATTGGCTTGCGTCTTGCAACATATCCTCGCAAATTAAATTCCTTTAATCTGTTTTTGACAGTAGAAAGAGAGCACTTTTTAACAAGATTGCACTGCTGTTGGATTTGGAGAGCCGTTTCAAATCTCTTTCTTAGGCTGCGGATAACATTGTCTTCCCTGTTAGGAGTAAGTCTAATACGACCAGATCTAGGGGTATCACGAACACTGTCTGTGTTTTGGTGCTTTTGCAGTCTTTCGTACTGTTTTCTCATCATATTTCAATCTGCGGCCGATTTCTCGATTGGATAAACCAGAAAGGTGGAGACTAATGAGCTCCTGATGATCACTAAGAGAAAGTCGTGGAATATGGACTAAGTGTTACGTTGTATAACCTAGAACAACATCAATTACAGTTAGAGATGCTTTGTTGCCTGTTGGTGGATATTTTAAACTGATTTAGGGGCGATGATTTAAGCTGGTTTTAAGCGAATTTGTTGCTGCGGACTTAATTTTTGCCTTCTAAATTTGAAGTTATTTTTTAAAATTAACGTGAACACTATAATATTTCAATTAAAAGTCAAATATGAACGGGTAAAATTATAGAGGAATAAAAAACGAATCAAATGAGGTATAGGTTATTTAAACAATTGCATTAGATTTAGCTTAAATTTGCAGTTTTTGAAAAATAAAATACAAGTGCGGACTTTCTTTTTGCCGGCGCTGTAATTTGATTATCGAACTAATACTAACCGAACAATCCTTGAATTTAGATTTAGACTTTTTGCACAACATTCCCAACTAAATTGTTTTTTTTTTTATTATTTTATCTTAAAGTAGTATTTTTCAGCTCATTAGATCAAGGAGCTTCATACCTTCTGTGTACAATTTTATTTGTAACTTCTGTGTACAATTTTTTGCAACATCTGTGTACAATTTTTCGGGGCGTAGCTATTGTATAGGAATATAACAGTCCATTAATTATAATTTTACCAACTGCAGCGCAAAAAGCATACAAAAACCAATTTTTCAAAGTTCTCAACAGCCTAATAAGCAGACCTTCTTCATCAACAGTTTAGTATTCACGATTCGCTCACATACGAATTAATTGCTGTAGCAGCAAACACGTTACATTTTAAGTACTAAGTGTATCCATAAAAAAAAAACAGGAAACAGAATTTACAATTTAAAAATATATATAACTGTGATAAGAGAAAAAGAAAATATAGAAAGTTAAATCTTGTTGAAAAAAAATCATATAACTGAGAGTAGCTAACCTGAAGTGGGGTTGCGAAAGAAATACAATCTTCTCCGCGACCTTCTTCTCAGGTCTTGTAACCAAAGTAACATAAAAATAAAGGAATGAAGAACTCTTCACAGAGGAGGAAGGTTTTTATAACAATTACCTTACTCTATTAGTATAAATAACCACAAGGCTATTGTTCTCCTTGACTATTGGGAAAGCATCCTCACCTCCGTCAGCTACACCCAGGTTCACTACAACCTTTAAATTATTACAAGCGATAGATGGAAATAGACCGGAAGTCTGTATAGAAGTGTAAACAAACTCGATATGGAACAGACCTTGACACATGTTTGAAAATTATTAGGTTCTAAATTAGAAAATAATAATAATACATTTAAGTTGATTAGAATTAATTATAAAATAATACTGAAATTTAATCAGCGGAAATTAATGTTGCTATTTAGTTTGTAATAGATTAATAAATAAACTGCTGCCGAACTTACATTAACTCCGGGATTACTATTACATACCAGATGTGGACAAATATAACATGAAATAAAACAAGCGTCGAAGAGATATATAAAAGCGAGTGTACTTTACAAAACCATAAAATATTGATAATGTGAGACAGACGCATAACATATGTTTGGAGTACGAAAGAAATCGCCAATACCAAACTGTTGATGACAACTATTAAGTTGTTGGGAACTTTGAAAACTTGTTTTTTTATGTTTTTTATGTTTTTTGTTTTTTGTTGTTGTTTTTTTTTTTTTTTGCGCTGATGAGCTGCCCAATTGGTAAAATTATAATTAATGGACTATTATATTCCTACATACCAGCCGAAGGCCGAAACTGTTGCATGCAGATGTTATAAATAAAGCATAACGTTTTAAAATGAACAAAAAAATGAGTGTTTATTTCTTGTAAAGCGGTGAATTTTATATATAATTAGTATCTGAGACGCGTTTATAAACACTGGATGAGATTCATCCTCTGTCCTCATTAAGACATGCGTGAAAAGGAATATTATGATGTAGAACCTGAGGTCTACTGTTTGCTCTGTCCATGGCAATCAATTATACTGATTGAGATAAACTGTTTTTCCAAAAAGTATGGATGGTTCTACACAAGAACAATCAATGTGGATTTCGGACAACTTAGTTGTTGTGCAAAACTCATACGTGAAATCAATCAGAGATTCCATATTTTTCTTTTTATATACTAGCAGATAGACCCAGCGTTGTCTTGGTTTGGTTAAAAAAAATAATGTATTTTTTGTGCCCAACATTTTATTTTATTTTATGTTTACGTTTTATAATATTTACTTTTTGGTGCGATGTGGTAGAAAACATTTATTGAAATAAATTTCGGTAAATTTATAATCTTTAACTCCTTCAGTACAAATCTGAATGTTGTACTGCCTATGTTTAAACTGAATATAGTTATTCAAATAGCTTTGTTAGTGCAGTTTCAAAATATATATGATTATGAGTGGTCAAAAATCCCAAAAAATCTAGACGTACACGAATAAACAAGAATACAGAAGACAACTACTTTATATGTAATATTAAATACATAATTCTCGCAGTTAGATCTCAATAGCATAGCATCTAACAAATTGATATCTGATTTGGATTAGCCACTGAATTAGGGAAATTGTTAGTCTACGTTCTTTATATCAGAAAGCAATATATCGGTTTAGTTTTGAAACCAGACAAAATCGATAGCATCTTTAGGTCGTTCATGAAAACAGACAGAAGATGCCAAGGCGCTTATCCGATAAGTAGTAGCTTATTTGATTTCAGGGGATATGACCTCGCAAAGAAGCGGGGGGGGGGGCTTTCTTATGACAGTACCCAACATGAACTCCGAAAATTTCCTTCCCACATCTGGTCTAAATTCTCCTTCCCACATCTGGTCTAAAAACTTTCAAAATGTTTGAAAAGCACCCAAAATAAAATTATCGCAAAAAAATAAGGTGCAACTTTTGAACCGGAAAAATATTTTTTTTCTTGGTGGGGGGAGGGCTTTACCCTAAACTAACCCTAACCTTGTCGGTTTATTCCTGTTCAAAATCTGTACCCGCACCAAAGAGAAAATGAAAACAATATAAAAAGAATCGTTGTTTGGTTACGTTCTTTACAATTTTTAGTTAAAAAAAAAAAAAAAAACGTACGACAAAATCGTGAAAAAACAAGTCATTGAATGTCTTCGTTAAAAAGTAAATAAATTTTGATGAGTGTTCTGTCATTAGTTCTCCTGTAAAAAAGACACCTTTTTTTATACCTATTCGTTTATATTCGGTATTTTCCGACTGTTTACTGCGTCTCAGCAAAACTCACTTTTGTTTGGTTCGCAACATGCACCAACACCGAAAGAAATTCCAATCTATTTCATCCAATCCGGTCTGATACTTTTTTCCGTGGCAGACATACCACGAGATTCGCTGTTCATTTTCATTTGGTAGGTATGGGAAAAATGAATGCCGATGCTCAAAATGTATAAACATTTTGTCCACTCCCTTTACTTAAAAATTTATCAATAAATCAGGAATTTAACCAATTTTAATGAAATTTTCAGTATTTATCAAATGTTCGCGAAATATAATGAAATAATTATTTTTTATCAAAATCTTAGTAGAAATGTATTATTTTGTTTAAACAAAAAATACCTTCACTAAAGTTATGGTTTTCAGTAGTAGATAAAAAAAACGCAAGAGTTTATTTTTGCTTTTTTTATATAAATAAAGCATCGTAATTTGTAACAATAAAAAAATAATAATAATTAACTCGAAGTAAATGAATTTCTCGACCTACGGATAGTACCATTGAATTAAGCATTGTTTATTTAATATTTTCACAAAAAAAATTATAATAGCAGAAATATTTCTACTTTTTTTTAAATTACATAATTTTTATATGCAAGATTTTAATAATTTTCTTGCTCGCAAGAATGTGAAACTTTTGGCGTAACACAATTTTTATATGATCTCGAACAATAATTTTAAAAAATATATTTAAAACAGGAACATAAATAATAATTAAATTAAAAAATGATAAAATTTATACAAACGTTCAGAATAGGAATGTACGGATGCACGTCTGGGGGAAAAAAAATCTGACACCCCTACCTCCTTTTACTATCATGCCTTCATTTTGAAACAGCGTTTTGATTGGCTGAAATTTTGGGCTTCCGTATAATCGTGTTTACAAAGCTTTATCAGTTGCGTTTTAGCGAACGACATAATTACTTGCTTTTTGAGGGCTAATTAAGCTATATTTTGTATAAACAAGGTGTTTTTTATTTAATTTTTTTTACATAGGCATCGCCACTTATCAAGACAAAGAGGCCACTCGAGGATAAGGGTTAAAGAGTGTACAGTAGAAATGGAAATTCGGTAAATCTGTTAACTTATATGGAACGGCTCATCAAAAACTTGTTTAGTTTAGTCTTGAAGACAACCGTATTGTAGTCAGCTGGAAAGCAGGAAAACGAAAGACAATTCCATAGGCGTGCAGTTCTAAGAAAAAAGCTCTGTTCATGGAATCTACGTTTAGGTTTAGGCACAGATAAAGAGTGGGGGAAATTATTGGTAGTATTTTCTGCTAGACGGGTGTTTCTTGTGAAAGTTTGGCGAGGAGGGACCATAGATTGGAGCTCGGCCGAGCACTTGCAATGAAAAGAACAATAAAGCAGAGACAAACTCGCAACATCTCTTCCGTAAGAAAGAGGCTGCAGGGAAGAGAAAAGGACATCCCCTACGAGGCTGCGAAGTCTGTTTTGAACTCTATCAAGGCAGGATAAGTCCTTTTTAGCAGCTCCTGCCCAAATGTGGCAACAGTATTCCATCCTTAGATGTACCTGGCTCTTATATAGATAGAGAATTACATCAGCAGTGAGATATCTACTGGATCGATAGAAGGATCCCACCATTTTTCCAGCGGCCTTGGCAACGGATTTAATGTATGTGTTCTATTTAAGATCAGGAGTAAAGGTCAAGCCCAGAAGCTTGTTAAAACATGAGGCCTCCCCAAGACGAGAGCCATTCATTTCAATTAATGCCAGATAGGGATCAGAGCGTTGATGATGCAAAGATAGAAGTTTGGTTTTAGATGAATTAAAAGTAACCAACCACCTCTTTCCTCATTGTACCACTTGCTCAAGATCAGAGGAGAGAGAATCAGAGAGAACTTGGTCGGTTACGGTCTTAGATGTGCTACCATAGATAGTAGTCTCATCACATAAATGTCTATGAATGATGTAAGGATGTGATTTGGAAGATCATTAATGTAGATCAGGAAGAGAGTTGGGCCCAGGATGCCCCCCCCTGAGGGACTCCAGCATTAATACAGTGATTTCTTCCCATAAACCACTACTCTCATGAACCTATCAGAGAGAAATGATTTAATAATTGAGAAGACATTTCCAGCTATACCGTAGCTGGAGATCTTGTGAAATAAACCTTTATGCCAGGCTCTATCAAAGGCCTTTGATATGTCAAGAGCAATTGCCCTAGAAAGGTAGCCTTTGTCGAGAGATTCGCTAATCCTAGGAGATATAATTGTAAGTGCATCTGCTGTAGATCTAGCAGAACGGAAACCATATTGCGTGTCACTAAGAAGGTTATTTTTGCTGAGATCGTTGATTACTTCTCTATTTAACACAGACTTCAGCAACTTAATCATGACGCACAGGAGACTTATTAGCCTGTACTGAGAGGGAGATGAGCGATCACCTGAATTCTTAAATACAGGGCATACTGATGAGATTTTTCAGGGTGATGGGAAGCAATTCTCCTTAAGACAGCATTTAAACAGTTTTGTAAGGATGGGCACTAGTTCTGGTTGAAGTCTTTTGAGTACTATAATTGGAATACCGTCAGGGCCGGTTGCTTTATTGGAATCAATGTTTTTGATTAGCTTGGCAACATCATGTACAGATATTTTTATATCAAATAGCGTGTTTTCTGATACAGGAGGAAGTATTGGAGGTTGGCGGCATTCGTCGCAAAGGGTAGAATTAGCTGCAAAGTTCTTGGCAAAGAGTTTGGTTTTATCTGATGCTGACGGGATTACCCCGGGTCCATTTATGGTAGTTGGGATAGTACGCACTCTTTTATTCGGGATTCTGCTTGCTATTTTCCAAAACTGGTGGGAACCAAGCCGCTGCTCAGCTACATTCGACTTGACGGACTGAGCATACACCTTTCTTACGTTCTTTATTACTTTTTTACAGTGGTTCTGGCAGTTCTGAAAGCGGCTTTAGTCTCAGTACATCTATCACGTTGGAAGCGATGGAAAAGTGATTTCTGTGCGCAATGGCAGCAACACATTCTGGAGAGAACCACTGCTGGCTGTTAGGTTTTTGCTGGAATTTTTTCGAGGGTATGAAACGGTCTATACCTACAATTAATGATTCCGTCAGGTCTGATACTGTAGAGGACACATACTTTTTAAACATGGAACGCGGATGTAGATATATAAATCTACGGAAGCTATCCCAGTCAGCCATACTATCGATATACTGTACGATGGAGAGGTACATCTGAGGACTTATTACTTTACATTTTTATCTTAACTGATACAACAGAGTGGTCGGAAGTGGACAAGTGGAGACAGAACGGAAGCTGAACACAGTTCGGGCAAGTTGTAAGAAAAAGGTCTAGGAGACTTGCATACTGGCTGTCGGTATCGGGCACACGGGTGGGTTCGTGAACAATCTGAGTGAGGTCATAAGCAATGGAAAAATCATTACAGAACCTCCCCCTCATCATCGGTCTTGTTTGAGTGAGTTAACCATTCCACATTGTGAATATTGAAGTCTCCACAGACATGAATATTGGCTGAAAGATAAGCAGATAGGACGTGGTCAATTTTCTCAGGTATGCTTTTAAAGATAGTAACTCCGCTGTTGTGGGGGCGATAGAGAGCAAATATAAACGCAGTAGTTTGAGCAAGTGCAACCCGGAAGCACATACAGGGTAAGTTAGGATTTTCTCTGGAGATTTCCCTACCACATGGAAAGCCATCTTTTATATAGGCACATATTTCATGCCCATGGCGATCTTGGAGGTCAGATTTGGAAGTTAAATTAGAATATCCTTTAATTACGAACTCATCTAGGGAAATAGTCTTAGAAATAATATGTCTGGTTTAGTAATATATTAGGACTTTACTGATTATCATTGAAATAGACAAAAAAAAATAATATTTATCTTTAAAGGATTTTTACAATGAATTTATTTAACTTCAAAATTTAGCTGAATTGGTTAGCTCGCCGTTTCATAACATTTTTTTTTCACGCGTACAAATATTTTTTTTCCTTTAAGAAATTAACTTTAGTCTTTAATCTTTCAAATATAATCAAAAAGTAGTCGGATACTTACAAAAAAATTATGATTTCAAAACTAGGTCCCCCATTTTTGCCCATACCTATCATTAAGTAATCAATGATTATATATTTGTTACAAAAATTTTAAATGGTGATTATATTCGTCAAACAGATTTTATAACCACACACACACACACACACACACACACACACACACACATATATATATATATATATATATATATATATATATATATATATATATATATATATATATATATATATATATATATACTAGCAAAAGTACCCGTCGTTGACTGGGTTCAAAAACAGGCTACAGAAAATGAACTCTGATTTATGAAAGTATGATAGGTTATGAAAAGGAAGAGTTGTAAAAAGATAGTATCGAATTTGGGGGTATCAAAACCAAAGCAAAATATGATGAAAGTAAAAATAAAATAGATAAACCCCATAATTTATTATACCATACCTGTTCACAATGAAACACTTATCATAATATTCTGTGGATCTATATTAAAAAACCTTGTTAAACTTTGTGACATATTTCCATTCTATGGAGGTTAGGCGCGAACGAACACACCATCATTTTATTATACCATATTTCTTCAAACTGAAACATCAAAGTATCAAGTATACTTACGCAGATAGATATGAAAAGTCTTTATTAAATGTTGTGCCTATTTCCATTCTATGGCGGCCAGGCGCGAATGCAGACCCCACAGTTTTATTATACCATCCCTATTTAAGTTAAAACATACTTATCAAAGTAGTCTCATGGACATCTATATAAAAAACACTTGTAAACGTTTTTTTTTTTTTTTCAATTTTTTATTTCCATACTTTGTGGACTAGGCGCGAACGCAGACCCCACAATTTTAATGAACCACCGTTCTGCCAGATCAAACATACCCATTCCTGTGTCTCGATACATCTTCTATCATTATATGTAATCAGTTTTTTAAAATAGTCAACCATATAGGAGTCTCATCGTGACCAGACA
Organism: Euprymna scolopes; assembly: GCF_053919585.1. Lineage (NCBI taxonomy): Eukaryota > Metazoa > Mollusca > Cephalopoda > Sepiida > Sepiolidae > Euprymna > Euprymna scolopes. The sequence goes on from NC_136482.1 coordinate 139,288,212, forward strand.
CACACACACTCACACACATATCCAGCTTTATATTATATTATATTATATATATATATATATATATATATATATATATTAGATAAAAGATATGAGGAATGAAAGTTGCAAATAGCTTTATTATGTCATCAGATCAATAAAGAAAAACTAGAGTGAAAAAAAATTTTGGCCATGGCATTCCGAAGCAAAATGTTTCTCGTCAGAAGAGGAGAAGAGCTAGAATTATACAAAATCATAAAACATATAGATAAAAACTGACTAAATAACATATAAATTGAATATGAAAGAAGATATATATTAAGATATATCAAAATACATCTTAAAGATTGAACAATCTTTGTCTTGGTAAACATATATAGATATGTTTACCAAGATATGTTTACTACCAGACTTTGATAGATTGTTGTCACTCCGTGGGATTGCAATAGCGACGTTGATGCATAAACCCTGTCTTGTATTTGCTTTATGTATTTTTTCTGGCGGAAAAGAACCAAGATTTTTTCAAGGACGTGGAGGTTGGTTTGTCAATAAAATATCGGAAGTTTTCTAGCCATTTCTGACACATTGTTCTCGTAGATCTTATATCTTTCCAACTTACGCTGGTCTGCCCAATTTTTCCTCGAATAGGACCCTTAATTCAGCAATGAAAACATTTTTTAAAAATTAACAGACCAAATGACTAATGTAAAACCTCTTATTTTTTACAAAAAAAAAGAGCTACAAAGACAGAAGTGGTAACATTAAAACGAGCGACCTTTTGTGCTACAGAATTTATTTTTCTACACAATTAACACCATTTTTAATGCATTTTTTTTTCTGGAATTCAATGAAGCATCTCTGCTTCTGATGTACATCCATGGCAGAATTGTTTTCTTAGAGTCTCACACCGTCAATATATGCAACAGAGAGATGAAACTTTCAGGTCATGAATGCATAAGTTCAGTCATCATAAAAATGAAATCCATTCGTATGGAATAAAAATATATAAGGCATTGTTTTTGGAACGCTCCTCGTATATAAGCTCAGATATGGTCGTGTCTGGAAAGGCATAGATTACTCTCTGTAAGATTGCAGGAACGAGAAGTTTATTCAGATGTAAAGGTTGCACACTTTCCAACTGCACATGTCCTTAACCGATATTGTTGCAGTCCAATGACAAGTAACTGAAAACACTGTCAAGATAACTACAGAAAAAAGTATTCTTATTTTGTACCTTCTCTTTAAATAGTAGCACAAGTAGACTTGGGAGTTTAATTTATGCAACTATTTATTATATGATGTGGAAGTGACGTGGTGTAATCGTTACAATTGATGATTCTGTGTGTGTTAGGTTCGATCTGTTATTCCATTATTATGTTTCCAATCTCGAGTTCGACAAGATATACCTGGAGAAAATAGAAAGGAACATCGACCGAAACATTGTGAAAATGACAATCAAGATGAGAACAATAGTCCGAAGAATCCAAATAATACAAATAATCAATCCTCATCTTACAAATTCAGAAACGTAAAGTTAGATTTATTGTAGACTTTCGCCGAATAAGTTTTTAGTGTTTGCAAGTCAAACTGCATTGACATTTCTTGTGTAAAATAAATATTAAATCTACAGATATACAATGCCTTGATTATATTTTCTTTTGTAATGCTTTTTGATGACAAGATGTCTCATAATAAAAGAAGGGAAATCCCAGTCGGTATTAATTGATTTAATACAAAATTCCCAGTTTCTTTATGAAATACGAAAATTTACGGCACCGTGGTATTTAACCTACGGATTATGGGATTTGTTTTTTGTAATTATGTTGATTACTAAAATAATTAGCCAAAACCAAAATGTTTTTGTTTTATTATGTTCGTAAAACTATCATTGTTGGTTAAGTTTCTAGTTTCAATTACTATTACTAGTATTAACTAAATCATTGTTAGCAATTTTTTCTAATTAAATGTAAAACATTTAAATTCGTTATATTGAATTCGCAATTCGCATGTATAATGTTTAGCTACAAATGCATGCCGAAACTTTTTTTATTTTTTTCATTGTAAATTGTGGCTGTTGTTCATTTTGTTTATCTTAAAAAGAAAAGTAAGCGAGCATCTAATTCAATTTTAAAACAATTAACAGTGGAATATTAGTTTTAATAAATTGCTATTACTTTTAACTTGGTAGTTTTAGTTGATTAACTCATTTCTTTTACGACATATCAATCCTTTTAGGATTATTTAAAGCCGAATCCAATTATCTTGACAAAATATTTCAATCTTAATAATTATAAAATTATATGGACCGTCTAGGGGTCCTTTCTTGCATCTTACATCTATTATAATAAAGTCGTAATCTTGTCTGTTTGTTTGTTCACAATTTCGTTAATATATGCAAATGTTACACTGATTCACAAATAGATTTTAATACTCTTAAATACTTTTATTCCTGCATTATTTCTATATATAATATTTATCAAAAGAAATCAACATTCAAGAGGTTATCACATTTGCATATTACATTAAAGAAAATCTGTCTTAATAATTATCTCTGAATTTTTAATGGAAATAAGTAATAGAATTGTTTTAAGTATTCTATTTAGAAATGTAAAATGTTTTTGACTCCTAATGGGGGTAGTTATTTATTTGCCGCCCACCTCGGCAAAATGTGGCACAATGCCGGAAAGTGGGGATCCAGCAGGCTCCCCTAAAGGAGGGGCACTCCTGCAATTATAAAAATTGCCTGTGTAACCCCGTCGGCATTCCCCGGTAGGGGCGCCTCAGGCAGTAAGCAATGAACTTACTCCACCGGAAAGTCCGGTGGCAGGGCCTGGGAGGGTGAACCTTCTAGGTATTACCCAGGCGGCGTACCTCAGTCCAACAGGTGCTGGACCGGTTCCAGGCCCATCACCTGTTGGGCTGAGTGTCAAGTGACGAATCTTTGACGAGTACTACTACCCTGTCTCCCTAAAGCCGAAGCCGCTAGGAGACCTTCCCCATTTCGAGTAATGGGGGTAGACATTTATTTGCTGCCCACCTCAGCAAAATGTGGCACAAGGCCGGAAAGTGGGAACCCCGCAGGCTCCCCTAAAGGAGGGGCACTCCTGCAATTTTAAAAATTGCCTGAGTAACCCCCGTCGGCATTCCCCGGTCGGGGCGCCTCAGGCAGCAAGCAATAAACTTGCCCCACCGGAAAGCCCGGTGGTAAGGCCTGGGAGGGTGGACCTCCTAGGTATTACCCAGGCGGTGTACCTCAGTCCAACAGGTGCTGGGCCGGTTCCCGGCCCCTCACCTGTTGGGCTGAGTGTCAAGTGACGAATCCTTGACATGTACTACCCTGTCTCCATGCAGCCGAAGCCGCTAGGAGACACATCCCATCATCTCAAGAGAGTAATGGGGTAGATATTTATTTGCTGCCCACCTCAGCAAAATGTGGCACAAGGCCGGAAAGTGGGAACCCCGCAGGCTCCCCTAAAGAAGGGGCACTCCTGCAATTTTAAAAATTGCCTGAGTAACCCCGTCGGCATTCCCCGGTCGGGGCGCCTCAGGCAGCAAGCAATAAACTTGCCCCACCGGAAAGCCCGGTGGCAAGGCCTGGGAGGGTGGACCTCCTAGGTGTTACCCAGGCGGTGTACCTCAGTCCAACAGGTGCTGGGCCGGTTCCCGGCCCCTCACCTGTTGGGCTGAGTGTCAAGTGACGAATCCTTGACTTGTACTACCCTGTCTCCATGCAGCCGAAGCCGCTAGGAGACATCCCATCACTATGGAGAGTAATGGGGTATGAGATAAATGGATTCGCCAATCATTTTTATAACCAACGGCTGTGCTAAACAACCAATGGAAACGTTTCAAAATTATTATAAAAATTGTCGAATTTTGGATTCAATAAGTTCGCCGTTTACTACGTCACGGACCGCATTTAATTCTTAGCCGCCATCTTGGTTACTTCTTGGTCGCCATCTTTGTTCAACACAATATCTCGGAACTTAACAGGTTAACTACGCCACGGACCGCATTTGATTCTTGGTCGTCATCTTGGATACTGATCTGAACTACGCCGCCATCTTTGTTCAACACAATGTCTCAAAACTTAACATCGTTGGTGAAAATGTTGAAAAATATTCCACTCCAGAAATTTGTGAGAAACCTTTTGCCACAAATCTTGCTTTAAAAGTTTCACTGCCAAAAGCTGTGATTTTTTTTTGAAAAAATCCAGTGAAGAAATTATAGTTTTATCTGTTGGTTTTGCCACTATTTCGTATGTGTTATTTTCAGATAAAGCTTTCAATTTGGATACCATAGCTTGTTCCCATTCTTGGTGAATTTCTGAATTAATCGCCTCATTATAACTTTCCGGTGCGCTGTTCAATGAATAACAGTAATCCACGGCGTAATCTTGTATCTTTTGAATTTGTAAGAAGTCTGGCCTTTTTCGCTCCCTTATTGGGTATCGACGTGTCTGGTTACTGTTTTCGTCAGAAGTACTGTAATTGTCGTCGTTATTAATATTTTTATTGTGATCGATTAAGATGCTAGGTAATATATCACGTTTTTCATCCACGGGATCGCTATTTTTTAAATTTAATGTATCGTTGAATTTTACACATCTAACCCTTTTTATGGCATTTTGAGCTGCGAAGTAGATTAAGTATGCCGGGCTATTTTTATCGTAACCTACGAAAGTACCTTTTTCGCTTTTAGTATTTAGTTTACTGGTGTTTTCTATAAATGCAAAATAATCACAACCAAATAGATGCATTCTGTTCATTTTGGGGTTTTACACAGCAAAACGCTTCATATGGCGTTTTCCCTAGCCTCTTAGATCTATTTCTGATATATGCTGCTGCCATTAAAGCGTATGTCCATAAACTATGCGCTAATTTCGATTCGATAAGTAGGCATCTTGTCATCTGAAAAAGGGTTCGCCATGCCCTTTCAGCGGTGCCATTTTGGAAGGCGGAGTACGGCGCCGATTTCTCGTGTTTAATACGGTGGTTAATTAATAGAAGTTCAAAATCTTTACTAGTAAATTCAGTCCCATTGTCTGAGCGAATACATTTTATTGAACCGTACGGGGCAACATCAGCTAAATATTTCTTAGTGGCGAGGATAGTGTCGGATTTGCTTTTTTAGAAAACAAACCATAATTAAACCGGAAAAATCATCAATAAAATTCAAAACGTACCTTAGATTGTTTCTCCTCATCGGGCTGATCGGACCTGCACAAGTGAGAGAATTTTCGTAGCTTTTTTATCTGGCGTTCAGCTTATATCTTTTGTAATTTTCCTCTGTGCACACACATCACAATTTGGGAGATCGTCTGAAGGTATTATTTTCATGCTTTCGATTACATTTGGTAATTTTTTAATATCAGCTGTATTGCAGTTTCCTAGAATTTTATGCCAGGTTTCTAAGTCGGGACAGGCAGTTTTTGAGGGAACCATATTTTTTAAATAATATAGTCGGCCATTTTCTTTAATGTCAAATACAGTTCCATTGGGGTATATCAATTTTCATGTATTTTGGCCAAAGTGTATATTCGCGCCTTGTTTAATTGCAGCCTGCACGGAAAATGTGTCTTGCTTAAATGTAGGTATGAACAGAGCATTTTTTAGAATACAGTTACAGATTTCGCCTTTATTATTTTTAGGGATATTTTAGCATCGCCTCTTTTCAAGACTATATCATTTATTTGACTACCGTCGGCAAGTTTGACAAAATGACTTTGAGGATTAAAGTTTGAATCAAAATTAATAAAATCAGATTCCTTGGTGATGACATGCGCTGTAGCACCACAGTCTACAGGGATATTTTTACCGTTTGTGGTATTGTCAAAGTTACATGTGAATAAAATGTATGTTCTTCCTCAAAATTCTCAACGTTTTTTACAGAGTCCATTTTAGAGCGTTTATATCGACAGTGGAAACTTTTGTGGTTGGATAGTCCACAATTATAGCAGATAATTTTATTCTTTTTCTTGGGAAAATTACTTTTGGGGAATACGTTGCGGTGAGGTGCGTAATTTGGCAGTGTCTGCTTTCGAGAAGCATTTTTGAACTTCATAATATTGCTGGGGTTATTATTGTCCACGAGCATACGATTAGTCTCTTTGTAAATGCGCAATGCCACTTGAAATTCGCTGAAATTTATGGGTTTGTCCTTCTTTTATGAGTTATAACAGTTGTAAATGGTTTAAAATCGGCTGGAAGTCCCTTGAGGGTCATTGATATCAACAAGCTATCGCTTATTATTTCACCTGAGAGTCTTAATGCATTGGCGGTTGTTTCTGCCCTTATAACATAATCGGTAATCGTTTCATCCTCGTTACGTTTCAGAGACGTTAATTCTGTATATAGGGATATTATTTTCGGTTTCCCTTTTGATAAATAATGTTCTCTTAATATGTTCAATGCTTTCCTCCCATCATCCAATGCGTCTCTTATAATCAGAGACAGAATTCTATCGTCTAAACATTGAATTAGTTCTGCAAAAACAGTCCCGTTCTTTTCGAGAAATTCGGGGTCGTTTGGATTCTCTGTTGGAGATTGTATGACTTTGTGTAGTTTTCGAATCCTTAGATATCCCAGAAATTTTACCTGCCACAATTTGAATTTAGATTCCGATCCGTCAAAGAAAAGGCCGTGGCTGGGCGCATAACCTGTTAAGTTTTGAGACATTGTGTTGAACAAAGATGGCGGCGTAGTTCAGATCAGTAACCAAGATGGCGGCCATGAATCAAATGCGGTCCGTGGCGTAGTTAACCTGTTAAGTTCCGAGACATATAATATATAAAGTTGCTTTATTTAATTCATTTTTAATTTAATTTACATTTAATTTATTTTTAATTATTATTATAACCAACATCATTTGCGTTTATAAACGAAAGTAAGTTTTATTTAACCTATGAGTTATTTCCCTTTAAGATAGATTTTTATTTCACTGTTTGAATTTCATAGATGAAGATGACTGTTTTATAAATATATGTGACTAAACCCTCCGCGCGGCAATGTTTTTTTTTTTTTTTTACCTGGCAGCGCCGGGTATGTACAACTAGTTTTGAATATAATGCTACGAATTCTTAATATCTTCACGTATTTTTCTGGTTTTATTTATTATTTTAACAGCAGCTTACTTAAATGAATGACATGTTTTAGTGAGTCATAATCAAGCTTTCACGATTTTTGCCATCTTCAGGCGGCCCCAACACACGAATTTGAAATAAACTCATTCGTTTTTCTTTATAATAATTTCCTGTAGTCACTTAAGAGCAGTTGTTGTTTTTTTTTTTTTTCAGTTAATATTCTTACGTGTATTTTACAAAGGTAATTTATGTTTCATTCATTTTTTTTATTATTATCTTCAACTAAAAAATAATATATCAATGGCTAACAGTTGTTGTATAGTAAGAGTGACGCTCCAAAAGTAATGCTTCCAATTTCCATTCCGTCTAAATGAATCAGGGGTGATTGCATACTGCATTGTTATAAAGTCTGAGCTTATGCATTCATGATCGGAAAGTTTCATTTCTCTGTTGCAGGTATTAACGGTGAGAAACTTTAAGAAAGTAACCGTTGTCATGGACGTGCGTCAGACGCAAGAGATACGTTATTGAATTGCTCCATGTAGAAAAAAATTGAACCGATCAGCATTCATCGACTTTTAAGAAGATGCAGTTGATGTCAGCACAATTATGAAATGGGTTCGTCGATTTCAGATGGCGACAAAGATGGGACAAAGCACAATCCGGACTTTTACGGCCGAGGCATTAAAAGAGGCAAAAGTGCATTGAGAATGTTGCTGACCATGTAGTAAAATAAATTCTGAAGCACGAAACGTCGCTTGTTTTAATGGTACCACTGCCGTCTTCATAGCTCTTCAACGTTTTAGTCTTTTACTTAAAAATTGGATATCCTCGTATGATATGATATGAAACTGTGTGTACACACACACACACACACACACAAATATGTATATGTATGGATATGCATCTATGTATGTATATGTATGCATATGCATATGTGTATGTATATGTATGTATATGCATATGTGTATGTATATGTATGTATATGCATATATATACGTATATATATGTATATGCATATATACGTATATATATATGTATACATGCATATATATATGTGTGTGTGTGTGTGTGTGTGTGTGTGTGTGTGTGTGTGTGTGTGTGTGTGTATGCGTGCGCGCGCATACATTATATATATATTCGGTTAGGGCAAAAATAATGTCGTTTTTGACGTTCAACTTCAAAAGATCATAACTCCTTTCATAATAAACTTTATTAATCAAAATAAGAAACGTTAGAATCGGCACATTTTTGCCAACGAGAAACAAGTGTATTTATCCCATTAGCATAGAAAGCCAAAGTTCTGGAAGTGATGAAGTCATTGAAGGCCGATTCGGCATCATCTCGGCTTTTGAAGCATTTTCTCGCAGGAAGTTGTCGAGGTGCTTGAAAAATTGATAATCGGTGGGCGAGAGGTCTAGTGAATATGGCGGATGAGGCAGAGTCTCGTGGCCCTATTTGTTCAGCTTCTGCAGGGCAAGCATTATCATGGAGGAGAATTGGTCTCTTCATATTTACCAATCTCAGGCACATACGTTGGAGCTTCTGGTGCATTTCGTCACATTGTCGGCAGTACTTCTCCGCTATAATCGTTTCACCCGAATTCAATAAGCTGTGATGGATGAGATCGGCCACTGATCATAACCTTTTTATGGCACAATTTCGGCTTCGGGAAATGCTGTATAGCTTGACCGGCATCCGACCACTGTGCTGAACGTCGCCGGTTGTTGTAGAGGATCCACTTCTCATCACACGTCACAATCCTGTCTGGAAATAGGCCGTTTTTGTTGTGCAAAAAGAGCCTAAAAGACACCTCAAAACGACGATTTCTTATTATCGTTCAATTCATGCGGCACTTGTTTTTACTTCTCTATTTGCTTTAAATGATGAACGACTGTTCGATGGTTGGCTTCGAGTTCAATAGCAACTTCTCGTGTGGTTTTGCGTGAATCGGCTTCAATTAAGGCTTTCAAATGTTCGTTATCAACTGCAGTCGGCCGGCTGCGACCATCTTCATCATTGAGACTCTCATCACCATTACGAAATTTCTTGAAGTACCGTTGTGCCACACGTTCGTTAGTGGTTCCTGGGCAAAAATCATCATTGATATTATGAGCTGTCTCGGCAGATTTTCGGCCTAGTTTGAACTGGAAGAAGAAAATCGTGCGGATTTGAATTTTGTCCATGATATCGAAAAGCCTGCAAAAAAAAAAAAAATTAATAAAGAGATTGAGAACGATAATGAATAGTGCGTTTTTCGAAGTGCGTTTTTCGCTCTATCGAATCGTGATTCGATAGAGCGAAAAAAGCACTTCGAAATGATATATAATATGGATATATATATATATATATATATATATATATATATATCAATAAATTAATTCAGAAATCATATATAACAGTAACATATGTGAAAAAGCGATATTGTTTTTGTGCCAATCTAATATATATATATATATATATATATATATATATATATATATATATATATATATATATATATATGCAGTGCAACCCGGCTTTGTTCGGGACCTATGTACTGTTAATATCTTTATATGCATGTGTACATGTATATTAAAAAAATTTGTACTCATGTCCAGGTAACCTACATCTAAAAGTTCCAGCGTTTAGACTGAAAATTGACGGAGGAGTTTGGTAGAGTTTTCAAAGCTCAAATCGTTGAACTTTGACCACTTGACAGCCAAATTTCTGGCTGAAAACCGAATAAAATGATTTTCCCAAATATCAATTCCCCTTATGTAAAATATCGAGTCTGTAGACTAAAAAGTGACAGAGTAGTTTACTAGGGAATGTACACACACTCAGAGCCAGTTTCACTTTCATAGATATAATGAATAGATTAAATTACTATTAATCCCAAACCCAAAATTATTTGCTTTTGATTTACTATTGTTCTCAACTCCAAATATATTTTCTATTAATTAACTATTAATCTTAAATCCAAAATTATTTGCTATTAATTTACTATTAACCTCAATTCCATACTTATTTATTATTAATTCACTATTAATCTCAACCCCAAAATTATTTGCTATTAATTTACTTTTTTCTCAACTCCAAACTTTTTTTTACTTTAATTAACTATTAATCTCAACCCCAAAATTTTTTGGTATTGATTTACTATTACTCTAAACGCCAAACTTATTTACTCTTAATTCACTACTATTACTCTCAATACGAACTTTATTTACTATTTGCATTTCTGCCCGGCTTTGCTCGGGCCCTTTGTACTGCTCATAACTTGCCCTACGTGTGATTAGACTTTATGTAAGATTTCAAATGTTTAGACCAAAATTTGCCTGAGTAATTCCGTAGAGACTACAGAGGTAAATTTTTTTAAACTTTGACCCCAATTTTGACCACTTAACATTTATTATTTTGGTCTCAAATCAAACTAAAAAGTTTTGCCCATGTCCAAGTTACCTACATCTAAAATTTCAAGTCTTTAGACCAAAGATTAGCAGAGGAATTTGGTAGAATCTGCAAAGGTTAACTCTTTCAACTTTGACATTTTGGCAGCCAATATTTCGCCCCAAAACTGATTAAAATACTTGCCGCACGTCTGAATACCCGTTATGTATAAATTTCAAATGTTTAGACCTAAAATTGGCTGAGTAGTTTGCTAGACACTGCAAAGGTAAGATTTTTTTAACTTTGATCCCTTGGCGGCTCAAATTTTCGACCCAAACCGATTAAAAAGCTTGCACTATCTCTGAATATCGTTTATGTAAAATTTCAAATTTTAGACCAGAAATTGTCTGAGTAATTTTGTAGAGATCGCAGAGGTCAAGTTTTTAAAATTTTCACCCAAATTGTGACCCGTAACATTTATTATTTTGGGCTCAAAGCAAATTAAAAAGTTTGATCCATGTCAAAGAAACCTAAATTTAAGATTTCAAGTGTTTAGACCCAAAATTGGCGGAGAAGTTTGGTAGCGTTTTCAAAGGTCAAATCGTTGAACTTTGACCCCTTGACAGCCAAATTTCTGGCCGAAAACCGATTTAAAAGATTTTCCCAAATCTCAATACACTTCATGTCGAATCTTGAGTCTCTAGACCAAAAGTTGACAGAGTTATTTTGTAGGGAAATGTAACCAGACGCACACACACACACATTTTCACTTTTATAGATATATAGATATAAATATATATATCCAGATCGATGCAGATGCAGGGCGATCAAACCGTTCTGCGAAGTCATACACAGAGTGTGGTACTTTTGTAGGACCCTATGATATTACCATACATTTTTTGAACCCTGCCTTGAGGTTATCTGCTGAGAAGCAGTTTGATTGACATAAAAGACTTGAAAAACGTTCTTTATTAAATGACATGCCCAGATTTTGGCGAGCAAACCGAACAATGAACAATATATATATATATATATATATATATATATATATATATATATATATATATATATATATATATATATATATATATATATATATATATGAACTGTCTATTTATGGTTCCGGATTATTTTAAAGACGATTATGCATAGAAGGTATCGTTCCACAGTTTAAATAGTATTTTACTTACATTTTTAACGATGTCTTCTGTTTATTATTGTAGTGAATACGGAACGCTTATTCTATTTTATTCAGTAATAAATATATTTTTTACATTTGACGTTACGAGTTCGTTTTTTTTGTTTTGTTTTGTTTTTTTTTTACTGTGCTACTTTATCTTTTTTTTTATTTACTTTTGAGTAAGCCTTACATAACAAAAAATATGTTTCGAAATAAATGTTACAAAAGTCAAGAATTACTTTATTAAATAAATCACTAAAGTCACCATTCGCAAATACACTGAGTAACACAGAGTCAAAACATATTTTACGTCTTGTTCTGTTTTGCTTTTTGTTTTACGGCATATCAATCCTTTTTCGTGTTATTCAATGCCGAATCGAGTAATTTTGTAACATTTTATACATCTTCACGTTGTTTACATAGTTATTACTTATGTTTTGTTCGTTTTATTTTGCTTCTTTTACAGGCAGTCATCATCTTCTAATGCCCACCGACAGGGCATACATATTTAAATACTATAAAAAAATGGACACAACAATTTTTTTTTAATATGAAATAAAACACTTTGTTTCATTACTTACGATTTAATTTATTTAAAAAATATTTATTTCCTATTTAAAGATTTTCAGTATATTTTATTTAACTGAAGAAATATTTATTGTTCATACATATATTTTTTCCATTATTTTTATTACATTGTTAGGTGAAGTTTCAGAATAGTTAACCCCCCCTCCCCATATTAAGAATGGCTTTCGGCATGATTCTTACAACAGCGATATCAAAGTTTTTTATTTTTTATTTTAAAACAAATTATAAAAAAAAAGATACAAGACCATTAATTTTTTTTTTCATTAAATCGCTATTTAGGTGAAGGTTCAAAATAGTTAACCCTTCTCCCCATAACCGTTTTTTTATGCAGTAAAATACTGTTTCAATAATTATGGTTTAAATAAATATTTATTCCTTATTTAAAGATTTACAGTATAATTTATTTAACTGAAGAAATATTTATTGTTCATGCATATATTTTTCCCTTATTTTTTTACATTGTTAGGTAAAGTTTCAGAATAGTTAACCCCCCTCCCCATATTAAGAATGGCTTTCAGCATGATTCTTACAATAGTGTTATCAAAGTTTATTGATTCGTCTTATTTAACAAAAATTATAAAAAAGATACAAGAACATTTTATACATTTTTTTCATTAAATGGTTATTTAGGTGAAGGTTTAGAATAGTCAAACCCTATCCCCTTATTAAGAATGGCATTTTTATTATTTCAGCGTGATGCTTACATTTTTCTTAATATAAAAAAAAAGATATAAGAAAATGTTAAGCTTTTTTTTTTAATTAAAATGTTAGATCAAAGTTCGGAATAACTTACTTTATAGCCAATTAGCTAGCTGTATTAAAATGTTTTAGCATTTAATACCTAATAAGGTTTTCGCTTCAATTGTCACAAGCAGACAATATCGATTCAAAGGAGGTAATTCGTCAACAATTGTTTTAGCAAAATTATACGGTAAAGTGTAGTGGACTGGTGGATATATTATACATATCCCCCAGTTTATATTTATTTGCTTCCCCACTGAGCAAATTAGGCACAAGGCCGTTTTTTAATGTGGAGAGAGAGGGGGGAATGGGGACCAGCTCCCGATGAGTGGGAAATGGGAGTTTGATAGGAACTGTTGGTATAAAGGGTTGCTCCTACATTGACCAAGGTAGATATGTGGGGTTACCCCCACATATGGTCTTTGCTTGCAGTATCTGTCGGAACAGATACTACACTTGGATCTTGTCGCCCGGTCGCAAAGGGCGGGGGCCAGTGTATATACATATCCCCCAGTTATTCATTTGATAAAAGTAATATTTAATGAGCATGGTTCTTCTTGCCAGGCAATGGGTTCACCTGAACCAACAGGTGATCCTCCAATAGATAATATGACTCGAAATACAAACGGGCCTAATGTTGAATTGTTAAACAATGAACAATTAGAGGTCTTTAATACTATAATCAAGGCTGTCATGGCAACTGAAAAAGTAGCCCCACACAACAATTGCTTCTATTTAGATGCCCCAGCCGGATCAGGAAAAACCTTTTTTATTCAACATGTTATATGATTACTTCACCTCCAGCAGTACTGTAACCGCCACTGCGGCATTGCTGCAATGCTACTAACTTCAGGGAAAACACTCCACAGTATATTCAAACTACCTGTACCTCTGACAGAAACCAGTGTCTGTAACGTTTCTCCTGTATCAGAGCATGCTTCTTTTTTGAGAAAGATAATGGTATTCATCATAGACGAAGCCTTTATGATACCTAATCATGCACTGCTTGCTATAGATAGATGTTTACAAGATATAATGGGTAACGATAAAATATTTGGTGGTGACTTCAGGCAAATTTTGTCAGTACTGCCACATGGATCACCTACATCTATTATAAACACCTGTCTTAAAAGATGCCCATTGTGGCATCATTTCAGTCAATTACAACTAACACAAAACGTCAGAACTAACATAAATGAACAGGAGTTTTCTAGATGGCTCCTTCATCTTGGTAATGGTACACTAACGAGCAGTCTTAATGACGTTCCTGTAGATGCCATAGATGTTCCTGATGATTCGGTATGTAATGGTTCTCTAATCTCAGAAATATTTGATTGCAGCCCTCAAGAAATGGAAAATAGAATCATCATGACTCCAAAAATACAGAATGTTTAACAGTAAATGTAGAAATTCTAAATAATCTTCCCGGAGGTATAAATACATATTTAAGTACAGCTTACATCTCCGATGATAATGCTGAACTTCAAAATTATCCTATCGAGTTCATAAATTCATTAACTCCATCTGGAATGTCATCTCACCGACTTAATGTGAAAATAGGGCCAATAGTAATGCGACTGCGAAATTTATCCATAAATCAAGGACTTTGTAATGGAACTAGGATGAAAATAAAAGAATGTCATCAAAACAGCATCATTGCTATTTTAATTAATGGATCTAATAGAGGTTCCACAGTTATCATTCCAAGAATTAAGTTAAAGCCAAGTGATACAAATGTTCCGTTTGCAGTTCATCGGATACAGTTTGCAATACGATTAGCATATTCACTGACCATCAATAAAGCACAAGGCCAAACTTTATATAAGGTTGGTATATATCTTCAACAATCTGTATTTTCTCATGGTCAACTGTATGTGGCATGTTCAAGAGCTCGATCTAAGCACAGTGTGAAATTTAAGGTAATGCAACTGCACAGAGATGATAATCAGGGAAGAAAGCGTGGTGTAACATATACTAAGAATATTGTTTACCGTGAAGTGTTATGAAAAATGCTATGGAATCTAAAAATTAACATGGATGTAAATATGATTTTGGAAAAAAAAATTTTAAATTGCTTTCCTTATATTTAAAATTCATAATTTGATGAAAAAGTAGTGTACAGTTTGTTTAACTTTACTTAATTATATAACATTGACATAAATTTGATAGGTACAACCTACCTCACATCATTTTGATTATCGAAAAATCAAAATTTAACAGTACTTCGTAAGATTTACAGAAACACTTCATTTTATATGCATGTAATACACAAGAATCTGAATATTATAACAGATTACAATGTTTTTATGGAAAAAACGTTTGTACAGAAAATTCAAAGTGTTCTATTTATATTATCAGGAAGTTGTGATGCATTAATTGAAATCTATATCAATAATTCGACTTAAAAAATATTTGTGAATTTCCAAATCTTCATTGAATAAAATTCAAAATAAATAGAAAAGTCTATTGCATATGTAAAAGTTGACGGTTGCTTATTTAACTTCATTAAAAGCTATCAAAGTCAACCAAGAGCTGCTAAATATGCTGGCTTAATGGATCATTTAGCAAGGAATGAAGATTGCGATTCTGGTGTACCAATTATTCTACCATCTTCATTTACAGGAAGTCCTAGGAATCTTCAACAACTGTATCAAGATGCAATGGCAGTTTTCTGTAAATATGGAAAGCCAGATCTATTCCTTACCTATATATGTAATCCAAGATGTCCTGAAATATTAAACAACTTGGGATCATCAGAACTTTCACAAAATCGATGTCAACAATGTCACACAGTTTTTTTTTAAATTCACAGTCTAACTCCCCAGAACCTGCTGACTGACCACTATTCTCACTCCAAGCAGTTGATCGACGTCCCTGTCACCGCCTCAATCATCATCAGTACTTCCTGACAATATGAACAGCATCAGTTACGATCGCATTGACCTTCAATAAAAGTTTAAACTAAAGTTCTTTGTTCTACTTGCTTCCATACGTTCATTTTTGTAATATAGCAATAAGGAATTTCTTACTGATGTGTTTTAAAAGATTTTAACTACCGTGGAATTTCCACGGGTCCTGCTAGTAATGATAATTTCACTAGTAGAAAATGGCAGATGTTAAAATGTGTAGAAGAAAAGATTGTTAAACACTTATTAGTTTGTATGCCGAATCCTTTAAGAAATTCCATACTCCTGTGGAATGGAATTTGCTAAATTACATGTTAATCTGACAAAGCATAAATTCAACATCGAAGCATTCCTAGTTGTAAATTTCGTCTCGGGTTTGGCACAAATAGTTTCCGTTCAGGTCGATAATGGTAGAAAGGGAACTGGTTTTTGTGTCTATTGTCTTGGGCATGCGTCCTGCTCCAGGATCCGAAAAAAGGCAAAAACGAGGCAGGGCACACTCATGCGAGGGTTTTTTTTTAAACCACCTCACGTGACCCATAAAACAACAGGAACCGGAAATTCTGCCAACCGAAAGGATCAGGGAAATTACTCATCAATGAGGAAGAAATGGGAGGGGCATAAATTTTCATAGTATGAAATTGTCCCAGGTTATGATTAGGGCTAGGACAACTGCATATTCTTTTCATTGTTTTGACTCTCGAGTGTGTATCCATTGTTATTTTATATGCTTTTATATAGAGTTATGTGGTTCTCGGTTGATTAACTGTGTCGGATATATACCCGAGAGTCAAAACAATGAAAAGAATATGCTGTTGTCATAGCCCTAGTTGTGATACACGAAGTAAAATTAAGTTTAATCTGAAACTTTTGCCTTACATTATTTGCCTATGTGATAGAGAAGTGTTTACAAGCTAACTGCACTGACAAGAAAGCTAATCATTAAAAAAACATCCCTTGCGTAAAATAAATGTTTTGCCTACGGAGATATAAATGTACTCGATTGACCGTTGAAGATATTTTCGGTTTTTATGTTATCTTTTAATGTTTTAGGTAGCTTAACTTGCAAAATTAGAGAGGGAAAACCAAGAGATTAGATGATAATTATTTTATTTCCTCGGTATTAATTGAATTAATACAAAATTCCCAGTGTCATTACGAAAACGGAAATTTCCTGCAAACGAAGTGCTATTTAACGTACGAATAATCGGATTGATCTCCGTAATTACGCTGATTACTAACTTAAATAATTAGCTATAACCAAAATATTGTGACCCCCCCCCCCGTATTTTAAAAGAACAACTGATTGCCTTTGTTATTTATAGTTTGTTTTTATGGTTTGTTTTTATGGTTTGTTTTTATGGTTTGTTATTTATAGTTTGTTTTTATGGTTTGTTATTTATAGTTTGTTATTTATGGTTTGTTTTTATGGTTTGTTATTTATAGTTTGTTTTTATGGTTTGTTTTTATGGTTTGTTATTTATGGTTTGTTTTTATGGTTTGTTATTTATAGTTTGTTTTTTATGGTTTGTTTTTTATAGTTTGTTTTTAGTTTGTTTTGTTTTTGTTTTGTTTTTGTTTTTTTGTTTTTTTGTTTTTTAATAACTAGCGCCGGGCCTTACCTGGTCGTAAAACACGCTTAAATATATTTTAATTCATGCAGATTTCCTAGCTATCATTATAAAGCTAATTCTCTATTAAATATTATGTTGTATCTAATATATAGTACTGATTTCAAAAGATTTTTTTTTTTAATGACTTGGGTGCCATCAGCAAAACATTTAGCGCTCAGGTCGCGTTCCCTACCGTTTGAGCTGTCGATAGATAGATAAGAAATGTGTAAAATAAAATCACCTAACCGCAAGCTGTGAATACATGTGCAAAAGTAATAGAAATATGTCAGCAAGTTGAAATGAATATTTTGCATTTCAGCCGATATATGTTCATACGTGTTATTCATCAATCCAAACAAAGATTTTACTCGTTATAAACTATCATTTTTGTATGATTACTATTTGCAGTTAATTTCAGTGTTATATGACCAGTAGTTTGTTTAAAAGTTTATCGGTTAAATATTTTCACACAAACGCTCACACATACATACATTTTATAACTTAAAATATTGCAGCATTAAGAATTGATTATATAATGTTATAAATTGAATTTTAAAAAAATTCTTAATGCTGCAATATTTTAAGTTATAAATTTATATGTTTTACTAGAATATCTTGTCCTTTTTCTTTTCCAGTTTTAACAAATAGTCCTTTACTTTTCCATGTTTAAGCTTAACCATATTATTTTTCATGCTCGCATTTTTCTATTGTAATTTATGATTTTTCTAGGCTTTCAATAAATTCACTTGTTCTTTGTTTAAATTCAGTCTTTTTTGCTTCCATAAACACATATGTAATAACAATGTCTGGCACTCGCCTGCTTTCAATAAAATTCATCCAATTAGCTCTCTTTCATGCTTTCATTCTCTCTGTTTAACTTGTTTTTTTCTTTTCGCGACAGCAGTAAATTAGTAGCAACAGTAGTCACTGAAGCGAAACCAGCCATAAAAAGCGTCGCTCACTTCCTTACATATTTTTACGATTTTGAACACCAGAAAATTTATCATAACTTTTGTTTTACTGAACGAAAATTGAACATTTTTTTCACAATATAGCTGAGAAAGTTATCTATAAACTGCAATAATTGTTTGAAATTTGTTGACTAATATTGACTAAATTTGACTAAAACAGCCACTTAACCATATATTCAAACAGTACCGTGTTTGAATGATATATATGTATTATCTGTATTTAATTATATTCTAATACATGCAAAACGTTTAAATTCGTTAAAATGGGCGCAGACTTGCAATCTCGCACGATTACCTAATTGAAAGATTTTTTTTTTCAAAACGAACTTAGAGGATCTTAGTAAACAAGCACATTGACGAAACAATTTTATTCCCCAAATTTTGAACATATTCTCAAAGCAATAGATTACATTACATTAACATATTACTTATTCCTTACAATATAGGATTATTTTAGTGCCAAAAAGTTTTGCCTATGGATGCAAAAACGTGTTTTGGCACGTGCCAAAACACGTTTTTTAGTATATAGTAAATTGTATCTATTGTAGATCTTTTTTTTTTATCTTTTACCTTAAAAGTGGAAGTAAGTGCGCTTATGTTTTAACATACAATCTACCATGCACAGACAAATTAACAGTCTTTCTTTTTCAATTAATTTCCGTAGCTTAGTTATCTTGATATAATAATAATGAATGTATAGTGCCATGATAATTTCGGAAAATGTTTAATGCGGGTACGTTATTTCATCTTTTTTAGGTTGAATGGTGTAACGTAATGTCATTAATGCCATAAGTTTACGAAATTAGACGTTTCTTCGTTATAATAGGAAAATTAAAAAATCGAAATATAAAATTTTGAGTAAAACCAATGGTATTTACTTGTCATGTGGAATTTACTAATATGCATAAAACTTATGAAAAACGATAAGATAGAAAATGAATTAATAAACATAGTTTTGGAAATAACTTTCAAATTTATACATAATTATTACAGCATCAAGTCAGGGATAGTAACTCAGTCCGTCTTGTTACAATTAATGGTGGATGTTACGCAATTATCTATTTGTAAAAGTATATTTTATGTAATAATGATGCAGTAATATTTAACTAATTGCGATATGCCAATTAGATAATATTGCTTTTAGTTGAAATTGACATAAAAATTAAGTAGATAATATTAGTTTTTAATGAAAACTACATTTTCGACTGTCAGATTTCGTTATTATAATGGAAAGGAACCGAAAAATTTAACACATTTATTCTGTAATTTATTTGTATAGTTTTCGCTTAAGAAGACCAAGGTCATGAGTTAGATTTTTGATTATTAAACTTACTTCATTTTTAATAAAATAATATATAGATAATGACATTGTGTTAGGTAGTTATTACATGGCAACATTGGAGACTCACATTGTATGCACAGTCACAACTAAACAAAGACGAAGAAAACATTTTACTCATTTTTGCAGTTGAAACAACAGACATTTATTTACAAGTACTGCCAGAATAACACCTTATCTCTTGTTCAAAAATATTCTCGAACTCCAATGTGCTTAACAAGACATTGCCACGTCAAACATGTGGTACTCTGTCTTTTTCCGGCCGTATATAGGGCAGGTCTTTCCCTGTCGCTTTCGGGCCACGTCTGTAACACGTATATTACTGTTCTCGGGATACGTTTTTCCTTTTTTTATAATCTTTTTCTTTCTTTCTTCCTCGCTGTGCTGTCACCTCGCACATGGCTCGGTCATTTGCATACGTTGGCTGTCATACAACTACTACTGCTGCTGCCATACGCGCGTCCATGCTCCATGACTGTTAAATATTCCAGTCCTAATAAAATGTATTAATCTTTGAACTAAAGAAAGTAATAGAATTACAATTATCTGTTTTACTTCTTCTCTCGTTAGATATATCCATTAAATTGTTTTAAATATGCCTTAAAATATGAGGATCGTCGTCATCGTTTTAGCTCAAAAACTAACATGGTGGGAAGCTATGGAGATGGAGTTGTACCATTAAAAGCAACGAACTTTTGTGCTCCAGAATTTGTTTGTCTACAGAGTCACCACAAATTCTCAATGCACTTTTGCCAGCCTTTTTTTTATGCCTTATCGTAAAAGTCTCTGTCGCCACTCTGAAATCGATGAACTCATCTCCTAACTGTTCTAACATCAACTGCATTTGCTTCGTAAACGTTCAACAGTCGTTGGTGGAGGTTGATAGGTTCAATTTTTTCTGCATGGAGAAATTCAATGACGCATCTCTGCTTCTAACGCACGTCCATGACAGGGGTTACTTTCGTAGCGTCTCACACCGTTAATACCTGCAACGAAGAGATGAAACTTTCAGATCATGAATGCATAAGTTCAGTCATCATAACAATGTGATTTACAATCAGCTTTGATCCAATCTGGACGAAATGAAAATAAGAGACATTACTTTCAGAACGTCCCTTATATATTAAAACAACACTCGAAAAAGTACAGGAGATTTGTGGCCATTTTTGTATGCACAATAGCGGGAAAATTTATTTCTGGTATTTTTTTTTTTTTTTTGTCGAATTACTTGTGAGAATTTTGCGGAGAATTTTTATGATGCGAGTGGTGAACATGGCGATAGATTCAATCAGGAGATTTCAGTGATGGAGAAATGTTTTAAAGGGAAATGGAACCTTGACATGTCCGCAGACTACTGCTAGAATAGAAAAAGTGAAGATGGCGCGCAACACAAGAGGGTTAAGGGAACAGATGTTGTTTAAACTGACAATTCTGTGTTTTTCATTCGTAACCAATAATAATAAAATATGATTTATGTCTAGTCGAAAGAATAAACGTAAGATTTAGTTACAGGATATTTTCTTACACCAAAACAGGTCTTATCTGACATGTACTTTTTTAACCTGAAATTTGTTGTACAGTCATTAATACTAGTATTACATCTTTATTAAAATCACATTTAAATTTAAGATTATTTAGCCTTCCCATTCTCTCTATGAACTATTGTTTGTTGCATATAGGTAACAGCTACGGGCGTGTATAAAGTATGACACACTTGTGTCGTCGTCGTCGTCGTCGTCGTCGTCGTCGTCGAGGATCCAGACTCTTGGTTTTACTACTAGTCACTTTTTGTTACTTGAATGTAAACACATTATTTCAAATAATTTATTTGTATTCTCAAATGTTAATTTAACCGTAAAATTGTGTTTCGGTCCGTCTCAGTATTGAATGGTCGTGTTTTACTTTTATATGAATTCATATGTTTTATTAAGGTTTTTAATGAAATGTTGTTATAGTTATACACTTTATTAAAATACGTTGTTTCTTTAGAATTCCTTAATGTTCTTAGTTCCTAAATGTAAACGTACAAATTCTAAATTTAGTCTAGAATGTTTTTATCATCTGACCATACACATAGTGTGTTACCGTGGCCTTCGTAATTTACGACGGCTACAGTGTTACATTGTGAAGACATCGACTGAAGAATTTATTAGATTCAGCATCTTTAATGCTACATTTTAAAGTGTTTCCGTAAAATTGACGGTATCGTTGAAATATCTAACTAATCTACGTCAATTGAAATAACATAAAAATATATATGTTCTTGTACAAGTTACTGTGTACTCTGTTTTTTCTTGTACAGCACTTTATATGTATGTGTGTGTTATATGTATGTGTTATATCTGTGTGCATGTGTTTTATATATATATATAATTTAGTAGACGAGACTCTTTTCTCTTCCATACTTCCTCATTCTCACAGAAGAGATACTACGAGTTCATCTCTGTTATATCGTAATTTTCAAGACAAGTGCTCGATTGGGTTTCCACATATGATACCTTCCGGTAAAACATTCGCAACAAACACTGATCTCTCTACAACCACTGTCAACAATTTCCCTTACTTTCTTTCTATGCCTAATGCTAAACGAAAATCCCATAAGCAAAGTTTCTTTCCTAGAACTGTCCGTCTGTGGAATACAATACCGCGAGTCTGCTTCCCATCTGACTATAACATGGTCGATTTAAAATCTAATGTAAACAAGTCCTAGTTGAGGCATCCTCTTAAATAATCAAACCCTACCCAGAGTCCACCATTCTTTATCATCACTGTGCCGTCTCACTGGCCACCTGACACTCTTTAACTCTTATCCTAGAGTGGCCTTTGGGCCTTGATAGACGGTGACAACCCTAGTAATATATATATATATATATATATATATATATATATATATATATATATATATATATATATATATATATATAACCTTTTCTGTGTGTATACCAAATTTCACTGTCAATATTTGATTTACAAACTAGGAATTTGATATATAGGGGATTTAGACATGTGGAAGAAATTCGATTTGGTCCTTAGCCGGTAAATATAGCTGCTAAAGTGTCAAAATTTTAAACTTTTGAACTTGACAGCTACAAGTCGACTTAAAGTGTTCTTCTACGCATGCGCAAATAGATATTTATAGGTTAAACGACGTAATATTTTTTTAAACTTTTTATGAACATGGCTCAAAGAGTAATGAACTGATCGTAATGAAGTCATTTTTTTACTTTTTTAATCACTATTATATATTGGCTACAATATAATAATCGATTGAGAGTTGAGTCTATAATAATTAAGATTAAATAAGCATGGATTAAAATATCATATTTAAGCGTATTTTACGACCGAGCAACGCCAGTCAACCTGCTAATATATAAGATTGGTGCTTGGTTAAATGAAAATTATCACAATATACTTAAATACCCTTTCCGTTGATACGCGTACCTCACAACCAGAAGCATTTCTAACCATTAATACAATTCATTCCGAAAATAATAACTGCAACTAATGATGACATAATCATTTGTAACGTTAATACAGACATTGGAATTCAGACTTTTAGCCGACAAATTCGATAAATGCTTAATGCAATAACGTCACACGTTAATGATCATCTAAATTTGTCTCGGTGTGTTTCCTGTTTCTAACGAGGATACTTTACAACGCAACCAATTGCTTAACGGCTAGTCCTAATCCAACGCTGAAACTGAGATAACACGCGAACTAATGGAATCGATCTACATAATCCGATCATAAGCTAATAGTGTTCTATCAGAACTGAGTCAGACTTGATCGTGGGTCAAATAACAAGATATTTGGGGGGGGGGTCTGAATGTTTCAATTTATTTTGAGTTTCTGTTGAATATTCCTCTGCGGAAGAGTCGGTAAAGATGCAATTCACTGTTATATATAGAACGGTAGATTCGAGTTAGATGTATACTCCTTGCCAGGATACCTTCTTTAGAAAGCTCAATGTGGGTTCAGAGCAAAAATAGAGTTAGAATTCAATATATAAGCTAGAATTAAATTCAATTCTAATTTTTATATATTGTGATACTAATGATTAATTATATTGGATTATTTTCACGGAAAGACATTTACCTAAGTGGGAATCATTGTTTCTTTCAGCAGTGAGGAGTGCGATTATCATTTTCAGATTAAAAAATAAATTTAACGTAGTATTTTTAATGACTGTAATAGCCGGGGATCAATTTGTAATGATAACGTTCTAATAAATGGAACACACACTTTTATTGTCACGTCAGTCGTTAATGCTGCCCCTAGCCGTTAAATGTTTCCCTTTCTCGTTGGCAAGGTGTATATAATCTATGATAAGTGGCGTAGAAATTTGCGAAAAAATGAAAAGAAATAATGTAAATGCTAGTGACATTAACAACAGTGGGTGTTCACTGTAGTAGAACGTTATAATTCCAAATTTAAGCCTGTAAACGATGATAATCGCTTATAATAATTTAGGAATAAGTGAAAAATAAAAATAAAGAGCAAATGGTAGATGTAGCGTTGTTCAGGTCCACCAATTTAAAAAAAAAAAAAAAAATTTTAATTTTATTTTAGTTTTTTTTTTTTTTTTTGTAATCTGAAAATCTGTAATCGATGATAATCGCCGGAAAATAAAGTACGAAAAATTGAAAATCTAAAGGCTAGAGTCAGCATTGTCCAGATCCGCCAAACCATGTTAGAGTATACCTGAACAATTGGAACGTCCCATTACCAAAGTTGACCTTGTTGTCTTTTTTCAATTATTTGTGCGGATTATTATCGATTGAACCCTCGGCTACCAGGAAGGAATTTGGAAAGGGGGTTTCTGCTTCACATGCAACGCAATAGTAAATATGGAAAAAAGGCTATATATTTAAAGATTTGGAAGGGAGTGTCAATATTCGTTTATAATATGGTAGCTTAGTGTGCAAGAGATAATAATCTGCAGAATTAGTTGAAAAAAACGAAAAGGTAAAAATATGTAAGGGAGTGCCAATTGTTAAGGTGCACTCATGTTTGTATTACGGAATGTGTTGTATCAAAAAAAAAGAAAAGAAAACGAACGGATGGAGTGCCTGTAGTGCAAAGTGTTTTCAATCAGATAAAAATACGAGTAAAAGGTTTGAATCGAGGGAAGCTGTTTATTGTGGTTTGCGATGACGACGACGAAGAAGAAGGAGAGTGTTATAGTGTGTTTTAAAGGTTCTAAAATAAAGCATTATGTTAACATTTGCGGAAGACTATGTAAACTTGAGTAAAAAATAAATAAAGGGAACGGAATACCAGTATGTATTACGAAGTGTGCTCAATGGTTAAAAAAATCGATCGCAAGAGTTGTGTAATTTTTTTGTTGCTGTTTTGACGATGACGTCGACGACGACGAAAGAGATTCTTATAGTGGATAGCGTATTTTAAACTTTGTAAAAGAAAAACAAGTAAACTGGTTAATGAACGTTCGTTTAATGATTTTCTCTCTCATATTTTTCGATCTTACAAGACTGAAATAATCTATGCATTAAATAAACTTGACGCCGGGCGAAATAATGTGTCTCTCAGTGACGCCATATTTTAATGTTAGTAACGGTTCGTTTATAAAGTGAAGAACTGGATTCGGGAATATGAGAATTATGAGAGCTCAGCCAATCAGAATAGCGAGGGCGGCTTTATTATTTATGAATCAGAAATTGGAAAGATTATGTTAGATCTATGTACGTATGAGTCAGTTAAAGTCGATGTAATCACAGGATCTATGGAACGTGTAGAATTCCTCCCGGTGACTACTTGTAGCTGTGGCAGAACTGAATATTTAGAGCGCAAAATAGCGACTACTCCCTTTAAAAATGTTGCGAATGTGATGGTGTTGCTCGTAGGATGTAAAACTTTAGACTTTAATTAATTTAAATGTAGGCAAAACTAAATAGGAGTTTGGTGATATGTAGTCGATGTGCATAGTTAGGGGCGAATTGTAAATAGGAGTTTGTTCACAGTGGCCAGAAACTGTGGTGTGAAAAACAAATGGACTTCATCGAAAATATAAGATTAAGAGGTACTTTAATCTGATCACTTTATCAGGCAACATAATCAAATCACACGGTTAATCTCTGACGCTTGCGTTACATTGACTCATAAAAATAAGCCACAACAACAATCCCCAAGACGATCCCCAAAATTGCCACCCATTTATCGTTATTACGACACGTGACCATCTTAGCCAATCAACAAGTAAATGAATGGAATTGCGAGTTTATGCCTTTCCAAAAGGTGTGTCCAAAATAGATCTGATGAGATTCGAACTCGGCATAGCCGATTCCATATTCCGTCCCTATAAAATCTCAGAAAAGCGAAGCTTATTTGAATACACAGTGCATTCATTCTTCAAACGTTTATAATAAAAGATATAATCAAATGAATTTAAAAGTACATCGGTAGTGCAACGCCCGCCTTAAGATAGAACAGAACTAGAATGTTTGCATTTTAAAAGTACAACTTTAGATAAATGATATGTATGCTTTTAAAACGAATTGAGTTCGGCGTCACACCTAATTTATTGCGACATTTATAATTAATATACATTGGAGATCTGTTTGCTCGTTTGACCTACACAAGAAACACATTACGGTATAATTGAACCTGAATAGTGTTTTTTCCGAGATGTGTTAATTTAAAAAAAGAAAACAGTTAAACACTCCAAATCTGTTTAAATTGGGCTTCCAGGTTATATGCTTGATAATAAATTGCTTTACTGAAAGTTGCTATTTGCATAAACAGTATTCAGTGTGCACAAAAACAATTTAAATAAAATCTGACAAAATATAAATGTCAAATTTATATATATATATATATATATATATATATATATATATATATATATATAGAGAGAGAGAGAGAGAGAGAGAGAGGGAGATATATATATAGAGATATATATATATGTATATATACTAGCTAGTATATATATAGTATATGTATACTAATACTGCTAGTGTATATATATATATATATATATATATATATAGCAAAAATGGTAATTAGTAAAAACCTGAAGAAAGTGTTCAATATTATTGCAGAGCAAATATATGTTTTATTTTTTTATTGCCGTTTTATCTGCTTAGTTACACATGTTTCGGTGACCCAATCATATCAACGATCCAGTAACTTCATCAGACATTACAGAACAAACCTTTTTTCTGTAATGTCCGATGAAGTTACTGGATCGTTAATACGATTGGGTAACCGAAACATGTGTAACTAAGCAGATAAAATGGTAATAAACAGATATATATATATAATATAATTATCCATACTAATATATATATATATATATATATATATATATATATATATATATATATATATAGTGTAATAGACAAGAGGCTTAAAAGAGCAAAGTTTCAATTAATGTATGAATACTTTAAAAATGCTTTGCCCGAAGTGCTGCTGATATATGGTAAACTCGATAGGCGTATTTACCTAGGCCTATTAATATGGAGGATAAAACATAAATAATTGTGGAATATACATCGGATTTACATCAGGGCCCATAAACATAGAATCTCTATACACAAGCACTTTTTTAATAATGGATCGTTTGAAAAACCAAATAACACTAGCAAAATACATATGGTACCTGGAGGATATGAATATTCCCTTTAATATTAGGTGGGATATATTAAGCTCCTTGAAGACATACAAACCTGGGGACAAATTCTGTACTCTCTGTAGATTTGAATCTCTGGCTATATTGAAATTCAATGACCCCCCCCCCAATCAACATGTTCAAACCTAAAACATGAAGTAGTGTTCAGATGCATGCACAGAAGATGGTCTAAATTTAATAATTTCAAACCACGATAATAAAACAAATATTAAAAATAATTTTACCAAAAATTTGATCAGTAACTACACCTCATATTATTTTTACTAAACATTAATTTATAATAATAGATAATAACCATTAACTAGCATAATCTTTAAAAATAAACAAAATAAATTGGCATAAACATTACCTGTAATCACAATATTAGGTTTTTAAACAATCCAATATATATATATATATATATATATATATATATATATATATATATATATATATATATATATATATATATATATACTTCGGAATAAAATTATCTAAGAATCAACTGGCATGGAAACCTGTAATTATAAGTTTTACAAAATATTACTGGCAGTAATAATCTATAAGTACTATCCCATCTAAATAAAAATTGCTCGATATACAAGATAGAGCAAATAAATCAAATTTCAGTAATTCAATGAATTTAAAACTTTATGACGTGAAATGTTTCAATTTCAACATAAAAGATGTTTATCATTCTATATAAGATAAACAATACATTTGAAATATTATAACTCCTTATCCTATAGGATTTCGATGTCTACCATCTCTTCAGAGGAGAAAATATTAGCAAATAGTTATAATGGTTTACACTTTATTTGCTAAAGTCAGTGAGATATGGAAAATCACAATTAAAAGTTGTTTAAGTATTTAAATGTCATAGAGTAAGGGAAGTTAATGAAAAGGATACAAAAATTCACATCCAAATTGCATGGTAAAATCCGAAGTGAATGTCTTTGATAGCAGTCTGGTAAAATGATCCTAACTGTATTTTGAGTAATCCACATCACAAGGTAATGGTTCGAAGTAGGCATTTTCCTGGATTAATTTTCTTTGTTTATATAATTTCTTTGTTTATTATAATTTTTTGTTTCCTCCATACAGTTTCGACTTTGCAATTAGTTTCACTCTTCTAAGATACTCCTTCCTGACTTACTCCTTCATTTCTCTGTTCATGATGCCTCCACCCTCCAACATTCCCAAATACTTATACCCTGTATTTTCTATTTCTTTCATGATTTCTCCATTTGGCAGCACTATTTCATTCGAATGAACCTTATTCCTCTTTTCATCGCCAGCACCGCGCATTAACTAATCCCAAACTCCATCCCAATGTCTCCTGAGTATGTTCCCACAAGTTCTTCCAGTCTCTCCATTTCCTTTTCATTTCTACCGAATATTTTCAAATGATCCATAAACAGTAGATGGTTGAGGCGTCTGTCACCAGATCAAAAGTTATGCCCCAGTTTTTCTCTCTTCAAAAGGATGCTCAGTGGTATCATTATCATTACTAAAAGAAATGGCGATGAGGAATCTCCTTGAAATATTCCACGTTTAATGCCAACTTGCCCCATTTCCTCTCTGTTTACTGTCAGCACCGTTTTCTATTGAGCCATACTTGTCTCCAAAAGCCCTACCACATTCTCAGCAACCTTCATCATCAATAGTGTTTCACGTATCCGTGGATGAGGAACCATGTCATAATAATAATAATAATAATAATAATAATAATAATAATAATAATAATAATAATAAACCCGTTTATATAATATATAAAGAATTTTAATATATAAGGAAAAGTCAGTCGGATTATCGAAAACAGACTTGTTGATAAATCGATATTTAATTCTTAATAGCCACTCATATGCAGAAATTTTCCGTCTGTGTTCTTCCAAAACATTTAATTTTTAATAGATTTTATGGATTGCACAGTATATTCAAGCGAAAATTTATTTCGTTAACAGACGTTTTCTAGTTATTTACTGGTTACTTTCATTTTCACCCGTTTATTAGCCAATTAAATAACTACGTTCTTTACGAATGCAAAAACTTTTAATCGCGTATTAAACCCTTTATTTCCTCTATTACTTCGTTTTTATGTTTTTGTTTTTTTACAAAGGAGTCCCCATTTATCAAGGCCCGTAGGCCACTCGAGGATAAGGGTTAATTAGTGTACAGTAGACAATGGAAAGGAAGCCTCCGTCGAGAGATTCGCTAATCCTATGAGATATAATTATTAGCACATCTGCTGTAGACCTAGCAGAACGGAAACCATATTGCATGTCACTAAGGAGATTATTATTGACTATTTTATTATTATATTATTATGTTTACTACTTCTCTGTTTAACACAGATTCCAGCAACTTGCTCATGACTCACAGAACACTGATTGGTCTGTATTGAGAGAGAGAGAGAGAGAGAGAGAGAGAGAGAGAGAGAGAGAGAGAGAGAGAGAGAGAGAGAGATGATCGATCACCTGAATTTTTAAATACGGGACATATTGATGAGGTTTTCCATGGTGTTATGAAGCACTACTACTTATGACAACGCTTAAACAGCTTTGTAAGTATGGGAGCTTTTTGAGCACTATAATAAGAATGCCACCAGGGTCAGTTGCTTTACTGGAATTGAGGTTTTTTTATTAACTTGACAACATTACGCACAAATATTTATATATCGCATAACGCGTTTTCAGACACAGGAGAAAATACTGTGGTGGTGGCGGCCCTGATCGCATAGGGTAGAATTAGCTGCGAAGTTTTGGAAAAGAGTTTAGCTTTGTCCAATACTGACGAGATTACCTTAGGTCCATTGATGATGGTTGGGATAGAGCACACACTTTTATTTAGTGCCCTGTTTGCTATTTTCCAAAATTGATTGGAATCAAGCCGCTTCTCAGCTAATTTGGATATGACGGACTGAGCATACAAATCTCCCACGTTCTTTATTACTCTTTTACAGTGGTTGCTGACAGTCCTAAGGGTTTTCAGGTAATTTCTTTATTCATTATTTTTTATTCTGTTTCCATCTATAATTATCATTGAAATGTTTAATATCTTTCATCTCATTTACATTTTGAACTTTGCCCGTGGTCGTTTTTGTGGGATTTTTTAGTGTTAATTTTATAGCAAACATAAATAAAATAATTTTAAATATAAAGAAAATAACACCAAACTGCATTGCGTTAAAATTATTTTTACACGAACCATCATAAGAGTTTCATGGGGTTTTTTCGCCTCGCTTTTAAATATAAAATATTTACAGTAATAAACTCGTGTATACTTAAACAAAAAAAAATTGTATTGAGTATCACACTTTTTCCCCTGTTCGTAACCCAAACAACTTGATGTTATTTTTAGCTTTACGGAAAAAATAAACCAGACGATTTTTATTGACGCAGTTTTATGACTAAATTTATTATGTGATAATTTATTTACGCTGGCCAGTATGTTGTTTTTTATGTTAACTTTTAAATAAAAACAAACAGGAGAATTAACTTACAGTTTTTTTTTGTTTGTTTTGTTTTGTTTTTTGGATGGGGGCAATCAACATTAATTTTCCGAATCGCAGCTCTTTTAGTTCAGAAAATACAGAAATGTTTCAAAAGCGAGGCTTTCCAGTGTTTCTTAATAGATGGTTTTAAACCCATTGCTAAAAAGACCTGATGCACGTTAGAAATTTTGTGCAGTTTAGTATCAATATTTACCATACTAATAACTAACTTTATCCGATTCTGTATTGCTTGATATTTAAACGAGTTTAAAATCGACATACCCTAATGGACATATTCTTTTTTTTTAAGAGTTTGTGAAATACACACACACACACACACACACACACACACACACACATACACATACATATATATATATACATATATATATATATATATATATATATATATATATATACTATATATATATACGTTTTATGATGTACCGCTTCACCAAGAACAGATACACATTTTTATGCTCATTTCAAAAACAGTTATAGCTTTATTACCAATATGCTAATTTATGACAAATATATGCAGTTGTTTCTGCCCATTACTGGTATTAAAATATATATTTGTCTACATGTTTTATTTATTATTCTTATACCAGCTGGGTACTTCTCGGCGCAAAATATGTATAAAAACCGAAAAATACACCAGGGTTATATCAGACAAGCGATAGTCTTTCTAACCAATAGTCTGATACCTTCACAATTTTGCAACATTTTTTTTACCCCCATCGCATATTACGCGTCATATAGATTATTATCAATTATCTAGATTTACCGTATATCTTGACAGTAACACTATTTCCAAATATATATATGTCTTTCATGTTCATATTTTCGCATTTCATTACTGCTCGTACGGGCGCTACGTTATTTGCTTTATGCTGTTGTTTGTTTGTTTTTTGTTTTTTCGGTTTTTTTCCATCATTTTCTTCAAACACTCAATATTTCATTTATTCATTAATAAGGAAAATCGTGTAGAGTACTTTTTACAAGTGCATCTGAAATACACAAAATAGATCCGAAGGAATTTATTAATCCGTCATTTAAAAAAAAAATTGCTTGCAAAACTTTTCAAAAGGCCCATTAGTTGCTACTAAAAAATTTATATATACTTACATTTTATTCTAAGTATTCAAAATAGCTTTCTTGTCTATACATCGCTTCAATCACTGAGGCCATTTATCAAGTGCCGTAAGTCCAACTTCTGTCGAAACATTAGTCACTGCAGCGACAAGAATGCATTTGTGTGGTTTAACACGAATCATGCTCTCCAACGTATGTCGTAATTTTAATCTTGACTCCGGGGGGGGGGGCAATCACCAGCCAGGGACATTCTATAAGCAGCACTTCTGTATGACTTTGTCTTATATGGGGGGGGGATTAATCTTGCTAAAACATGTATTCTTTTCTTTTGAATAAATATTTCGTCAGGATCTTACAAGTACATAATAGATGAACATACAAGCAGTGATTATATATATATATATATATATATATATATATATATATATATATATATATATATATATATATATATATATATATTTATGTGTGTGGGGGGGGGGTTCGGTGGGAAGATATCCAAAATTTGAAAATTATTGAATTTCAACAAGGGTCGTTGATAATGCTCAATCAGAAGAGAGCAAGTTATATTTTTTCACTATCGCGCTTCATCGGTAGCTATGACAACCGTGCTACCTCAGCCTTCATTATCCCCTTTCTCTCCCACTGTCTTCACACCCTATCTCTGTATTATTATATTACCCCTTACTTACTAATTCCTTAACCTTAAACTACCCTGTCAACCCCCTTCTTAACCCCCCCCCCCCATTTCTCTTAACAGAAACCGAATCTTCAGAATTAACAAACTCGTAAGAACTTCGCCCATCGCCACTCATGGCGAATTTTCTCTCCTCAAAATTTGAAAAAGGTGTTGAACCTTTTCAGTTTTTGTACCTTAATTTTTCTTGCCTGATGATATCTAATATGATTGAAACGGTCTGCACATCGTAGCAAGATATGACTATATTTACCTAAAAAAGTTTATTAATTTGTTTTACTTTATTTTGGTTTTTATTTATTTGTTCTATTATATATATATGTATATATATATATATGTGTGTGTGTATATATGTATGTATGTATGTATGTATGTATATATATGTATATATATATATATATGTATGTATGTATGTATGTATGTATATATATATGTATGTGTATGCTGGTATACTACTACCTCAGGGAGATGAACGCCTCTGCCTTGCATAGTTTCAGGTCACCCTTGGGCAAGGTGTAGTACCTGTTAGCCTCCCTCTCAAGTTCTGGAGGGTTACTATATTGTGAGAACTAGGGATATATATATATATATATATATATATATATATATATATATATATATATATATATATATGCATGTTTGCTTGCTTATGTGTATGTGTGTGTGTATATGTTCAGCTGCCGGAGAGGTTAAAACTCCGTGATAATAAAACATGCACACTATGCCACTGCTCAGTCATCTCACTATTTCAGTTTGTCACTGTGCAACCAGTGGTAGGGTGCGAGAGGGTACAATATGTGTAGCACAAGCATGTTGTGTCGCGATCGTTATGTGCAGATATCTTTCGAAGAAAAAAAAGTAAAAGTCCTATGGCGATAGGTGAGTGGCGACGTGCACAGGCTTAGCGGGCTGGAAGTGCATAGCTGCAAATCTGCACATAGGCGGCCAGTGATTTATCTAACATCGTCGACTAAATCGCTTACAGGGTGGAAGCAACTTCGGTGGATGATCTGGCGGCTGAGCAGCCTTTTCTAGGGATACACTGCTCACCCATGAATTTAGGAAGGGTCTAGAAAAGGTGACCTATAAATTGTCTACCCTTTTATTAGCTGGTCGGCTTCCTGCGGTCGGTGGCTGCTCTATATTTGCAGGAGAAACAAGATAAAGGTGAAGAAAAATAATAAACAGGGAAAATCAAAATTTTATCAGGAGAGGAATAACCTAACTGTTGCTACGTGGAATGTGAGAATTTTGCTAGATGTCCTGGATAATGAAAGATCTGAGCGTAGGACAGCTATTGTTGCAAGAGAGCTCGCTAGGTACAGCATAGACATTGCGGCATTGTCTGAAACACGATTGAGTGGTGAGGATTAACTGGTGGAAGTAGGCTCGGGATACACCTTTTTTTTTTGGAAAGGAAAGCCATTGGGGCTGAGACGAGAAGGTGAAATTGGCTGATTTGGTGAAGAGGATTGAACAGCCAATCTGTGTAAGTGACAGAATTATGATGATGCACTTCCCTCTTGCACACAGTAGGTACATGACGATTTTATCTGTGTGCGCCCCTACCATGGGTCATGATGAAAACACCATCACGGCGTTTTACTGAGAGTCGTACCATTTCCTCTATTCCTTTATCTGAGAAGATCTTACTCATGGGTGATCTGAATGCAAGGGTTGGCAAGGATCATCACACCTGGGACTCATTCGGCCGGTTTGGTGTAAGTGGGGTCAACAGTAATGGTCTGCATCATGCCCTCAGGTTGACCTTGCTATCTGTAACACTTTCTTCAGCCATAGAGAGGTCCATAGGTTTACCTGGACCCATCCTCGTTCAAAACAAGGTCACTTGATTGATTACATTATTTCCAGGAAAGTTTGTAGTGTGCGTGTTATGCGTGGAGCTGAATGCGGCACAGATCACTTTTTGGTACGTGGGAAGTTGAAAATCTGTATAAGGAGGAAGTGTAGGTTGAGATTCCCAGGCGGGTTGATGTGTCCAGGCTGGATAATCCAAGTGTACGTGAAAAGTTTCGATCCGTAGTTAATTCTGCTGATTTTGATGGGTCGTGGGCGCATTTTAAAAATACAATCTATGAAATAAGTTGGATGTTCATGGCTTCCGCAAATCTAAACATAAGGATTGGTTTGATGATAATGATTCTGAAATTACTCAACTCTTAAGTGCTAAAAATGAGTTGCACCATAAGATGGTGTCTGCCTCTCATGGAGGTCGAGAGTCCCTCCAACAGTCACTTAAAGCAAACGAGAGTATTCTCCAAAAGCGACTCCGCCAAATGAAGAATCAGTGGTGGGCTAAACTCGCCAAGCAAATCCAGATGGCTTTTGATTGTAAAGACCTCAAACGCATGTACGATTTGCCTAAAAAAGCTTTTGGTCCTCAAACACTATCTCCCCTACTCTCAAGTGATGGAATTGCCCTTATAAAGGATCCTAACAAGATTCTCCTTCGTTTGATCGAGCATTATTCTGATCTCTTTGAGAACTCCTCTAATGTTGATGAGGATGTCATCAATGAATTTTTATCACAACAGAAGCTTATCCATGAAATGTCGGTGTTTCCATCTGAGAATGAAATTAGAGATGCAATCAAGGAAGTGAACGTTGGGTTGGCTTCAGGGCTTGATGGTATTCCTGTGGAAGTCCTCTTACATGGAGGTGATAAACTTATTCATGAAATTCTTCATCTTATCACTGATGTCTGGAGGGGTGTTCCCGTCCATCAGGATTGGGTTTATGCAATTCTTATATCACTGTACAAGGGAAAGGGGCCCAGGACCGACTGTGGAAGTTATCGTGGGATAAGTTTGTTGGGAGCAGTTGGCAAAGTATTTTTCAGAGTTCTACTCAATAGATTGTTAAAGTATATTTGTTCATCCGTCATTCCAGAAAGCCAAAGTGGCTTTCGTCCGGGCAGAGGAACCATGGACATGATCGTCTCTGCTCGGCAGTTGCAGGAGAAATGTATTGAACACTGTGTTCCACTTCATCAGGTTTTTGTTGATTTGACTAAGGCTTTTGATATGGTGAACAGAAGTGCCCTATGGATAATTCTGGGGAAGTTGGGATGCCCACCTCAATTTCTATGATTACTCAGGGAGCTCTACACTAATATGAAGGCTTGCCTAAACTTCAACGGATGCCTATCGGAACCCATTTCTGTTGACATTGGTGTGAAGCAGGGTGATATCCTAGCACCTACACTTTTTTCAATTTATTTTGCAACTATGTTATCGTATGCCTTTAGGGAATGTTCTCTAGGTGTCTATTTGCGTTTCAGAACCACAGGTAGGGTCTTTGATATTCGTCGTTTTCATGCTTCTACAAGGACCTTTCAGCACCTGGTTCATGAACTGCTTTATGCGGATGACGCCGATCTCGTGGCCCATGGTGAGAGGGATATGCAGGGTATCATGGATCTGTTTTCGGGGGCCTGTGCGTCTTTTGGCTTACCATTAGTCTTAAGAAAACTAAGGTCATGTTCACACCTCCCCCCGGTAGTTTGTATGTGGAACCAAATATTTTTCTCAACAACCAGAGACTTGCCATGGTTGACACATTTATGTATTTGGGTAGTACTCTCACCAGAGATAGAACCCTGGATGCGGAGGTCAACTATAGGATACAGCATGCCACTAAGGCTTTTGGTGGCTTAGAGAAGCGAGTATGGTCTGACAGGGGTATAACTATTCATACAAAGATCAGTGCCTATCAATCTTGTATTTTACCATCCCTGCTTTACGCTTCTGAGGCCTGGATAACTTATAGTAGACACATAAAAGTCATGGAGAGAGTGCACCAGAAATTCCTGAGACACATTCTGGGCATCAAGTGGAGCACTTTTATACCTGATACGGATGTTCTCATGTGGGCTGATGTACCTTGTATCGAGAAGTTGATTATACGCAACCAGATGAGGTGGGCTGGACATCTGACAAGGATGGACGATGATAGATTGCCAAAGCGCCTGTTCTATGGTGAAATTACACAAGGAAGGCGTCCACAACATAAACCGAGGAAACGCTTTAAGGATAATGTCAAAGATAATCTTAAAGCTCTTGGTATTGACGTGTTCAGTTGGGAAAGTGCTTCCAATGATCGTAAAAAGTGGCGCTCCTTGGTCTATCATGGCTGTGATAGTTTTGAGAAGAAAAAATATGAGCATGCAAAAATGAAGCGTGATATCCGGAAGAAAAATCTGTCAGATATATCAGGTCTGTTGGAGGACTTCATGCAGAACCACACCTGTGATTTATGTGGTAAAATGACTTTATCCGGAGCTGGCCTGGCTAGCCACAAACGTTCACATGGAGATCAATCTTTCTTTGATGGGGAAAACATTGCAGGGCACAGATGTTCTGTTTGCTCTGTGGTCTGTAAATCGAGTGGAGGCCTGACGCGTCATATGAGCGTCAACAGTAGAGCAGCACCAGTTGGCATCCCTCGATCTCAGCTTAAGTGTGACCTTTGCAACAGACTGTGTAAGAGCAGGGCTGGTCTGAAGAGCCACCTTCGCTCCCACAGAAAATAGGAATTGATGCATCTTGATCACATCTCCTCATGTATATATGTATGTGTGTATAAGTGTATATGTGTGCATATAATTTAAAAAAAAAGGGAAAAAAAGATATTTCAAAAATGAAATGAGTAATCAACAATAAATAAGGGAAAGATGGTCTTCTTCTGTCAAGAAGTGACAATCACCATATATGTATGTATATATACGTATGTATGTATATGTATGTATGTATGTATGCATACATATGTATGTATGTATGTATGTATGTATGTATGTATGCATATATACATATATATGTATGTATATATACGTATGTATGCATATGTATGTATGTATACATATGTATGTATGCATATATACATATGTATGTATGTATGTATGTATGTATGTATACGTATGTATGTATGTATGTGTGTATGTATGTATGTATGTATGTATGTATACAGGCTGTCCCAAAAGAAGCTGACGGATTTTAAATTTGATTAACTTCCTCAATATTTAAGTTATGCTTACCAATTTTCATATGTAGGTAGATGAGCCTCTCCGTTATATTTTTTTATATAATAAGATATCATAGTCTACTTATTCTAATTTTATTTACACAACTTAATCTAGGGTATGTTTTTTCACAAGGTCTAATTTTAGTTATGAAAAATGATGTTACTCAAATGTCCACTAATTCTGATTACTCTATCCGCCGTTACTTCACGCCATACTGTACATTTTTGAGGGTGTAATTGCCGGTGTGTTGTTGCGTTGGGATTTTCTGATCCCCAAATCCTGCAATTTTGCTTATTTATGAACCCATTCAAATGAAAATGGACCTCATTGGACAAAATGGGGTTTTTGAGAAAGTTTGGATCCCCATTGGCCAAATCTTGGAATTGCATGACGTATTCCAGCCTTTTTTCCGGATTGTTTGGCTGAAGCTCTTGCACCAATTTAATTTTATATGGAAATTTGCCCTCATCATGAAGCATCCTGTGAATAGATGATCGAGAGACACCAATTTGACTTGATCTCCTTCTTACTGATGTGGATGGATCCTCGGCCACACTTTATGCTAATCTCTGACGATTCTCATCACTTCTTGCCGTACAGGGTCTACCAGATTTAGGGATATCACATATAGACCCTTGCTCATGAAATCGAGCCACCATAGCTTTTATTGCATTGTAGAGGAACGTCTTGTATTGAAGTTTTGTCGAAATTCTCTTTGAGTTTCTGATATTGACTCATTCAACCGAAAATATGACTCTACGATAAATATCCGCTATAAATATGTATATATAAATAACTTGATTTGAGCCCAAAACAATAAATGTTAAGGGGTCATAATAGGGGTCAAAGTTTAAAAAAATTGACCGCTTTTTTTTATTTTCTCAACATATACCTCCAAACACCTGGGCAACGCCGGGCTGAAATGCTAGTATATCTACAAAAGTGAAAGTGTCTGTGTGTCTGTGTACATTTCCATACGCAATAACTCTGTCAATTTTACGTCTACAGACTCGAAATTTGATATACAGGGTACTGAGATTTGGGAAAATATTTGTAATTAGTTTTCGGCCAGAAATTTGACTGTTAAGGGGTCAAAGTTCAACGATTTGACCTTTGAGAACTCTACCAAACTTTAAGCCCAAAACAATAAATTTTAAGGGGTCATAATAGGGGTCAAAGTTTTTTAAAAAATTGACCTCTATGATCTCTGCTAAATTACTCAGGCAATTTCTAGTCTAAACATCTGAAATTTTACATAAAGGGTATTCAGAGATAGGGCAAGCTATTTAATCGGTTTGGGGCGAAAATTTGAGCTATCAATATATAAATGTATGTATGTATGTTTGCATGTCTGCCTAAAACTTTCGACAGAGGCGACGGATTTTCACAAGATCAGTATCGTTTTGAAGCTCGACCCTTCAGACGAAAAATACCGAAAAATTGGCTAAAAACATTAATATATTCACCATCAACTGGGCACAGTTCTACACGGAGGGGTCGCTTTTTTCAATGATATTTTCGAAAGTCATCCCCTCTTTTCGATTGTCTAGCCTTAATTAAAACCTACGTCACTCTCGGTTTGACTGTGGTCGTAACAGTAAAGACGTAATGCTTTTCCTCGTTCTTTTCCTCCTTCACGGTACGGGTTCGAGCCTGCCTTCCTACTACCACTTTTTTTTTTTTTTTGCTCAACATACACTTCTAAACACCCGGACAACGCCGGGCTGAAATGCTAGTATATATATATATATATATATATATATATATATATATATATATATATATATATATATAATTATTTTTAATACCTACAAATCCTTTCAGAAATCATCATTGCAAGATGTCACAATTATCGCCGCTTGGGAGATTCGAATCTGGCCACGAAGACATCTCAGACTTCATTAGCG
Organism: Euprymna scolopes; assembly: GCF_053919585.1. Taxonomy (NCBI): domain Eukaryota; kingdom Metazoa; phylum Mollusca; class Cephalopoda; order Sepiida; family Sepiolidae; genus Euprymna; species Euprymna scolopes. Next base: position 139,327,842 of record NC_136482.1, read on the forward strand.
AAGAACAAACTGTTCGACCAACGTTAATCGCGAGAAATATAGTTGAAATTAGCATTTATATAAAGCGTAAATGTCATTCGAGATGACCGAGAGTGATCTAATTACTTTAATATCATGATCTTCTCATATATATATATATATATATATATATATATATATATATATATATATATATATATATATATATTGTTTAATAATTTTCATGCTTTGAATGAAATGCTTCTCTAACTAACTTTTATAATTTTTACAAAGTAAGGTATAAAAATTTAATTTAAATTGAATCAAAAAATTACCTTGGATTTATTTTATGTAATGTACATTCTGTTGCACTTTTTAAAAAAAATCATTGAAAATTTTATATCTATATTATTAATTGCTAGATGAAAGATAATGCTTTTAAATTGCAACAAAATGTACATTACATAATTTTTTATTCAATTTAAATTAAATTTTTATTCCTTACTTTGTAAAATTTATAAAAGTTAGTTAGAGAAGCATTTCATCCAAGGCATGAAAATTATTAAACAAAATATATAATAGTGCACTTTAAAGATAAATAAAGTTCAAATTGAATCTTGTACCTTTATTTTTAAAGCCTATAGTAAAAACATTTTGTTTAACAATTTTCATGCCTTGGATGAAATGCTTTTCTAACATGTATCTTATCTTTTTAAGATTATATGTTAAAACTCTCCTTCTCTCTATTTCAGTTTGTATTTCTCCTCACACCACAACTCATTTTTGCAACCTCCTCTTTGTGTTATTACAGGTCTGAATATTCTCTCTGTTTCAGTTTGTATTTCTCCTCACACCACAACTCATTTTTTGCAACCCCCTCTTTGTCTGAATAATGAGAATATCTGAATTTTTTAACAAAAACTTTAAAATAACTTTCTTAGATTAAATTTTTTAAACTTCTTTCAGAATAGAAAATCTTTAAAATTTAATAAGGAACATATTTCATATAGATTTCATTAACAAATATTCAGTACATAACGAGAAAAATAGAGATGAAAATTTCAAAAGGACTGTATAACTGGTTACGGTCAATAGTAGTCCTTACCAGCGAAAGTCTTTGTTATTGTTATTCTATTATTATTATTATTTAAAACATTTTGTATCCTACTCTTTCGCGCGAGGACTAATTAACTGTCAAACATGTTTAATATATTAGTATTTGTGTTGAAAGCTATTTTATTAATGCACGACTGTCTTTTTTATTAATCTTTCTTCCAGTAATTTTAATCTTTGTGTGCAATTATTTCGTGTTTTGTATTTTGTGTGCAATTATTTCGGCACTCAATTTTAGTATTAGTTGTTTATATATTTCTTATTTCGATTGATGATTTTTTTTTTTTTTTTTTTACTGTGAGAGGTAATATTGTGTTGAATTGCACTGTTTTCTGATATGTGGATCGTCTGGAGGGGATTATTGTTGTATAGTCAATATGTGTATGTGTGTACTTTTAATTATAAATAATTAATTTTTTGCTTCATGTATATATATATATATATATATATATATATATATATATATATATATATATATATATATAGAGAGAGAGAGAGAGAGAGAGAGAGAGAGAGAGAGCAAAAAAAAGTAGATCTGATATTCGAAACGTTTTTCTTTTTAGGGGAGTTAGTGCTTGATCAATACTGCTGGGGAACCATGAAAAAAAATACTGTTTTGTTTTTAAATTCCGGAAACGATTTTTTCATGGCAAACAACTGACAATTCCTACAAAAATGTTAAGACTGGTATAAATTCTTGGAAGCAGTTATTACAAGATATCAATCGACTTACAAAGAAAGGAATTTTTCAACGAATTTTGAATTGAAAGATTATATATATACATACATATATATATATAAAGATTTTTATGGGTACATAATTTTATAACACTTTTGAATAACACCGAACATATTGCCATTATTAATTGCGGAGGGTTTATTTTTTTCTTTCTATAGTTTAAACATAAACCATTAAAAAGAAACTTTCAAAAAGGAGACCAAAATACACTTCTAAAGTATATTTCTCCTAAGCTCTAATTGTATGTTTAAAAAACATAAATTAGATAAACGGGATGAATAAGGGTTGAGGCAGGAAAAACCCTATTGAGACGTCTTTCAGCCAACCCTTTTCAAGATTAACGTTCGCAACGGGAGAGAAAACATCGTTTAAAAACCTGGTCAACAGACCATAAATTAATAGCGTAGTCAAAAACGTGATCAAAAGACCATAAAGCGATAATTTTAAAGGTTTAAAAACTTCCAAAACTAGGGGTATATATATCAAGAGGTAATGCTTCCTGATGTACTATGTCAAATTCAGTTATTGTTTAGGGTTGATTATACATTTATATTGTACTGTTTATATTTGGTAATTTTTATTTCCGTTATGTGACTTCGGCTTTCTCGATTTGACTTTTTGAAGCAGGATACTATGAGAAATTGTCAGCTACGTTTGCTGTATTGTTTTAAAATAAGTTTAGGTTTTCTTTGGTGGGATTTCTCGTAAGTTCTTTTTTCTAAGCGCTTTACCCCCAAACTCAACAAGAGATGAGAGCATCGCTGTTGATTTTTCGGTGTGAGTTTGGTTCTGTGCAGTTCTAAGAGGTCCGCTCTCCAAGGCTTGGCCTCCTCTCTTTGAGAAGGGGTTAGTTTATAGCTAATCACCTCAGGCGTCCTCGCCGGAAATACAGACGGGGTTGTGCATGTACTTTTTGCAAGTCAGCTCCTCGGGGACATTGACTTTTCAATCTCACTTTCCGACACTGGTGTCTTAGTTCTTGCAGTAGGAAAGAACTAAAAACCATTCAATTTTCTAAGCGTGAAAGAACCTGTCCGGAGCAAATATTATTTGTCCTATTTTTCTATATTCTTCTTGGTTATAGATCTGAGACTTTTCGTGAAGCATTCCATGTGATCCTCAGTGATTGATTCGGATGTTAATTTGAAGAAGCATTGTTCCCAATTTACCTTTTATGTTTTACTTTGGTATTTTTGTTCTTGTGTTAAGTATTTTCTAAAAGTGCTTTTCAAAAGAGGTGGAGAAAGATATGAATTTATGGAAACTTGTCACTCAGATTCCAGGAAAGTTATTGCCTGTGAATAATCATGTAGGAACTCCTAATAATAAGAGCAAAAATATTGGTACTTATGCAGAATACGGACTTTACTGAAATATTAACTGTATTATTGAAAAACTCATTCTTAATATGGGGTGAGGGCATTTTATAACCATTCTGCACTTTCGTCTAATAACCGAAACAAAAGATAGCATTAAAATTGAATTAACTTGAAAATCCTATAAAAAAAAAATAGCACGATCCGTATTCTGCATAAGTACTAAAATTTTCATGTTTCATTTTATAACTAGTACTAAACTGCGTTATTTTTTAAATCTAGAATGTGAGCGTTTTTATGGAAATCACTCCAGACAAGACATAAAGCCACTTGATGTAAAGAGCTTAGAAACTACCACTTCAAGATCAAAAACTAACCAATGATAAGTGTTGCATATATGGATTCATGCTCAGAAAACAGCAAATATTTCCTCTTTGTCAGAAACATCGCTCAAGGAATGTGAGGACTAAAGGACAAAATAAGGGAAGCAAAAGTTATGAGATGCGAAAAGTAAACTTAAAGTCCACTTTCTGTTCTTTTGTATAATGGATACTGTCGTAGACTTTGAAATCGATTGTGTTTAAATCATATCAGATATATTGTGTGCATTTACGGCACTGTTGCAAAGCGTATCAACTCAAAATTTCCCCCTGCTATAGAATAAAATATCAACTTATGTTCAATGATATGCATACAATAAATCGTGCTAAATACGTGTTGTGTCTCGGTGTTAAATAGTCACCTCCTGAAAGTGTCCATTTACTGTAATACAAACCAAATCCTAAAACTTCAAACGAGGTGAATTTCATTTTTCTAGATTTAGAAAATCTTGAGGCGAAGATAGGCGATTTAATTTCGTTAATCTTCGATTTCGTAGTCACCTTCAAGCGCGATAACCGGTTGCCCCAATGTCCTTCTGACGAGAATGTATTTTCCTTCTTAAATCCAATGGTGGATTAAGATTATCTTTCGATCCTTAATCTGAAAAACGCGTGTATATATGTGTACATTGACACGTCTCTCTCTCTCTCTCTCTCTCTCTCTCTCTCTCTCTCTCTCTCTCTCTCTCTCTCTCTCTCTCTCTCTCTCTCATCCAGTGTTAAAAAGTTAAAAATAATCAGTTTCCCAGGTATATTCACATATGATTGGACATCCTAATTTGGTATAAGACTTTCGTACCAACTTAGGGGGGAAATACGCCAGAGATTGGCCAATCAGAATATCTTAACCTATTAGTTCGAATTAGTGAATCATAATCCGGATAGACCGTCGACGAAGATATAAAAAGGAAACGCAATCCGTGTTTTCATCACAACTTTCTTCAATCCAATTGGAGTAACGACGTACCTATTGTTTATTGCTATACTTCTATAACAGAACCAGTGAGTATATATTTTCTTCTTTCAACAAATCTCTTGGCCATTAACAAGCTACCCTCACCTGTTGAAAGTTTATAGATCTTATCTTTTATTTTAGTCTGCCAAGTTCCGATATTCTGTACCTGATTCACTTTTTTTGCTTTTCAACTGCTAATGTTCTCTTTTTCTTTTCTCTTTCCTTAATCATCATTCTCTACTCGTTTTTATCGAATTAACAACTTAGTCTTAGTTTACAACTCGTTGATAATGATGTTGAATATATATATATATATATATATATATAGATAGATAGATAGATAGATAGAGAGAGAGAGAGAGAGACAGACAGACAGACAGACAGACAGACAGACACCACATATAGTACTATTTCGTTGTATCACAACTCATCAGTGCGGCTAGACCGGGACCTTTCCCTAGCCGAGGATTGACCCTATAACCATCGCAACATGAGAGTAATGTGCGTAAATTATCTGAACAAATATCTATTTAAATAAACACTCGCCCACAGCCTTTAGTGCTCGAGCAAACAGAAAAAAAAAAATGCGAACCTCGCTTTATAGCCATTTAAGTGGCGGGTGAGATACATTTACGACAGTGCTCTTACATATATATATATATATATATATATATATATATATATATATATATATATATATATATATATATATATATATATATATATATACAGTTGCGTGCTTCGAAATGCATCCTCAGTCTTAGTTAAAAAATGCATCTAGGAGAAGGAATATTCTGAGGTCTACTGTGTGTTCTGTCTTATAGCTGCTATTGCACCGACTGGGATTAACAGTTGTACCAAAAAGTGTGTTTGGTTCTGCACAAAGCTTTCGCCACTATAAACAGATCATATGTGTGAATTTCCGAACAACTTGACTGTTATGTGGAGTTCATACGTCGAAATCGATGGCAGAATCCATTATATATATATATATGTGTGTGTGTGTGTGTGTGTGTGTGTGTATATATATGTATATGTATATATATATATATATATATATATATATATATATATATGCATTAAAAGGTATAAATAGTAGGGCCAAAATATGTTTTTATTATTACAACCTCAAGTGTCTTAACTGAATTCATTACTAATTGTTTCAATAGACAGCATAAAGATAATCTGCCCATATCGTCAGATGATTCAAATGGAGGGATGATTTTTATCCTGACTATTGAAACAATTTATTATGAATGAAGTTAATACATGTAATGTTGTAATAATAAAAAACATATATATATATATAAAGAGAGAGAGAGAGAGAGAGAGAGGGGGAGAGAGAGAGAGATTTACGAAGAAAGAAATAATCAACATAACATTTACCAGATCGGTAAGATTTATTAGATGACGTTCAGGCTAGCAAATTTTATACTGATTTTTTGTACTTTTTGTCCTTGCTCTGTATTACACATAGTTCTCATATTCAATATTTCCTACAGAAATTATTCTATCTTTTACGGACTCATCACTACATATTTTTCTGGTAAAATATGCTTTTTTCAATTTTACCCTTTGTGTAGACCAATGCTTTTTCTTTAAATGCTCAGTTTTTTGTTAAATATAACAACACGTTAAACCAAGATGGCTACTTAAATAAATTCGCGGAGCTGAATCTTAAATATAAAATTTCTGTTTTCGGCATTATATTGTCATGCATATTTCTACTGCTGAATGCCAATAGGGCTTCCCAGGCATATTTTGCTGAGTGCTTTTTCTCTAGGACGCTGGCTCTTGAGATCCCATTCTCCGACCCTTATGCCTGTGATGTTCGTGATACAGGCAGTGGAGATCATATGTCGAACACGCAACCAACGTCTCTGCTGTTGGAAAAGTCAAATGTGTTTAGACAACACAGCGGACGTTGAAGTCTGTAATGTTGAATTATTTTATCAAACACGCAAGACTGATGCGACAACATCAGATGAAAGAAATCAGTTCAGACGTTTCTGAAATGTTAAAAGACACCTGAAGAAATTCAGTGTGTACAACGGACAAAACATTATGTGCATAATAATCACGATGAGAAAAGCATGAAGATGAATCTAAATTACGATACTTCATCTTAAAAAAATATCGTCAGAATCTGAGACTCTGATTGACTCCGCCAGCTCGCTATTGCTTCGCAAAGTTCTTTACTTAAAATACTTGAAACAAAACTTTTAAATAATAAACATTAGGTTGCTTTGAATATGAGCAAATATTTTCCCGTTTTTTGTTGTTTTGTTTTTGTTTTTTGTTTTTTTTGGGGGGGGGGTCATATAGATGTTAATATTTTTGTTATTTTTGAAGCAATGTTATTTATCTTTTAAATATGACTTGCGGGAAAGAAAAGAAAGAAAACAATTATTTGCATAGATGATGGTGAATGCGTGTAGGGCTTTCTTTTTAACTCATAGCCATAACTTCATTAACTTCATAGTCAATAAAAGATAAACCCACCATTATTGGCACTTTTTAATTCTACTGATTGGCTAAACATTTGAGCACAAACTAAAATAATATGCCAAAATAGGACTATTCGTTATATTAATAGCAAAAAAAAACGTTGAATCAAAATTTAAAAAAAAACAATAATAAAGTATAATTGATAAATAAAGTACCTTTTCACATTAAAAGAAAACAGCTCCCTTCAGTTTTGTCAGGTTATGGATACCCACTGCAGTGTGCTTGCGCATGAAATTATTGTGGCAAGAGTTGCGCAATCTCCAACCACATCTCTTTTGAGTCAGCACTGTTATAATTCCAGTTGCAAGTATATATAAATTCAGGACGACTTTAAACAATACCGACATAAGTGGAGGTCACATACAGCGCCTAGTGTTCTCAAATAGTTACTCATCTGGTACTGGCCAGACTCAACTTAAGTGATCTTACGGGAACCTGTGTGTCAACGTGATTGTGCCGTATATCTTTTAGTATAGTAATATGCAAATTAGTTAACTGATATCACACACACACACACACACACACACACACATTATATATTTCTAAGCGCTTTACCCCCAAACTCAACAAGAGATGAGAGCATCGCTGTTGATTTTTCGGTGTGAGTTTGGTTCTGTGCAGTTCTAAGAGGTCCGCTCTCCAAGGCTTGGCCTCCTCTCTTTGAGAAGGGGTTAGTTTATAGCTAATCGCCTCAGGCGTCCTCGCCGGAAATACAGACGGGGCTGTGCATGTGCATATATATATATATATATATATATATATATATATATATATATATATATATATATATATATATATATAACAAGCTGCTGCAACTGTGTTGGGTTAAATTAACTTGAAATACTGTGTTTGATCTCAGTATTAGTGCGAGAAATGAGCTCAACTTTTGCATTCATTCATTCATTTAGATTTCATTTATTTTCATGATGACAATCGAGGAAGAGTTTAAATGGATGAGTGGAATGCCGGCAGATATGCTCAAAGATACTTTATGTACACATCTAGTATAATGAAAATATCATTAATCTCTCTATTTTGTAATGTACAGCGCCGGATTTTTTAAACAGATGGATACAAGTGCTAGTAATTTTTAAGATGTTTTCACATCTATAGGTCAAGCAGTTGATCACGCTTTAGCTTGAAATGATAGTTCATCGATAAAAACTCTGGGGCATGAAAGTACAAACGGAAAAACTCATCGAAATCAGGAGACCGGACATGATGATAATCAATAAGAAGAAAAACACCTCGCAAATTATAAAATTTTTCATCTCAGCAGTTCACAAGGTGAAAATAAAACTTGCCGGTGAGTTGAAGCAATTATAGAACATGAAGAAAATCACTATTAATGCTAATAATTATAGGAGAACAAGGAAAAGTTCCGAAAAAAAAATTTTTTAAAGTGGATAGCAGAAATTGTAATTAAAAATGTTCAAACTTTGTCCTGACAATTATCCCATCTCATTAACCTCAAGTGCCATCTGACCTCCCCTCCCCTCTCTCTCTCTCTCGCTCTTTCTCTCTCTCTCTCCCCTCTCTCTCTCTCTCTCTCTCTCTCTCTCTCTCTCTATCATCCAGTGTTAAATAATCAGTTTCCAGGTGTATTCACATATGTGGATCAAAATTACAAGACACAAGCTGCCTACATAATATGCCACCATCCAGATAATCTACCGTGGTTAAAGAATTAGTTTTTATTTTCATTTTTTGTGGCATTCAGTATTCCGTTTTGAATACCGGAATTTGTATAGATAAGTTTTGGTAAATAAATATTTACATAATGTTTCGGTATTTTTAGATGAGGATTGATAATTTTGTAATATTTGCATTATTTAGACACCTATTATCATCTTCGTTGTTATTATTTTCACATCTCGGTCCATGTACCTTCATGGATCCATGCACAACTGATAAGTCTTACGTTGTTATGTTAATCAATGTATTAGCACTAAGAGAGAAAAACCGTCTAAATTCATTTTGATGTTAAAAAGCAAATCTGCGTAGTTTCCCTTAATCTGCATATAATCGAAAATTCGCAATATGACACACGAATTTAGAGCTTAACTGAAAAGTGAATATCCTACTTATTGGTTCATTGTCGGATTATCACCTACTTAGATAAGCTAAGCTTGTAGAGTTCGATAGTTTAATGGCATGACCCAAATCCGTTTTAAGCTACAGATGGATTTCTTTAATCTTTTATTTATACACACTCTTTATGAAGATTATGTAACAACGTGAGAAATATCCTTGCCATTTGTTTGTTTATCCCCGTACCCTATCGGTTTCATTATTCCCCTCGTTCTCTCTAAATGACTCTCTTCATCTCTCTCCTTCACCTCTCTCCCTTTCTCTTATTATATATATATATATATATATATATATATATATATATATATATATATATATATATATATATATATATATATTCAAGAGATGCTATATATTATTTTGATTATCTTTAAGTACCTTCGGTTTTCGCAGAAACACATGATACTCAACTCACGGGGTTGAAGATACCAAATGTGACTGATATCATTTTAGTGAGACACAATAAATGATAAAATGGCGTATATTATTTATTGAATAATATATATATATATATATATATATATATATATATATATATATATATATATATATGCGTGTGTTAAATATCTGTATATGTTTATATATTCATATATACAGGAAGAGCTGCTCGGCGAAAGTGATCCAAATATGGGTTATATTTAGTTTACTAGATTAAGAGACATCTAGATTAGGAGATAAACAGAGGTTGGAAACCCTTCGTGAAATTTCAGACATTTTGTGAAATTTTAATAATGGATATTGGAAGACTCCGTTCAGTCTCGAAAGACAATGCATATTCCCTGTAAGGGTAATCGCGCATGAAAGTGTGAGGCAAGTGTTGCGCAATCTCCAACTACACATCTCCTGAATCAGCACTAGTTGGATCGAGTGGCTAGGAGAACTCTATGACGGCTGGAAACAATGCCAAGATAAGCGAAGAGTATTCGCAAATAGTCACCTATTTAAGTACTGACCAGACTAAACGTTGCTTAACTTTAGTGACCTAATGGGAACCGGTGTGTCAACGTGATTATACCGTATACTTGATATTAGACATCAAGTAATAAATATTCCCCAAACTTCAGTTTCTTTTGAGTACTTTAAGGGAATTTTAACGGATATAATATGGGTACACCCTTTCATTTGAAAATTAAATATTTCAGATTTTTATTCAATTTTATCTATAGTCATTAGGCGCCAATTAAGTAAGATTTCCTGAATTTAAAGTTCTTATAACGACTCTTTCAGCTTTAGCCTTTAATGCGGACATTTTCTAGAATAAAAATCTGTAATGGATTTTGATCAAAATTAGAATGAGAATTCTAGAAATAAGGTTTAACGTCAATATATGTCGTAAGAGAACAGAAAAGTGATTTTTAAAAAAACTGTTCTTTTAGGAAATTCTTTTTACCCGTTCTGAAACTGGTATTTTGCCAGTATATAACAAACAGAAAATTATTTATTCTATGAAATATTTTGAACAGGGTGATTCGAGTAATACGTAGAGGACTTATGATTGACAGAGAAGTATTTACTCCCATTATCTCTATGATATTACTAATCAAAATAGAAGAAGGGTCCGTATCCCGACGTTTCTCAAGGAATTTGAAGAAAGAAAGAATTACGACTAGAAAAGACCGCAAAGACTTTATTCACACAAAATGCAAGATGAAATATTTGTAAATAGAAGGTAATAGAGAAAATGAAAGCAATCATTGAAAAATAAAACAAAAACAAAAAGAAATAGTTAATTATCGAGACTTCGTTTTGTAAAGCAACATGCAAATGAGCTAACCTTTTAATCATGATAACATGGAAAGCTGTTTTTCTTCTGCCGTGACAAGAACCGGGCCTTTTGAACCTCACTGTTAGTGCAACCAATTGTTCGAAATAAATATAAAGATTTACATATTGGTTATAATTTACTTATTAGTGGAGTGGCATTTGATTTCAAAGTCGCATTCTGATTTTTTTGTTTTAAGTCAACAATTTCTTCAGGTGAAATTGATGCTATGCTATTTTTAGCTACTTAGAGTTCGGTTTTATCATTATGATGTTTTCCTTTTTCTTGACCAGAGGTTTTCTATTAAATTTTAAATTAATTTGAATGGTGGTCACACAATTATTTATTTATTTATTTTTTTTTTTTTTTACAAATCATTTGCGCTCAAAAGATTTCGTTTTTGGCTATCCAACAATTTGATACATTTTACCCTGATTCCATTTAAAGTTTAATTCTATATCAAAACGAATTCATCACCTTTTAAAATGCATGTAAAAATTGTATTACAAAACCCTCTATCTTACCAGCTTCAAATGTTGAAGATTAGTCAATATTCAATGCGGTTGAAGTCGTCGTATCGGATTCTGACCATTTCTAATGTTCATATCTTGGTTTATTTTTGATATGTTATTAACTTTCTGTCACAGTTGATATAGTTGTGTTACTACCAGTCACGTTGGTTCTCATCAGATCACCGAAGTTAAGCAACGCTGAGCTTGGTCAGTACCAAATAGGTGACAATTTGGGAAGGCGCTGTATGTAGGTGGAAGGTCAGGTCAATCCACCTGCTTTCCAATGTGTGTAGTGGTAACGTTTACAGCCATATGAAAAGTTTAACGAACTCCATAATCTTGACTGTGGTCACAAAATGATGATGATCAGTCACGGATATGTCCTCGACATCAGTCCAAAGTGTGGTTCTATTCAGTTTAAGGATACCCTCCCAGTTATTGTCTTAGTAATCTTGGAGAACAAGACAAGTATAGGTTACGACCAAGATTGCAACTGCCAACTTCTTTATTATAAAGAAAGAGGAGGTCATTCAGGGGACGCAACTCTGAGTGGATTGTCTTTCAAATACAACACCAGGTTTTACCTTCTCGAACTTTGAGAATAGTTTAGTTTATTGCTAATCACCTAAGGTGTCGGAAAATGTTGACCAAGCTGCTCGGGCATTTTTTTTAGTTCAAAGCATACTAATCTTAGTGTACTTTCTTTTGTGTAATCGGATTTCAACTAATTCCACATCCAATTTAGATGTTTCACAATATTAGCTACACTTACATAAAAGTTGATGTGCTTAAGCTACATTGTGGAGGATGCTGCAACTGTTGTCATGCTTAATGGATTTTTAGTGACAACGTGTTTCAATGTTCATTTCACGTTGTCAAGTTCTTAAATTCCTTTTCCGGACTTCTATTCCGAGTTTTTCTTGTGTTCTCAATTTTTTTCTTTTGTCATCTGATGTCAAACTTTTGTCAAACTGCTGTGAGATATTAGGTTGGTGCAAAAATAATGTCGTTTTTTGACGTTCAACTTCATTTAAAAAAACGACATTATTTTTGCACAAACCTAATAGTTAATAAAGTTACTAGGAATCTTGGTGAATTTTTACATTTCTGACACCGTTAAATCTTTACCTGCACCCAGGACTAACATTATTATCAAAAAAAAAAAAAAATATATATATTTTAATACCATAAACATAATTCAATATTTGCAGTGAGCAAAGGAGAAAAATCCCCTCTTCATCTAAAAACAAATAGATTCAAAAACTACTCAGCAGATGTTGTATGAAGCTTAGAACATAGATTTCCACAATGTTGTATGCTAAATCTAGATATATGGTTTATTTATGATTATTCAGACTACTGTCCTCGTCTTAAGAGTTATCATACAACGTTTCGGCCAATCTAAGTTCCAACCTTCTTTGTCGAACTCGGAAATCTTTTTGTTGAATTTGAGAACTCCTCTGAATTCGCACAGAATTTCAAATGAAATCCTTTATTTAATCCACAAGGATAACATGCTCTCATTCCGTATGGCATGGCAGTGTAGAAGTCTTAAGTGATTCACAATTGTAGATTGTGCCATTTAGAAATGCATGCATATTCCCAGGTTCGACAGAGTTTAACAAAAAGAATCCCAAATTCAACGAGATACACCTGAAGAAGGTAGGAGGTTACATCGTCCGAAGCGTTGTGCAAATAACACTCAAGATGAGAAAAGTAGTCCAAATAATCCAAATTATCAATCCTCATCTCAAAAATTCAGAAACATAATAGAAATATATGTCATCTTGATCAAGGGGAGGGCAATAATATCGTGGGTTTACATTTGTGTCAGACAACTTTATTTTATTTATAACTTTAAAAAATTATAGAAATTCAAAAGTAAGATTGTGATTTTTTTTAATAAGTGTAATTCTATATATATACAAAAAATTTTATGTTGATACTTGAAGGTATAAACATTCTAATTTCTTCAAATATTTTTTTAAACAGCCTTTGATAAAAAAAAAATGTATATTGTTCTATTAAACTCTTATTGTTTAAATAATTTAACTTTGTTCGTTTTATTAAAAAAAAAAGTTGAAAAGATATTTTCACTCAGTAATGAGCTTTGGAAGATTGTCAGTCAAAGAAATACAATCGCCAAAAGATAAGCGTTTCATTATTTCTAATCGACACTTTGAAAAATCACTCGCAAATGCGACTGTTTCACTCGCAATGTAGAGCCCTGTGGACCCTCTTCTCTTCTCCACACGGACACACCAAACTTTGAGCATAAATATATCGTTTTGAAACATCCGCCATATTTATAAAACCCTAACGGACCATATTCTTTCACACAAACACACCAAACTTCGAACATAATGTTGAATTTTGAGAACAAGAGTCAAATTTCAACCTTATTCTTTCATTATAAAAATCGTAGAACTCTAAAATGTATTTTCTCAGAAAAAAGAAATCTGTTTTATTCTTTATTTTGACTGGCCAATTCATGTCAAATGTCAACCAATAAAATGTTTTCATTGCCAACAGAATTTATAATCTGCAGCTAGCTAAGATTTGACTTTTAAACATGATTGTTTATTTTAATTCTAAACTTTCTCGTTACTGCCAGCTGCGCGGATCGTTGCACACATGCATGCATACACATGTTGTCACACGTTCAGCAATTCGAAATCTGACACTGTCTATAACCATGTTGTTTAACACATGACTTGCTGATTTTATTTTGCTTTATTTACATGTATTTAGCTTATTTCTATTGCTTACATACTTTCCAGTCTGGCTTATATATGTCAATAAAATAATCGTTTTTCATTTGTTTCTTTCAGAGTATGAGTCTCAGGGAAAAAATGGAAGCTGACAAGCTCATTGCTGAGTACACACCACCGGAAGTGAGTTTTTTTTTTTTTTTTGCCATTACTATGAAAAAATTAGATTGAATAAAAAAATATAGCAGATTTTTATAATCCATAATATTATAATTAGGTTAGCTCTTTGAGTATCAGAGAACGAGAAAATAACACACACACATATTTTAGTTGTTAATGATTTTACGTGCATAAAAGTTATCCATGGACACGTGTTTCTGGCTACCAGCCGTCGTCAGCATGGCTAGACATTTTTAACAAGGATCGAACCGATAACTACATAATCCGCAGTCTGGCGTTTTAATGCTGATCCACGACGCTATATATATATATATATATATATATATATATATATATATATATATATATATATATATATATATATATATATATATATATACTTTCTAACGACCCGACATTGCCCGAAAAGCATTGCATTTAAATTTGTAAATATTTCTATTTTTATAGCTACATCTGATTTTAATTTAATAAAAAAAAAAATAAGCAAGACGTATGTAAGAAAAAGGCATCGAAATGTAAAGATTTTAAAGAGTGGTTACTTTAAAAATGTCTACATATTAGAAAATTGCGAGATCGGATTTAAAAAAATGACTTATAGCAAAGTACGTTAGTTTATCTCCTATATAATATTGTTGCAGAAATTCCCCTCTGCACCAAAGTACCGTAGGTTTCCAACAACAGATGCCGCATTTATTATTTCTAGAATATTAGTCAGTATCTTATGTAACTTTAGAATGCCATTATTTAGTCGTTATATTAAAATCATACGTTACATCCTAGGAGCAACATCATCACAATCGCAACCATCTTTAGAGGAAGTAGTTCCTATTTTTTCCTCTAAATAACAAGTACTCCTACCACTCACAATCATCACCGGGAGCTGTTCTGCACTTGGGATATATATATGGGCTTCCACCTTTCATAACTGGATCATAAACTCATTGATATAACAGTCTTTCCATTTTCCGTCACAAAAAATAATAAAATCTCCCTATGATATAATGACATCTGGCCTATATTCCAGAATACCGGTAATAGCATGCTAAACGAACGCTAATGTACCATTCCAACATAGCCTTGAAATAATGCCGACTTGTGCCTATGTGTAAATTTCTCGCTCGATTGATCGATTTGTACCTTTGTTTCGGTAATTAATTATACTTTTTACAAACATAGTTACGTTTTTTAGGGTACTTTGTTTATACATACTTTATTTATACCTGTGCAATCTACTGGATTCTCGTTGTATATTTTCTTCTTAACTCTCTCTCTCTCTCTCTCTCTCTCTCTCTCTCTCTCTCTCTCTCTCTCTCTCTCTATCTATCTATCTATATCTCTCTCTTAAACACTCTCTCTCCTTCTCTCCCTCTCTTTCTCTTTCTATCTCTCTCTATCTATGTATTACTATCTCTCTCGCTTCGAATATAAAAACAAACATTTATTTCTTCTTCCTCTCGCTCGCTCACCAAATAATTTACGATTTTGGTAAACAAATCTTTTAGCTTTCCTAAAACAAAAAATAAAAACTTCTGTGGTGCAAAAAAAAAAAAAGAAATTAATGCTCTCGCTCGCTTCGAAGACAAAAAACAAATATTTAATTCCTCTCTCTCTCTCTCTCTCTCTCTCTCTCTCTCTCTCTCTCTCTCTCTCTCTCTCTCTCTCTCTCGCCGTTGGTTCACTCACCTAACAATGTACGATTTTTGTAAACAAATTTTCCAGCTAAAATAAAAAATAAAAACTTCTGTGGAGCAAAACAAAATTAAATTAATGATAGAAATCTTGAAAAAATAAAGCCTGTACTTACATTTATCAATTTAGTTGAAAAATAAAATTTGTTGATGAATAATTTGCAAAAAAACAAATATTGAAAAAAATAGACAAAACGTTTATATTTAGTCGCTATACGGTATATTTTTTGTTATTTTTATTTAGTGTACTTATATTTTTCCGGTTTGTTTGTTTGCTTGTTTTGAAATTAGTCTGCGTCTGTTACTGCGCTCAGCTTAATCCGATGATTGCCGGTCGCGCCCGATCCATAACTGACGGAATATACCGAGGATACGGGTCAAATTCTGCAGGATTACCTGTTTAGATATTTTCCATTTTTATCTACTTCTCTCCTACAGACACTGCTCTCTCTCTCTCTCTCTCTCTCTCTCTCTCTCTCTCTCTCTCTCTCTCTCTCTCTCTCTCTCACACACACACACACACACACACACTCTCTCTCTCTCTCTCTCTCTCTCGCTTCGAAGATTAAAACAAACATTTATTTCTTCTCTCTCTTGCTCGCTCGCTCATATAACAATTTACAATTTTTGTAAACACATTTTTTTAGCTTTCCTAAAACAAAAAAAAATAAACTTCTGTAGAGCGAAAAAGAAAGTTAATGACAAAAATCTTGAAAAAATAAAAACTGTACTTACATCTAACAATTTACTATTAAAAATGAAACATTCATCTATCTTGAAAAAAAAATTGTTGATAAATAATTTGCAATACAAGGCACATTGCCACTACTATCAGGGGCAACAACTACTGGAGTACTATGTTGGGATTGTGGCAGCAAGATGTCGGTTCACGTTGCACTTGAACTTCTGCATGTCAGTACAGTTGGGGAAGCAGTGGCCTAGAATGGAATTCCAGAGTTTAGCGGTTCTGGGGAAGAAACTTCAGGAGTAGAAAGATATTTTACATCTAGGGATCTCTACTGTGTGGGGGTGGGATTTAGCTGCCTGTCGTGTTTGTCAAGGGTGTCTACGTCGTGGGGCACAAGTGTCTACAGTTTGCCAGAGCATTCACCATTAAAATACTTGTAGAACAGGCAGAGGGATGCAACATTTCGTCGATGGGACAGAGGCTGAAGCTTAGATGCCAGTTCAGGGCCTATCAGATTTGCGACTCTCTTTTGAACCTTGTCTAGGAGCGAGAGACTAGTAGCAGATGCACCAGCTCAAATGTAACAGCAATACTCCATACATGGACGAATGGTGGCCTTATAGAGGTACAGAATACTTTCGGGTGTTAGTAGTTTTCTAGCTCGGTAGAGAGAGCCTACCTTCTTTGCAGCGGCCCTGGCAAAGTTTTCAATGTAATTGTTCCAACTCATGTTTCCTGTGAACTTTAGGCCGAGGAGTTTGAAAGATGTACTCTCAGATAAAGAGTCACTGGCCATTGCTATTAGTGGCAGAGAAGGTTTCTTGTAATTATTGAAGGAAACTAGTTTAGTCTTGGCAGCATTGAAGGTGACTATCCATTTCTGTCCCCATTCCACTACAGATTGGAGGTCATCCTCTAGTGTTTTTGCCATTTCTTTAGATATATGTTCATTTGTTTTCCTGTCATGCCTGTTATAGAGTGTGGTGTCATCAGCATATATACCCACCTCAGAGGAAATTTTGTCGGGGAGGTTATTAATGAATATTAGGAACAATAGAGGTCCAAGGATAGACCTCTGATGCACTCCTGCATTTATATCATACTGTTTAGATGTACGACCGTCGAGGACTACCTGGATTTTTCTCTTATCTAAGAAGGATTTAAGTATGTTAAGTATTCTACCAGTGATACCGTATGATCTAATTTTCCTGAGGAAATACCCTGTCAAAAGCCATACCCTGTCAAAAGCCTTAGATATATCTAGAGCTACTGCCTTGCCCTCCCCCGCTTTGTCCAGTGAATGGTATATACGTTCAGAGATTACAGTGAGGGTGTCTGCTGTGGAACGGGCTTGTCTAAATCCATATTGTTTGTCAGTCAGAAGTTTAGGATCTGTAAGGTGATGGACTAGAGCATGGTTAATTAAGGTCTCAAATATTTTGGCGAAGAGTGGGAGGAGGCTAATGGGGCGATAATTAGATGGGTCAGTTCTTTCACCAGAATTTTTGAATACTGGTACCACAGAAGCAGTTTTCCAACAGTCCGGAAAGCAAGATTCATTAAGGCATTTGTTGTAGAGTTTGGAGAGAACTGGAGCTACTTCGGCTGGCCACTTTTTTAATAGCATAGCTGGGATGAGATCGGGTCCACATGCTTTTGAAGTGTCAAGGTTTTTTATGATAGCATGCACCTGAGCAGGGGTGATTTTTAGATCGTCTAGCGTTTCGGTCACATTATACGGTAGTTTTTTTGCTATTTTTATTTAGTGTATTTCTATTTTCTTCCAGTGTGTTTATTTTGAAATTAGTCTGTGTCTGTTATTGCGCTCGGCTTAATCCGATGATTGCTGGTCACGCCCAATCCATGATTGACGGGATATTCCAAGAATCCGGGTCAAATTCTGCAAGATTGCCTGTTTAGATATTTTGCATTTTTTATATACTTTTCTCCCACCGACACTGCCAACCCACTTTTTTTTTAAGCGTTTGCGGGTGGGTATGCTGACAAGCATTATCACGATTAACTTTGAGGGAATTATTTTTCACTCACCCCACCCCTAATAAAAGGGGCTTGTCTACTCCGAAAGCCGTTCTTTATATGGAGGTGTTAGGGGTGTCTATTCCGAACGCCGTTCTTAAGATAAGAAGGTTGGTGGTATCTATTCCGAAAGCTGTTCTTAACATAGGGAGTTCCAAACGTCGTTCTTATCATGACAATACTCAAAGAACTGAAGTGAAAAAAGTCGTAATTGTTTTGTTTTACACGTTAGAAACAGACGACATAAAAATGGAAGAGTTGAAAAGAAGATGAAGTCTTGAACAACAAACGGAAACAGCTAGGATTGCTACCACTAATTTCGATCACTCTAAACAGTCCATATACAGTGAGAATCCCTAATCTCTGAAACTTCTGTTTATACTTTTCATTATTATTCTAATGGATCAGTTTCCATACTTTTATTAATTCATACTGATTTACACATTCCTTTAATTACTTTTATAAATTCAACCAGTACCTACATGTTATCGGCCCATACTTTTTTGCTACTTTTTTGTGAAGGGGGCGGGGCAGGCTTCCACCGGGCAACGCCGGTTAACGAGTCCTGTTAGTAGTAAATAATATGAACTGAAAATTGTTAGCTTAAATAGTATTTACAAATTAAATCTAATGGATCTCGATTAACTATACGGCGTTACTCAGTATTCATTACATTTAAACTTGTTTAGTAAATATTTCTATTTATTATAATAACACGTTTTGGGGTATGTTCAGTATCTAAGTTAAAAAAAATTAACCCGTTTTGATTAATAAGAACGAAAGACTCGAGTAAAAAAAAAAGCAAGTAAGAAACAATAACTCTTACTATAAGAATAAGAGTTATTTCCCTTGATTGGTTTTTCTCTTAAGGTGACTTTAAAGTTTTTTTTACATATTACAAAACTATTGGATCAGATTAAATATCAGAAAAACATTGTAGCAGAGTATGTTATCCAATAGCAAATAACATGATACATTAATGACAACTGAAACTTGTCTTGTCAGAATCAAAGTTTAATTCGTTGACTTAAATGTTATTTAGATCTAACTTTTAAAATCCGGCCAATATGGTTTTATAGAGTAATTAATTAAAAGAAAAATGAAATATTATCTTTATCATACTGTTACAGGTTTTTTTTTTCTCTTTGGGTCACCTAAACAGGTAACCCTACTCATATGAATTATTGGAATAAATTAATGGAAAGAAAGAAGTTATTTTTTTATATTATTAAATTATTTTCGACTGTAAAGAAGATTGAACCTTTAACTTTCAGAACAATAATCTGAATAATCCAAATTATCAATTCTCATCTAAAAAATCCTGAAGCATAATATGTTCAGCACTTTCAAATTTGGTAATAAAAGTATAATAACCTTTTTGTGCATACATCGTATTGGCTGGGATCCATTATATTCAAACTACTTTTGTAAATATTTCGCTGCTTATGTAAATAAATTAGCATGCTGTTTTTTATAGTATTTTTCAAGTTAAATTCAAGTTTTATGATATTTTTTATTAAATTGTTAGGTCAAAGTACAGATTAGTTACAAAACACCCTACCCTCCCCATGTTAAGAATGAGTTTCTAAATAATAACGTTATTATTTCAACATAGGAACTTAAATACTAATATTTTTATTTTCTATAACCACACCTTTTTTGTGTTCGGTATCTAAGCTAAAAATAAACCTGTTTTTTTTTATTTAATAAAAGCGGAGCAAGAATCAAGTACGAAAAAAGAAGGGCGTGTATGATAAAGAGAGACTTTTGGATTTCGGATTGCGGTTTAGATTCTAACCAAGAAACATATAATGTAGTGATGGTACGATTCCAGTATTTTCTCGATTCCGATACAATTACCGATTCCAATTCCGATTCTTTCTAGATCTCTAAATATTTAACTACAGAGTTGTTATTTTTTCCCAATACCGTAAAAACATAGTTTAAATGTGCATGTATTTTCTCAAACGTAAAAATACTCTTGGGGGGGGGGTGATCTATCGATTTTAGTTTTACTGTTAGTTGAAAAATCAATAAATATTTATTATTTTATTATTACTGCCAGCAGTGGAAGGTTTTTCTTTAAACAAATCAAATAAAAAAAGATATTAAATGAACTGTTTTTGGCATCAGAAAATAGGCACACTTTTTTTTCGATTCCGATACCCATAAAATGTCCGATTTTTCCGATTCTCGATTCTGATTCCAATTGTTCCAACACAAATATAATATAAAGTCATTGAAGATAAAACCTTTCATACCATTCGGAAAATAGTTTAGAGAAGTAACTGTGACCGGAGCTTCCATAATCTTAAGATCAATAAAATATATTTCAATGAAAATTCGCATCATTTTTATTTAAATATACTCTACTTATTTGCATTCCAATAAAATCGATGGAAATATATAAAGATTAATTTTAATCTCAAGCAAAATATCCTCTTCAATTGGACTTGCGCCATATTGGCATGAAAAGTCATCAATTAATCGGACTAAGTGATAATTATTGATCTCTTGACATAAGTGAACATAATCCAAGCTTTTGTTTGTCCAGCCTTTGAAAGATTATCTGATAATCTTGAATATTCTCATGTCTGATGAAAGGATTAAACGTTTAGACTTTACCCCGGATTAATCATACCAAGAATTTTGTTTAGCCTCTGTAATGAAGCGCGATGCGAAAAGGGCTTATTCTGTTTAAATTCACTCGTTGTGCGCGTGAAAATTTCACATAGATAAGTACTTACATAAGTAGGTATGTTACGATTCAATTTCGGTTCTCGTTGGTTAAGCAACGATGTGCTCGCTCAACACTTCTATGGGTGACCATTTGAAAATGACAGGTGTTGTAAGTTTGGAAGTGGCATTAAAATAACTTTCTCTAAAATCGTTTAGAGAGGTATGAAGCTATCGCTTCTCTAAGTACGAATGAAATAGTAGTATAGACAACGTTCAAGCGTTTGAAAGGAAAACTCTGAAATAAAACTAATTAGCCTTTCTCCACTTATCCCGGCATTGTTTGCTATTTGTCTTTGCCACTGCACTCGCGCAGTACCGGATGAGGTTGATTATTGTGCAACCTTTGTCTCACTCTAAACTTATCATGGAATCCTTTGCAGTAATCCTTTGCCTCTAGAGACAAAAGACAGACAACAAGGTAGTTGTGTTAATAAGTAAGTAGTGCCGTATTTGATATCATTATAAATCCTTAGACAAGCAGTGCCAATATCTACATAGCATCTCACACAACTAAAATATAAAATGGCCATAAATTAAACATATTACGCATTGTATTGGAATTCGATGTTTAACCTTAAAAAAACATGCTGTATAGCAAAACTTAATCATCATGTAGGGAAATAAGGGAAAACGAAACCGGTTACTGTGAACACAGGTGAGTTACGTTTCCCTTACAGTAGAAATGCCCTGAACTTGGAGATGAAGGCATGTTTTCGCCATGTTGAGCTGATGCTCATTTGCATCAATATAAAACTCTGTCATAGACTTTATTACCTACCTCGTATGATAGAATCTCCACGAAATTGGGTAAACCATTTTTATTGTATGTTCTGTGATGTAACGTGACTGTATTTGCTCTATTTCTTCATTTACGTTTGTCGATATGGTAATAAATAAGACAACACGGTGGTATATTTACAAGAGTGGGTAATACAAAAGTAAAGAATAGGCTGCTCATTTCATCATCATCTCTTCTATACATAGTGTAAGGTATTTGCGTGTATTCTCCTTTTATTCCGTGTCCCCCCTGACGACGAGTGACGTACATTGCAGAAAAAGATCAAAAGGAATCTGAAACTCCCAAGAATCACAAATATTTGTACAATATTACATGAACCTTGAAATAATCTGACATTTTAACATATAAATGATATGTAGTGAGTAAACCGCACATTAAACATGCCTTTTTCAACAACAAATCTTTATAGTATAGTATTATTTCATTAACAGCAAATCAGAACATATGTAATAATACGATGTAGGCAAGGGACATTGTTAGTTAGAAACCCGAATGAAATAAGAAGAACAAGAAGGATGGGGAGAAGAATAAAAGAAGAGAAAACTTGAAAGTGTAATTTTGGGGGAGAGAGAGATTAGAAAACGCACTATTCCTTTCGTTAATCAAGCGAACACAATGAGAAATAGAATTCTTTAAAATGTTTAAAAAGAATTGAATTTTGACTACTGAGATAACAACTTCTAGGATTTACTGGACGGATAATGTGACAATTATTATCTGGAGAAAAAATGGGTCTGACTTCTAACATGATATGACATAGAAAACAAATGATATAAACTTGAGGATAAACAATAATTGGATGATTAGGACCGAGCTGATGAGGACGCGTGATGCAAGAATGTATGGGTCAGAGGTTATGCAAAAGTTCAGTGGTTTTACATGTAGAATTAACGAAAAATAAAGTCTTCATTTTTGCCATTGTTTTATTGCTTTAATTAACAAGAACGAAAATATAAATTGGATTATTGTCCTTACATGAGATTTATAATAATCTTACCCCCATTATGTAATTGTTGTGACCTTAAAGGACCAATAATAAATAAGACAACACGGTGGTATATTTACAAGAGTGGGTACTACAAAAGTATAGAATAGGCTGCTCATTTCATCATAATCTCTTCTATACATAGTATCTGGAAGAATTCATTTATTCATAGATAGGGTAGCTCAACATCACAATATAAGAGTAACGCATACATAAATTAGCATGCACTCCTATATTCATGAGTACTCCCGGGCAACCTCCCGTAATAGCATTAATTAATTATTTATTAAAACCATTTTCATGGTGATAACATATAATCCGTTAATTCCAATGATGCAAACAATTTAGATGTTGTTTTTTGGAATATGAAAATATATCGATTGAAGTAGTCTTGTATTAGCTTTCCGTTCCAAATGCCTAGGTTGCAAGTTCGAATCCTATAAAGAGAAAAATATTGTGTGGCGCTAGGATAGACCAGTTCGTTGATCCCATCAGATTATCCGGATGGTGGCTTATCACATAAACAGTTGGAGTCTTGTTGTGTTGATAACACGCAACAGTAGTGGGCGTCACACTGACGTTGATCTCTATTTTTCTCTCTTTCTTTTTATTGCATCCATTTCCTTTTCAATAACAGAAAATGTAAAAGTTATAAATAATGAAAGCACAAAATCATTTCTTTTTCTTTTACAGTATAGATACATAATATCCCGTTGTCCCAAATGCATTCACTTTCCTTTGCGATTCAGAAACAAGAGAAATATTTATCAGCTATCTGGTACGTGTCACTGGAATCTTCCTGCCTGGAGTGCAAATTCCTCAACACGTAGCTCTAATGCTAATCTTTAGCGTCTAAAGGGATTTCCCCATTTTCTACTTAATATAGCCTTCATGTGGAAAATCCTGTTTCTATCTTTTTCATACATCCACACCTACTATTGCTACAATTCATTTTTATTCGTTTTATCTGTTACATAGATTGGTATATAGGTACTGAGAACACTGTTAATATATGAACAATTAATGCATTTTAATATTTCAATGTTAACTTCAAAAGTTGGAAAATATAAAGGCATTCAAATCAGCTAATAATCCAATCGATTTACTAATCAAATAAAATTTAAGAAAATTTTAGGGTTTTTTTTCTTTTTTCTTTTTAACTATGGAAGACACTAATAATTTATAAGTACTACATTAATCCAGCTCTCTTTAACATGTGGCATCATCACATTGATCCACCAGTTCTGATTAGATCACCAAAGTTAAGCAACGTTCGGCCAAGCCCGTACTAAATGGATAATCATTTGGGAAAACCAGGTGTTGTATGTGGGATAGCCATCTGTTCATTACGGCATTGTTTCTAGTCGTCTTAGATTTTTCCATTTCATTAGATTCATGCAATACTAATTCAGATGTGTATTTGGAAATTGTGGAATTCTAGATTCTTAGTAGACTTCCAGCACAGGCATCTTTACAGGGTTTTGAATTGAAAATCATATAGACTCTTCCGAAATTATATTCAGAAGAGTTTCTCTAGGTAGCTAATCCTGGAGATGAAAAAGAGTTTTCGGTGGGTAGTTGATCTGTATAAGTCTTGAACTTTTCAAGTTTGCAGAGAAAGAGCAAAGATCTTCTCATGTGGACACAAAAAAATTACGTGCAAGAATTCTAAAAGATCCAATATTTTTATGGAGCAATTCCAGTTTCTGATTGGTTGCTAGTAGAATGTGGCTCCATTTGATGGGTCAGTTTCTATCGCCAGTATCTATAAGTAGGACTTTCTAATTTTCTTTAATCATATTCTTGTTAGAGAAGGGATTATCCATTGTCTTTAAAGATTGAATGGAGACCTACTACTTAAGCATTATCTCAGTCTAATAACAGCTGTAACAATGTCATATACTTTTAATTTCTTATCCTAGTCTTTCTGTTTCATACTATTCTTGCTTTTTTTATTTTTTGCTATTTTTTTATCTAACCTTCTTATAAACGTATGTTTCAAAGTCATTTATTTTCATCTCTATCTTATATTGTACGCCTATACCACCACCACCGAAAGACAAGGCCTGTTAACTAATCTATGACGTCACGTTTAGGTAGTGACTAGAAGGCAGTAGTCTCGCCTATTGCCTACTAGTGACTAGAAGGCAGTAGTCTCGCCTATTGCCTACTAGTGGATAAATTGAAATAACAATTTCAATGTGCAATTACAGCGAAATAATTTTAATCCAACACAAAATATAGCAAAGTAAGTGACGTTATTTTTTATTAATTAAAAGCGTATTTAATTAAAACTGTATTAAGTAATTCCATGACCTTTGATAATATTGTCAATATAAATTAAAGAAACGATCATTTTTATTGATAATACAGGAATCAATACGTTGAAATAATTTTCTTTTAACGGTACATTTTCTTATGGGGGTAAAAACGATTTTCAAATATATTACTTGAATAAATATGTAAAAGTTGTTTTCAATTTATTCACAATAAAAATAATAAACGAATTGTAGTCTTCGAAATCCATGATAAACTGCAATGTTTATCTTTTAAAGTAGGAACAACATAAACTTTTTTTAATTAATTCTTGTTTTTATTATTATTATTATTATTATTATTATTATTATTATTATCATCATCACCATCATCATCATTATTATTATTATTATTATTATTATTATTATTATTATTATTGACTAAAGTTAAATTTAAGTATAAACCGTGTTCGTTATTTTTCTCTTTTTTGATAGATTTAAAAAAGTTTTCATCTTTTCAAAATATCTGTCCTTCATTATCAACAGATCTTGCTTGCTTTGACTACTATTGTGACATCATTTTTCAGTTAACAGACTTTGTCTTTCGGTGGTTGTGCCTATACCCACATTTTCCCTGGTTTATTATTATTATTATTATTATTATTATTATTATTATTATTATTATTATTATTATTAAATATGTTTCAGGAGAGATAGTTAATTGCAACTATCGAAATAAATGTAAATATAATACAAATTGAAATACATACAAACGATACTTGTTTTACGTCATGCTTTCTCAGCTGTTGACTGACTACTTACCAAAGCTAAAAGTCACTTGAGGATAAGGGTTAATGATAAGGATGTATTGTCAGTTGAATGATGAAGAATATTATAAGAAGACTGAAAATGACACATGAAATTAAAATTTGATTTCCTATGAGGGAGTTTATGACAAGTGTTTGTTGACATTGGATTTAAGACGACCATGTTGTAACAAGGTAAGCAATCTCTTGGTGATATTTTTCACAAATGGAAAGTTCTTGCAAATATACTCTGTTCATGATAGGCAATTGCAACTATCGAAATAAATGTAAATATAATACAAATTGAAATACATACAAACGATACTTGTTTTACGTCATGCTTTCTCAGCTGTTGACTGACTACTTACCAAGGCTAAAAGTCACTTGAGGATAAGGGTTAATGATATGGATGTATTGTCAGTTGAATGATGAAGAATATTATAAGAAGACTGAAAATGACACATGAAATTAAAATTTGATTTCCTATGAGGGAGTTTATGACAAGTGTTTGTTGACATTGGATTTAAGACGACCATGTTGTAACAAGGTAAGCAATCTCTTGGTGATATTTTCACAAATGGAAAGTTCTTGCAAATATACTCTGTTCATGATAGGCAATTGCAACTATCGAAATAAATGTAAATATAATACAAATTGAAATACATACAAACGATACTTGTTTTACGTCATGCTTTCTCAGCTGTTGACTGACTACTTACCAAGGCTAAAAGTCACTTGAGGATAAGGGTTAATGATATGGATGTATTGTCAGTTGAATGATGAAGAATATTATAAGAAGACTGAAAATGACACATGAAATTAAAATTTGATTTCCTATGAGGGAGTTTATGACAAGTGTTTGTTGACATTGGATTTAAGACGACCATGTTGTAACAAGGTAAGCAATCTCTTGGTGATATTTTTCACAAATGGAAAGTTCTTGCAAATATACTCTGTTCATGATAGGCAATTGCAACTATCGAAATAAATGTAAATATAATACAAATTGAAATACATACAAACGATACTTGTTTTACGTCATGCTTTCTCAGCTGTTGACTGACTACTTACCAAGGCTAAAAGTCACTTGAGGATAAGGGTTAATGATATGGATGTATTGTCAGTTGAATGATGAAGAATATTATAAGAAGACTGAAAATGACACATGAAATTAAAATTTGATTTCCTATGAGGGAGTTTATGACAAGTGTTTGTTGACATTGGATTTAAGACGACCATGTTGTAACAAGGTAAGCAATCTCTTGGTGATATTTTTCACAAATGGAAAGTTCTTGCAAATATACTCTGTTCATGATAGGCACACTGTGAAAGAAAGGAAAGTTATTTGAAATTGTGCTATGACAAAGCTAGTTCTTGCTGTGAATTTCTTAGAAAAAGAATTAAACTTTTTGTCCACGTTCACATTATACATTCTTCGATCGTTCAGTTGATCATGCCTATTTGTGAACACAGTTCAGAATTTTGGATAAAGTATGGAACAAGGACCCCAGAAACTGAGACTCAAAGGCTGCGAAATAAGAAAAATGATTTTGATTTAATGTAATTACTTTTACTCTGCAATAAATATCAGTTTGAAATAGGTTAAATTAAAAAAAAAAAAAAAACTTTGTTCATGACCGTTTTGGTAAAAAAAAAAGAAAAGAAAAAAGTCCATTAGTTGCGGCCTACTGCTATGAATTTGAAATGGAGGCATGTTGAAACAGAGATACAAAAAGTACATAGGAACTAAGAAAAAAATAAAAACGAATCTTACATTAAAAAATAAATATTTAATATGTTTTTCTTAAATGTCTAAAAGAAAAAAAATAAGATTGAATAATCCTACGATTATTCAATCTCATTTTTTTCTGTTTTTCAAACTCATTTTAAAATGAGAAATTACTCGATAGACACCATCTTTACGTTCGTTTATTGAAAAGTTTTGTAAAAAAAAAAAAAAGAAAGAAAGAAAGCCTCCCACACCCAGAAAAATCGCGACTTCTATTAAAACATAAATAAATAAACAAGTTGTTGTTTGATTACAAAACCCACGGTTATCAGCGTGCATATTTTATTGGCACGAATTTTGTAAAAGTGCGAAACATAAATTATATACACGACAATATTGCACTAAGGAGTGACTCCATTGTCCTTAGAACTCCCAAATGTGAGTCTCCCTTCTGACATAGTTCAATATTATAGCCGGGACAGATTAGTTAAAGGTTGAAAATCCTATTTTCTCAACAATTCTGCTTATTCCAATGTAGCACTTGATGTTTTTTTACTCAATATTTAACCATTTGTTTATTGTCTTCTTGTGTTTTAGGTAATCAGCAAATTCATGACTGGTGGAGATGTTGGTCATGATAAGGAAGGGTCAGTTTTGCGAATTGAACCCTGGGGTTACTTGGACATGAAGGGAATCATGTATTCTACCAAAAAATCTGACTTGGAAAAGAGTAAACTGCTTCAGTGTGAAAAACATCTCGTAGACTTGGAAGCAATGTCTGAAAAGGTATGACAAATGCTTTTTTGTTTCTTTTTTGTTTCTTTTTCATCTTTCTTTTCTTTTTCTTTTTTCTTGTCCTTTTTTCTTTTTTCTATACAATTGTCGATTTACCTGTGGTAATCTTTCAATTGATTTTCACACGATCCTTCATGTAACTTCTAAATCCAGTATTTAAAAGCATTAAAAATATTTTTTATATAAACGTTATGAATAGTAGATTTACAAATACAGAAAGGGTGCGTGATTGACCTAATGGATACTGTGGCAGACTATTAAAACTGCATTCAAATCTATTTGAATCTGGTATTTAATTACACACTAATACTATTGTATGACATAATTATGTTGACCCACTGGTTCTCGTTGGATCACCGAAGTTAAGCAACGTTGAACCTGGTCAGTATTAAAATAGGTGACCACTTAGAAATTCCATGCTGCAAGTGTACTCTGCTTATCTCGGCATTGTTTCTAATCGCCCTGGACTTCTCCTTGCCACTGAATACAATCAGTACCGATTCAGGGGAGGTGTGATTGGGGATTGTACAAACCTTGCCTCACAATTACACTTGCAACCACCCTTATAAGGAGTATCGATTATCCTTTGAGACTGAACGGGGATGTTTAATACTATTGGGAAATAACACCCACCTCCAGTTAACCCATTAGATC
Source organism: Euprymna scolopes (assembly GCF_053919585.1). NCBI lineage: Eukaryota > Metazoa > Mollusca > Cephalopoda > Sepiida > Sepiolidae > Euprymna > Euprymna scolopes. The sequence continues at coordinate 139,357,242 of NC_136482.1, forward strand.
TGACTGCCTTATAAATAGGACATTAAAAATCTCTTCTTTTTTTTTAATCTATAATGAATAATATAATATAATATAATATAATATTTTTTAATCTATAATGAATAATATAATATAATATATAGAGTCAATATTTTGCTTTCTAAATAAAATAAATAACTTTTTCTCTTCAATTTGTGTATTCTAACACATTTTTAGTCATTAAATAAAGTTTTAACTCGGTAGTAAAAAAATATTTAGATGCCCTGGGACTTAATGGGCTCTGGGTAAAATAACAACTTCTGCTCATAATTTTATATTATAAATTGTTTATATAGAGATTGCATTAAATTATCCCAAACGATTGATATGCCATACAATAAACATTACAAATTCAAGAATTAATGTAGATTGAAAACTGAAAAAGAATGGAATGTTTCATTTTTTTAACAATGGGTCATTAGGTATCAAGGCTTAAAGGCCACTCGAGGATATGAGTTAATGAGTGTACTGTAGTCATTGGGACAGCAGTGTAGTAATAATTAGTAGTAGGAATTTGGTATAATTTGATTATTTAAGCGGTAAGCTCAGCAAGATCTTGTTTACATTGAACTTGAAGACAAGCATATTGTAGTCAGCTAGAAAGCAGGTCAGCAGAACAGTGTTCCACAGGTGGGCAGTTCTAGGAAATAATTTTTTTTATGGAATGCACGTTTAGATTTAGGCACAGATAGAGAGTGGAGAAATTGTTGATAGTGGTTGTAGCTAGACGAGTGTTTTTGTGAAAGTTTGACAAGGAGGGATCATAGATTGGAGCATGAAAATAACAATACAGCAAAGACAGTAACATCTCTTCTGTGAGAAAGAGGCTGCAAGGCCCAAATCCTCAACATGAAAAAAAAACATGAATAAATCTAGAACCCCATCCTCCAACGTAGACACCTACTACCATGTCTCCTTCTCCAACATCAGGTGTCTACGTTCCAACCTTCCAGAGGTTGAAACACAATTACAGGAGGCGAAACCGGACATATTCTTCCTAAGCGAAACTGGCATAGGGCCGACTACTTCCCTAGACGAGTTCATAATTAAAGGATACTCTAACTTAACATCTAAATCTGACCCCTAAGATCGCCATGGGCATGGAATATGTGCCTACATTAAAGATGGCTTCCCGTGTGATAGGGATATCTCCAGTGAAGACCCTGATTTACCTTATATGTGCTTCCGGGTTGAACTGGCTTAGACCACTGCATTTTTATTTGCCCTCTATCGCCCTCACAACAGCGGAGTCACTCTCTTTAAGAGCATATCTGATCTACCTCTGCATTCCATGCTAAAAAGGATGTATCCTCCATAGTATCAGACGTAACCGAATGGTTAATTGTAGGCATAGACCGATTCATACCATCTAAAAAATTCCAACAAAAACCTAACAGCCAGCCATGGTTCTCCTCAGAATGTGCTACTGCCATCGCGCACAGAAATCACTTTTTCCATAGCTACAAATGTAATAGATGTACTGAGACTAAAGCTGCTTTCAGGACTGCCAGTAACCACTGTAAAAGAGTGATAAAAAATGCAAGACCAGCAGCTTGGTTCCCACCAGTTTTGGCAAATAATAAACAGAAGCGTGCATTCTATCCCAACCATCATCAATGGACCTGAGGTCATCTCGTCAGCATCAGACAAGGCCAAATTATTTGCCAAGAACTTTGCAGCTAATTCTACCCTATGCCATGAAGGCCATCAACTCTCCATATTTCCTCCTATAACAGACAACACGCTATGCAACATACAAATATCTGTGCATGATGTCACCAAGCTAATCAAGAACCTTGATTCCAGTAAAGCAACTGGCTCTGACGGCATTCCAATTATAGTGTTGAAAAAGCTTCGACCAGAACTTGCCCCCATACTTACAAAACTGTTTAAGTGTTGCCTTAAAGAGAAGTGCTTCCCAACACCCTGGAAAATGTCATCAGTATGCCCTGTATTTAAGAATTCAGGTGATAAGTCATCTCCCTCTCAGTACAGACCAATAAGTCTCCTGTGTGTCATAAGTAAGTTGCTGGAATCCATATTAAATAGAGAAGTAGTCAACCACCTCAGCAGAAATAACCTTCTTAGTGACATGCAATATGGTTTCCGTTCTGCCAGATCTACAGCAAATGTGCTAACGGTTATATCTCATAAGATTAGTTAGTCTCTTGACAAAGGTTTCCTTTATAGGGCAATTGCTCTTGACATATCAAAGGCCTTCGATAAGGTATGGCATACGGGCCTACTTCACAAGATTTCCAGCTACGGTATAACTGGAAATGTTTTCTCAATCATTAAATCATTTCTCTCTGATAGGCTCATAAGAGTAGTGGTTGACGGGCAGAAATCAGACGCCCTCAGTATTAATGCTGGAGTTCCTCAGGGGTCCATCCTGGGCCCAACTCTCTTCCTGATCTACATCAATCATCTCCCAAAACACATACTTAAATCATTCGTTGACATCTATGCTGATGACACGACCATCTATATCAACATAGCTAAGGCTGTAAATGACAAAGTTCTCTCTGATTCTCTCTCCTCTGATCTTGAGCGTGTGGTACAGTGGGGAAGAGGTGGCTGGTTACTTTTAATGCATCTAAAACCAAAATCCTATCTTTACATCACCAACGCTCTGATCCCCATCTGGCATCAATTGAGTTGGATGGCTCACGTTTTGGGGAAGCTCCATGTTTTGATAAGCTTCTGGGTTTGACCTTTACTACTGACCTGAAATGGAACACGTACATCAAGTCAGTTGCCAAGGTCGGTGTAAAAATGGTAGGATCCTTCTACCACTCCAGAAGATATCTCACTGCTGATGCAATTCTCTATCTATATAAAAGCCAAGTACGTCCAAGGATGGAGTACTGTTGCCACATCTGGGCAGGAGCTGCTAAAAACAGCCTATCCTGCCTTGACAGAGTACAAAATAGGCTTTGTGGCTTAGTAGAGGATGCTCTTTTCTCTTCCCTACAACCTCTCTCCCACAGGAGAGACGTTGCGAGCCTGTCTTTGTTTTATCATTACTTCCATGACAAGTGCTCGTCTGAACTCCAGTCTCTGGTCCCCCCTCGATAATCTTTCACGAAAAACACCTGTCTAGCTGAAACCACTGGCAAAAATTTTCCCCACTCTTTATCTGTGCCAAAACCAAAATGTAGAGTCCATGAACACAGCTTCTTTCTGAGAAATGCACGCCTGTGGAACTCTGTTCCATTTGCCTGTTTCCCTCCTGATTACAACCTGGATGTCTTCAAGTCCAACATAAACAAATTCCTGATGAACCGCCCCCTTAAGTAAAACACTTCATCAAATCTCCAATACTAACGTACTGTACACGCACTAACCCTTATCCCCGAGTGGTTTCCAGGCCTTGATAAGTGGTGACCACCTTGTAAAAAAACAAGAAAGCGAAAAAAGCATCCCCTACAACGTTTCAAAGCCAGATGTGGCAACAGTACTCCATACTAGGTTGTACTTGATAGAAAATTGCATCGGTATTGATATATCTACTGGAGCAGTATAATGATCCAACCATTTTTCCGGCGACCTTGGCAATGGATTTGATGTATGCGTTTAAAATCAGGAGTGAAAATCAGATTCAGAAGCTTGTCAAAATATAGTGCTACCCAAAATAAGAACCATTCATTTCAAGTTGGGCCAAATGGGGTTCAGAGCGTTGTTGATGGAAAGAGAGAAGCTTGTTTTAGATGCATTAAAATTAACCACTTTTTCCATTTTTTTGTCCGTGTTTTTTGTAGTTTGAAACGTTCATGTTCAATCATGTAATAAAGTCTTCGTTATTAGAGCAAGGTTCGAAAAACGAAAGATTGAATTTCAAGTGAAATCAATGGTTTCTAATTAATTGTAATGTCACAGTAATGAACACATCCAAAAATTACGAAAAATGATGAAGTAAAGATGGTTCTATATATCTAACATATAAAGTTATCTTATTGAATATTTTTAAGTCAGACTCAAATAGCATTTAAACTGACAAATCAAATTTTGGTTCAGACTAGACAATTTTCATTTGTTTTTGTTATAGCATGTAATATAATAAGAAACTTACTATAATTTATTTTTCAAAAAATTACTTATCCAGCCCAAATGACTGATAATACGAAATATTTTTAAATAATCACCTAAAAATAAAAATCAGCAAAGAGGTGACTCATTTTAAATTGAAGAATATATAAGGATATGTCTACCATGTTTTAAAATATGCAAACAATTCACTGCATCTAGCTAGTCTTTTATATTTTATACACGTTTTCATCCTTTTTAATCTGGCTTCCCTTATTTTGTTCTTTAGTCCTCACATTTCATGGGTGATGTTTCTGGCAAAGGGGAAGAATTGCTGTTTTCTAGGTCGAAATCTATCCATCTAACACTGGCTAGATTTTAAAGTAGTATTTTTAGCTCCTTGCATCAAATGGCTTCATGCCTTGTCTGGAGCGATTTCAATAAAAATAATATGCTCATTTATGCATTATTTAGTTAGTTTCTATATCAATTAAAGCATTGCGATAATGTTTAGTAGCAACTTACGGCACATTTACATTGAGACAGAAAGAAGAGGGAATGAAAGTAAGTCATATTTGTTTAGAATAGATGAGAAAGAGCATGTTATATTAGTGGATAGTGTGAGAGAGATGGTATCACAGATTAAGAAAAAAATAGATAAATGATAAATAGCTTATTATATTAGTTAACAGTACAGAGAAGGTGCCGCATGATTAAGTGAAAAAATAACTAGATGGGTAAGAGCGTGTTATATCAGTGGATAATGCAAGAGCGAGATGGTGTCACACGATTAAGATAAAAGAAGATAGCATCAAATATCTATGCATTTTGAAAGTAATTTATAGGATTTTCTTTTATTTAACAATCATTTTTAGATTCTATTCAATTCTTTCTCTTAGTAGATGAAATGATAACATCTTAACACCTATTTTCTTTAATTAACCGCAGAATTTCCACAGATCACGCCATTAGTATATAAAATGACAACTAGAAGATACAATTTAAATATTTAAACAAATCTCGACTTCAGCTTAATTCTATCATGTCTTTATTCTTTCAGCTTGGAAAACCTTGCACTGGTTTGACTGTTGTCTTCGATATGGACAATGTCGGTTCCAAACACATGTGGAAGCCAGGTCTTGATATGTACCTCTACTTGGTCCAAGTGTTAGAGGACAATTACCCTGAAATGATGAAGAGACTTTTCGTTATTAACGGTACGTGAATAACTCAAACCTTACAATTCAAATTACTTTCCGTCCAGCCGGCGAAAAACCTTGGTTGGTCCACCGGATATCAACCCTCGCCATACGGTTTTGTCTTCTGGTATTTGTTTTAAGAACCTACTCTGTCAGCTAACGTGGTCTGGCCCAGTATTACCTGTCAGTCAGCAATATTTCCATTTTTTCTATCTGCTGTAAATCATCACTTTATCATTTAATGAGGTGCATCATTGGCCTAATGGATAATGTGATGGTCTGTGGAATAGACAACATGGATTTCAAATTCTATTGTATTCAATTATGCACGAACACTGTTACAAAAGGTATGAATCCACCATTTTTACCACAAAAAATACCAACTTGTTTTCATAATCTAATAAAATTAATTATTCCAATTGTAAACGATTCAGTGTATATAACTAGTTGAACAAAAGTTGTTTTCTTACCTATAGCATTACAACCCCCTCCAGAAAAAAAGATTGATATGCTGTGAAACTGACTAACCAAACCAAACAGGTAATCTTGTAGGTTTGGTTGTTTGGTTTGGTTTGAATTGGTTTGGTTTGGTGTGGTTTGGTTTTACGACATATCAACCTTTTCGGGGTTACTTAATGCCAAATCTGGTCATTTTGTTAAAAGCTTTTATACATCAAATTCTTTATATCTTTGAATATTTATTCATGGTGTTTGATTTGATTTTTTTGTAGAAGATAAATTTTATTTTTATTTGGGTAGCTGTGGAACATGATTCAGTTTTACAAAGGGAAAGAAAAAAGAAACAATGACATCAATGTTTGGTGCATTTTAAGTCAAGAAGCCAGTATCTTCAGACAACCTGATCTGGTGGAACTAGTAACATTATCAGAAATATCTTTATACTGCAATAATTTTGTTTAAAAAAAAAAGCAGTATGTGTGCATATATTTTGTGAAAGGCTTTAGAAAATAAATGAATGGGCATGTGGATGGGGTCGCATAAGGAATGAAATTTAGAAGCATTGATTTTTTTTTAAGACTGACCTCTTTAATCCGGGTTTTAGTGAAAGTAAAATCAAAGAGTTATAAGTCAATAACCAATGTGTGTATACTATGGAAGTAGTGTACAAATTTTTTTTTATTATTATCTGTAGATATGTTTTTGATCATGAAAATATTTTAGTCATATTAGCTTTTTTTTTTTTTTTGAAAACTTAATCAAAAATAGATTTAATGGCGATGACCTGTCCTACATTCTTACTTTTCAATTATAAATCATCTTCGATCTTGAAAAATGTTTTTATATATCTTGGGTTTTGAAAAAAAATGCATTTGAATACTTAACTATAAAAAAAAAACAAGAGACTTGATATATTTGCAGTATAATTTACGTTCTAATATTATTTACTTGTAATATTCTGCCAAGAAAGTTAGCTCTCTCTACCGTGCTAGAATATTACTCACACCTGAAAGTATCCTGTATCTCTGCAAAGCCACTATTCACCCATGTATGGAGTATAGTTGTAAAATCTGCGCTGGTGCATCTGCTACTAGTCTCTCATTCCTAGACACGGCTCAGAAAAGAGTTGTGAAAGGTCTCGCGCTAGCAACAAAACTCCAACCTGTGTCCGATTGCCGAAATGTTGCATCTCTGTGTCTGTTCTACAAGTATTTTAATGGAACATAAATACTCCCGGCTAATCCAACAAGCAACAAAATCCCACCCTTACACTGTAGAGATCCTTAAATGCCGGAAAACCTTCTACTCAAATAGTTTCTTCCCCCGAACTGCTAGACTTTGAAATTTCCTCGCGGGTTCCTGCTTTCCTGATGGCATTGACAAAGTGGCTTCGTTCGGGTCACCACATGTGGACTTGTTTTACATCTTAACAATAATGATACTTTAAGATCCATGCTTATTGCATCATCATCATGCAAATGTAATGTGAACAGTTATGTCGCTGCTCAACTCCCTACATAGTACCTCTACATATTTGGTCCCAATTAGTAGCCCCTTACGTCCAAGTGGCACTATGCCTCGTTTGCGGTGAAATAACAGTAAAAAAAGGGGGGGTATTTAATTTTTTTTTTTAAACTGTGTCTTAGATACGGCAAATGCTAGATGTAATCATCATATAATTATCACGTTGTATAGATTTTTCGATTTACATTGTATAAAAGCCAAGTATTGATGCATATATAAAAACTAATTTTGTTTTCTTTTTTTCATTGCAGCCCCAACTCTTTTCCCCGTTCTGTACAAACTTGTCAAACCTCTTCTCAGCGAAGATATGAAGAACAAGATTTTTGTTCTTGGGAGTAAGTCTAATTTCACATTTATTGGGGGGGGGGGGGAGTACGTTTACGTTAAAAATATATAGTCATCTTCCGTTGACATTGGATTGAGTTAAATTGGCAATAAATGTATTATTACAATTACCAGAACAGATCAAGAAATATTTCAACCCTGATGTCGTCATTAGCATCCTTTTCAGTTATGGGTGAGTCACGTGTGTCAACGACTCACCCTTTTTGAGTGTGTTAGCTAATATTTGTCTTTGATTGTCTTAACAGCTTTGTTTGGATCTTCACATGTGGACCAGTTTTAAGTGGCCATCTTGTTTTGCATCTTGTACCTGGAATCTACCTAGGGATGGATTTAATGACAATAAAAGATTTACTATATTTAAAATATTAAGTTATTTATTTAACGAAACCACTACCAGTAGTTGGTTGCTTTATAAGTACTTAGTAACTTTAATCATGATTTCCTTATCCAGGTGTTTATGAGTAATAGTAATTGATATAGCGATCTACAACCTTCTTATATTTTTACCCTAAGCTTCGCTATGATCTGCTCAGCCAATCTCAGCTTAGTATTTTTCAGTTAATTTTAGTTTAATACATTTCAGCCAATCCCAGTTTAGTATTTCTGAGTCAATCGTACCTCTCAGCCAATCCCAGCTTAGTATCTCTCAAATAAGATAAAGTATATTAGTATCTTGCAAACGTTCCCTTGCACCTGATTAAGCAACACAAGCGAAAGTTCATCTTATAAGACAAGTCTCTTCCTAGATGGATGTGATTTTCAGAACCAATAAACATACGCATCCTCCGGATGTAAATATTTAATATTTCTTGAATACATAGAAAACATTTCATTTCTTTATTTTATTTCATGTTTTTCTCGTAGACAAAATTGTTTCTTATATCTCCACTATCTGCAGAAAAAACCTGATGTAAATTAAACATCTCATTTACTATTTCTTTCTATAATTCCCTAAAATTTCTGTTTCTTTTCAGTTTAGTTTTCTAAAATTCTGAACATGCTGTTAGTGTCCATGTTTCCGTACGTTCATTATGTTTAATGTTCATTTTTTTTTCTTTTTACTTACAGGCGATTTCAAAGACACGCTGATGGAATATATCGATGCTGAAGAACTTCCAGCTTATTTGGGTGGAACCAAAACTGGTCCTGATGGTGACCCGAAATGCTCAGATCTTGTAAGAAAAATTTGATTTTTCCTACTCGAATATCAAGTTTGATTCAGAGCAGATGCATCTGTTTCAGTTGCATCTGCTTAATGGCGCATAAACCCTTTTAAGTTATTTGACATCAAAACTAAATAAATATTGCAAGCGGTTTAACAAATGCAATGGATTGAACGCACTTTCCAATTTGAACTCGCCATAAGTGGGTCTTGGACGGACATAATCGCTGCCATAATTTTATTTTGTTTGAAATATTAATAGAATTAGCAGGCCGCCCGGCGTTGCCCGGTTGTAAAATATGCTTAAATATTATACATAAATACGTACAGATTTAGTATTTATTATTGTAAAGCTACTTGTTTATCGATTATTATATTGGACCTAATATATATTATTGATTTTAAAAGTAAAAAAAAAGTTACTTGTATGCCATCAGTTACAACTGAAGCCAAAACATTGCTCTCCACCCTTATCCGTTAGCGTATGACCTAAATCCATATTTATACAAATATTGACATAGTATAATCTATAACTTTTAATTAGTGCATACGCAGGAAAAAAAAACAGGGATGGTTGACTTAAACCAAGGTCAAAATCAATGGGTTTTTTTTTCCACTCCTTAGTAGCTATTTTACCTAAACCAAATCGAAAATGTGCTACAGGTTCAAATACCCTATGTATCAAATTTCAACTCTGTAGACCAAATATTCAGAGAGGAGTTTGTTAGAGACTTTTTTACACACACACACACACTGACAAACTCACTTTTATATATATATATATATATATATATATATATATATATATATATAATATTTCTGTGTGATAGAACGTTTTCATCTTAAATTCTATGCAATTATACAGTATGTAGAAACTATGCATAAACAGAATTCAGCATAATAGTGAAATAGAACGAATCATCTAACAAGAAACCATGAGAAATGAATAAGTAATTAATTAATGCTCGTTTTTCAAAGGAATGTGCAAATTAGTTTCATGTAGTCGCTCGCATTTCCATGACTGGGTATATTAAGAAGTTTGTTTTAATAATTTTTAAATAGAAAAAGAGATCCGAGTGTAGTATCTATTCTGACACTGTACTTAAGTTAGTTGTCCTTGATCGGTGTAGAAAAGGCCTTTCTATACTAAGGCAATTTTTTTTTTTTTTGTTGCCTACTGCTAAAGTGCCCCTTTGGGGGGGACTGGTTACAAAACGACCTTGTGTCACATTTTGCTTTTGTGGGGAAGAAAATAAATACTAATAGAAAAAGTAGGGTTTTTATATCAATGTCAAGGCAAGAAAAAACTTCACTATGTAGATTTACAAGATTTTTTTTTTAATACCAAAAATGATCATGCTATAAACATGCAAACAGGTTAACTATGGCTGACATTAACTTCATTTGAAATATCACAAAATGGCATGAACGTATGCATACAGATCTGAACAGTCATTGATAAAATTGGAATTGTATGCAGGATGAGCTGATCATTACACAGTAACATGTTTTTTTAATCAAAGAAATTTTCTTAATAGTTTATACGATTTGCTTTTACTGTTATTACTTTGCTAATACCATTCTTTTTTGTCTTTACAGATTTGCCATGGTGGAGAGGTACCAAAAGAATACTATTTGGAGAACACAGAAGACTTTGAAACAATGGAAACAATCACTGTTGGAAGCGGTGATAAGATCTATATAGAATATGAGGTGGAAGGAGAAAATTGCTTCCTAAAGTAAGTATGTTGTTGATAATTCATCCTTAGTGCATTCTGGGTGATTTATTGATTTTATGATATAAACAGTTGCACACGTTTCTTTTTTTTCTCCCTAGAGGAAGAGATTTTATTCTCGAAAATTTTTGGATATCAACATCTACATCTTATACGATGCATTATGGTGATAAATTAATATTTTATGATTGAAAATTATTGAAAGTCCTTAAATATTGTCAGTATTCTTTTATACACTAACTCGTGTCTACGATGTTTCCCTCAAGTTGCATTATAATAGCTTTTAAACACAACTCGATTCATATTATATATATATATATATATATATATATATATATATATATATATATATATATATATATATATATATATATATATATATATAAGTCTGATGAATTTTCACGAGAATAAAACGTGGAATATTCTGTGTAACTTAATTGCCATATATATATATATATATATATATATATATATATATATATATATATATATATATATATATATATATATACTAGCAAAAGTACCCGTCATTGACTGGGTTAAAAAAACAGCCTACAGAAAATGGACTCTGATTTATGAAAGTATGATAGGTTATGAAAAGGAAGGGTTATAAAGAGATAGCTTCGAATTTGGGGGTATCAAAACCAAAGCAAAATATGATGAAAGTAAAAATAAAATAGATAAACCTCATAATTTATTATACCATACCTGTTCACACGGAAACACTTATCACAATATTCTGTGGATCTATATTAAAAAACCTTGTTAAACTTTGTGACATATTTCCATTCTATGGAGGTCAGGCGCAAACGAACACCCCATAATTTTATTATACTATATTTCTTCAAACTCAAACAATTATCAAAGTATACTTACGCAGATATATATGAAAAGTCTTTATTAAAGTTTGTGTCTATTTCCATTCTATGGGGGCCAGGCGTGAACGCAACCCCCACAATTTTATTATACCATCCCTATTTTAGTTAAAACATACTTATCAAAGTATTCTTATGTATATCTATATCAAAAACACGTTTTTTTTTTGTTTTTTTTTTAATTTTTTATTTCCATACTTTGTGGACCAGGCGTGAACGCAGACCCCACAATTTTAATGAACCACTGTTCTGCCAGATCAAACATACCCATTCCTGTGTTTCGATACATCTTCTATCATTATATGAAATCAGTTTTTTAAAATAGTCAACCATATAGGAGCCTATTCGTGACCAGACACACACACACACACACACACATTCAGCTTTATATTATATATATATATATACATATATATATATATATATATATATATATATATATATAGAGAGAGAGAGAGAGAGAGAGAGAGAGAGTAAAATAGCAACTTGTATCCAATAAATCGTTTCCATTTGATATTGTGTGCTGACATCAAATATTCTGAATATATATATGTGTGTGTGTGTGTGTGTGTGTGTGTGTGTGTGTGTGTGTGTGTGTGTGTGTGTGTGTGTGTGTGCGCGTGTGTATACATATATGCACACACACACACACACACATACACACACACACTTTTTCATGATATTTGATGCCAATACACAATATTGAATGCAAACGATTTATTGGATAAAAGTTGATATTTTACCCACAAGGCATGCTCATATCTTTCCTAATGGTATTATAGTACAACTGAATACAATAAATCCAGCTGGATTAAACTCAGCTTAGCTGATTTCATAGTCTTGACTATTATCCACTACACCATACAAACCTCTCACTTTAGAATTCTAACTCAAGTCAATTTTTACGGGATATAATTATTAGCCAAGTAATTCGCTTTTTTTTCAAGTAAAAACAATAACGATACTTTAAGATCCATGCTTCATCATCATCATGATTATCATGATGATCATTACTTTCATTGTCATCATCATCACCGTTGGTTTAATGTCTGCTGAACATCGTATCCTGTTGGACGGCTTGTAGAAATTGACTTCCAAACCAGCCAATCTCTAGACAGATCTTTATTCAATTCTCTATCTCTCGAATCGATGCTTATCCATTTCTTCCATGTTTTTTATTTTTGCTGTTAACTAACTTTGCTACCTCAACTGTTATACATCTACTTATGCAAGCACTCTCTCAATATCAATATGAGCCGTTACTTCGCTGATATACATCCAAAATCGCCGGAGGTTGTGGCAGTGGAAGAAAGCGTGATCTGACGTTCTTTTTTCAACACGTTACAATGGGAACACTCGGGCAAATCTTCCATTCTGGAACTGTGTTGTATGGCATTGAGAGGTAATTCGTCCAGGGTAAATCGCCCGGTCAGAGTTGTTGAGATGAGTCATATCTGATACTTTTATTCAGAACAGATATTCTCCTCTGACCACTCAAACCATACAACAAACGGATCCTCAACTGATGTCAAATACTGCACGCCAAAAGCTTAACAGTGGTCTTGTCATTACATTAGATTTTGTTTTAAATTTTATGTTAAAATTTTCCAATCAGAATTAATCATTATATCGAACATTATATCGGCATAATCACATTGACACACCGGTTCCTGTTAGATCACCAGAGTTAAGCAACGTTGAGCCTGGTCAGTACTAAAATGAGTGACCTTTTGAAAATTCCAGGTGCTGTATGTGCTCTCTGATTATCTCGACAGCGTTTCCAGTCGTCCTGGATTTTTTGCCACTGGAATCAAGCCCTGCCGATTCAAAGATATGGTTGGGGATTGTACAACTCTGCCTTACAATTTCATATGCAGCCACCCTTACAGGGGATATCCATTGTCTTTTGAGACTGAACGAAGCCGATGATAATGATGAAGATCGAACATATAAAATTATCTAGTGCGATCATAACAGTTGAACATAAATAGCATTTAAGCTTACAGGTGAAACTTTGATTCTAACCAATTCTCAGCTGTTTTTACTGAACCATGTTATTGATATAACGTTCTTTTTTAGTGTTTCTTTATAAAAGAATTATGTAACTCTGCCTAGACAACTGGTAATATAAAAACATTTTTAATTATGACTGAAAAATCTAAATCAACAAGGAGAATAACCCATGTCATCATTAAAAAATATAAGAATTGTTTTCCTTAAAACAAAAAATTTCATTTCTTTTCCTCTATGAGTTTTAAAAATATGCAAATAAATAAAAATTAAAAACTAAAATAAATTTACTGCATCCTGGACAGTGTTGTGTAGATAATCTACAAAGCATATATATATATATATATATATATATATATATATATATATATATATATATATATATATATATACTCGGGGTTTTTTTTTATATTCAAAAGTAATGGACTAATGAATTCAACGAGGTTGTTAGATAGTGCTCAATAACAAGAGCTGATAATACTTGTTTATTGTTATATAAACATGCTCACATCCCGCTGCGCGATGTGAGCATGTTTATATAACAATAAACAAGTATATATATATATATATATATATATATATATATATATATATATATATATATATATATATATATATATATATACTAGGTTGACAAGAAGGTTTTTGCGGTTTTTAACTTTTAAATTCAAATGAACATATCTTGACTCAAAGAAAAATTTATTGATCGAAATAAGCACCATTAGAATCGATACACTTTTGCCAACACAAAACAAGCTTATTTATGCTAGTAACGCAATAATCTTGCATTCTGATGACGATGAAGTCTAGTAAAAACGTAATGAATTATATTGGATAATAAAGGTCTTAATATCCAGAAAGTTACTTGTCTGCCCTAAATGTGAATGCGATATTCGTCTTTCCGCATATACGAAAACCTTGTCAAAAGTTGTCAATTAAATGGTGAATGCTGAGGTAAAAAGATTGTTTTTATTATTGTTGTTTTTAGCAAAGTTCAACGTGATAAATTCCATATGTTCGAGTTGCGTTGATATACAGGATATACAGTAGCATATTTTAGAAAACTGACATAGGCAGGTACTTCGACTAGTATTTTGCAATTGGATTTATTTCTTTCACTTTTATTTTTCAGATGGGAATACAAGACGGAAGAACACGACATTGGTTTTGGTGTCTTCCGAAAGAATGGTGATGAGTGGGAAGAAATTATTCCAATTGAACGAAAAGATTGCTCAGTTATGACCTTAGATGGAAGTTACAAGTGCAAAGACCCAGGCACCTGTAAGTGGCGTTTGATTTTATTGATTTTCGTTTTTTTGTTTTGCTGTTCTTGGGTCTTTTATTTATAATTACAAAAAACGCTTATGCAAAATTTTAAGTTTCATTCTACGACTAAGATTTGGCAAATCGAATCAAAATACCGGAGTAAATAAGCATTTCAAACATGTCTTTGCATCAATATTTTTTATTAGGTTGTTTCCCTGCTTATCATCTCATTCCATGCACTAATCATTTCATAGTAAGGTTGTTCTCATTCTTATCATGTTTTATAAAAACTATGTAGGTATATAAGTATTGCTTGCTACCCCCCCCCTATTCTTTCTAAAAGATCAAAGTGTGATACAAAGATGGTTAAAATTGGAGAGTCTCTCACGATGATAGATTCCGCACAAGGTCAAATTTTAATGAAGTTGAAGAGATATACTGTGTGGAATAAGTGCAATCATCATTCAAATATTCAGAAGTTCAAAGTAATAAAATACAAAGTTTTTTTTTTAGGTTAAATACAAGTTTTTAAAATACCACTTATGGAATTATTAATAAAAATAAAATTAACAATTCTTTCCGTAATCCAACCATATTTGATACAGATGGAATTCAGTTTATGTCTGACTTGTCCACCAAGTTTCAATCATGAATATCCAACAGTTTTTGTTTTATTGCTGAGGAACTTTGATAATCATCTCATCAGCTGTAGATGTGACCCTAACTAGGCTTCACGCTTAAAACCCCCTCCCCAACTTTTTATATGTAATTTTATTTCAAAGATAATATCTATTAAAACAATCCCCAGATTATTCCTGATCAAAAAAGGCCCATTACAGCCAAAATCAGGACATTGTCACGAAAGTAGTATGTCCGTGTTATTGACATTTTTTGTGCATCGTATCCCTATGTGCTTATCTGTAAACGGTAATAAAACAAAAACTTCACTCTAACTTGGTGGACAAGTCAGGACTAAAGTACATTTCTACCAACTATAGTTGGATTGCAGAAAATATTAATGGTCATTTTGAATGTTGCATTCTTATTTTATTATGTGTCTGTACAAAATTTTCTTTAAAATTAAATTTTATAAAAAGTAAACATTTTGGAAGGAAAACTATTGGAAATTTTCCGTGCAACTGATAAAAAATTCTTTTGTTTCAGACGGTATTTGCTTTCACAATAAATTCAGCTGGTTCCGTAGCAAAGTCGTCCATTATAGAGTTGACATAATAGAACAGGCCGAAAGTATTCTGAGCAAAATGGAGAACCAGAAATCAGTGCCACTTCAGGCACTCGGGCTTTAATAAATGACAAAAAGGTGTCGTTTCTTTGTGCTCGTTTGGCATGTTTCAGTCAACGTCTTGTTTCAAAACCTACAGTCTTGTTTATGCATAGCAGTATTTATTTATGTATATTAGTAGCTTAAAAAATATTTTATGTTTTGTTTAGGAAAAAAATCATTATTTACAGCTGAAAATGTGTTTGTTACAATTGTGCATTTGACTTTGGTTGAAACCGCATCCAACTATATTTTTCTGTTTAATATACAAAATGATTGGAAAATAACTCCCTATTATTAAGTGATCGTAGTTTATTGCTGAAATAAAATTCTTATATGAATAAATGATGAGAAAGTGTAGAGCATGGAGTTTTGTTTAGAATTAAATACTGGTGTCGGCATTCGATACAAGCTTCTCAACTTGCCTAGAAAATGCATCAACTGATTTCACGGCTTTTTTATTAACGAGCCATCACTTATCAAGAATAAAACACTTAAGCACAAGTGTTTATGAGATGCATGGGTTGACAATTGAACGATGATAAATACTATAAGAGGATTGAAATATCCACATCTCCAAATCAACCCAGAAAACAGCCTTTGTTCAAATCATCGTTCATGTAATGTCAGGATTAAAAAAAAACTGGGGATGCGAGAGTTATGAGGTCGGACTGAAGTAATAAGTGATATGTCGAGATTTCCAATCCTCTCATAGGATTCATCCTCGTTCAACTAACAATGAATTAATTTCATTAATCCTTATAATGTTTTTAGTTTTGCTAAGTGATGATTAATAAAATATTATTTTAGTTCCTTACAACAACAATGTGATTCTCAGGTGGTTTGAGAAGTTGAAGGTGGATGATGGCACCCATATTGACTTCTAAATAAAACTGTGCTACTATGATATTCATTTCTTGTAAGCATAATATTTCTTCTAATAAATCATAAGCTCTTAATACGGAGTTACTTTCGAATCATTCTGTAGTTATTCCATTGCATGTTAACCAGAAGCTTTCTGTCCCTGTGACGGTATTCTTTCTAACTTGGTCATTTCTTTTATTCAAAAATACATATATCTTTTAGAATTAAAAAAACAAAGTTGATTTATATGCTGACTTGAAAAGAATTGCTTCGAATTACATCAACATTGGTTTTAAAATATGCAAGCATTTATTTAATACTAGCTGCCCAAACTCAGCATTGCCCGGTAGTGGATTTACGTGCAATTTGTTTTGCTTTGCTTTTTTAAGCTATGTTCCATTCAAAGGGAAGTAATTCTCTATGAATAGCTGGATATAGAATGATGTCCCTTTTTAATGTGGTAATCATTTGAAAATAATTTATTCTTCGTAACAACTTGCTACAAAGATTAACTGACAAACTAGTTCTCAATAAAAAAATAAATGTTAAAAGATTTATATATTCGAAGATATGGAAAATTAAATCATAATTTGAAAAGGCAGGATTTTGCCAGATGGTATGCTAAATAGTCGATCAGTATATACTTAAAAATGAGCATTATTTAACTATTAATTATTCTAAACTTGATTGGACGTGTGTGTATAAATATATATATATATATATATATATATATATATATATATATATATATATATTAGCAGAGTTACTTATATGATGATCAACGAATGTTTCACGCTGACATTTTTACTGTCATCAAAACCGACGAAATAACCCATTTTTCAATTAAATCGATTGAGTGCCTGCTTTAATTAGGGACCCATCGCAGTGCATCTGGAAAAAGCTTCCTATGCCCAAGTTCGCAAGATATTGTAGCCTACATTGTACTGTTTATTTTATCAAATTATTTTTATATATAATGGCTTGAATTAAAGTTTAAAATGCAAAAGTCAAGTATTTCGAGTCCATTAGGAAAAAAAAAAACAGACTCACAGACAAACTTTCTTTTACATAATAATAGCAATATATATATATATATATATATATATATATATATATATATATATATATATATATATATGTATATATATAAATACTAGCAAAAGTACCCGTTGTTGATTGGGTTCAAAAACAGCCTACAGAAAATGGACTCTGATTTATGAAAGTATGATAGGTTATGAAAAGGAAGGGTTGTAAAGAGATAGCTTCGAATTTGGGGGTATCAAAACCAAAGCAAAATATGATGAAAGTAAAAATAAAATAGATAAACCCCATAATTTATTATACCATACCTGTTCACACGGAAACACTTATCACAATATTCTGTGGATCTATATTAAAAAACCTTGTTAAACTTTGTGACATATTTCCATTCTATGGAGGTCATGTGCGAACGAACACCCAATAATTTTATTATACCATATTTCTTCAAACTCAAACATAATTATCAAAGTATACTTACGCAGATATATATGAAAAGTCTTTATTAAAGTTTGTGTTTATTTCCATTCTATGGAGGGCAGGCGCGAACACAGACCCCACAATTTTATTATACCATCCCTATTTAAGTTAAAACATACTTATCAAAGTATTCTGATGTACATCTATATCAAAAACACTTGTAAACGTTTTTTTTTTATTTTTTATTTTTTTATTTCCATACTTTGTGGACCAGGCGCGAACGAGGACCCCACAATTTTAATGAACCACTGTTCTTCCAGATCAAACATACCCATTCCTGTGTCTCGATACATCTTCTATCATTATATGTAATCAGTTTTTTAAAATAGTCAATCATATAGGAGCCTATTCGTGACCAGACACACACACACACACACACACACATGCAGCTTTATATTATAGAAGCTATATACATCAGTGGCTTGGCAAGGTCACAGGGGAGACAACCTAAGCAGCAAAACTAAAGCTGGCTTGCAGGATACTATATATATACAAAAGTAGATAAATTTGGGCATATTTTATTGGTTTGAAAATATAGGTTCTTTTTTTACCAATTATCATTAAAATTTTCACCATAGAATAATATTATAATCTTCAAAAAACCTGCAAATTTTCATATAGTTTCGTCCCATAGACCCAAAGATATGATTATTTCAATATGACTACGAGTATAAAAATATTCATATATCTGTATGTATATATATGTATGTATGCATGTATGCATGTATGTATGTATGTATGTATGTATGTATGTATGTATGTATGTATGTATTTTGGGTGGAGAGGGCTCCCATAGGCCGTGGTGAAGGCAACCTTTCTAGGAGAAGCAAATCTCTGATTTAAAAAACCATAAAGCAGGAGACCAGTACCCACATTAAGCTGCTCTGCAGTTTAACTTGTTGCTGGCTATCTTGCTCTTGCTTGTTGCTGGATCTCAACATTTTGAACCGAGAGAGAGACATAGCTGTCGTACAAAGCTAAGACTCTGTAATATCATCTGTGTATAGATACTCCCTCGGGCATTTGTCTATAAAAATGGTACTGTGGCAATAGAAAGGTTGTGGTGTGTGGAGGCTTGAAATGTTGGAAGCATGTAATAATTGATCTCAATGACTGTCTTCAGTGTCATGCCTGCTTGAGTGTGTGAATTCACCGGTAGGACTAAAAAAAAAAGAAGTCATTTTTGGGGTCATAGACTTTAAGTGCCTGAGGGAATGGCACTCGTCTGACAAGACATTGCAACCATCATGTGTGTATATATATGTATATTTATATATGCATATATATGTATATTTATATATGCATATATATATGTATGTATATATGTGTATATATGTATTTATGTATATATATGTATGTCTATATATATATATATATTAAATTTATTTATACAAACATTAATGGCTACATATGTGCATACGTCTTCAGGCCAAGAATTACCGTGGAAAACTGATATTTCAATCAAAAACATTTTCCTATTTCGTTTGTAAAGTTAGAATGTAACCTGGGTGGGAGTCATAAAGCGGTGAGAGGACAATATATATGTGATATATATGTATGTGCATGCATGTATATATATGTATGTATGTATATATATGTATGTATGTATATATATGTGTATGTATATATATGTGTATGTCTACAATTTATTCCTTTAATTATGCTGACATCCACAATTCTTAACAGCAATTGTTTCGTTTTGTCATTTGTTTATTATATGCTCTGTATTTACATTGACCTCCATAAATTAGGATTAGCATATAAAAAAAGGTGGAATATAATTTTGAAAAATCATATTTCCACAGAAATATATATATATATATATATATATATATATATAATGTAAAAAATCGTGTCACAGCATGAGTCTTTGTAATGCATGTAAAAAAAGTAAAGACAAGCACATTCGCATGGTTGAATATGACAATTGAAAGGGGGGAGGGGTGTATATAAATAATTTTATACAACTATGAAAAGTTCGAATGTTATTTGGATATAATGATCCACTGCATGTGTATGTTATTTACAACACTAAAGTATGCTTTCGTTATTTGTTAAATGTTCAACTAAGATATTATTAGTAAACTTAATTCGAAGCAATATTTTCTTTATTTTTATTTCCAATGTTGCCATGTGGATTAATAACCGAAGTAAAAACGATTAAGAAACAATTTAATGTTTGATGACATAAAATAAAATAAAATATCTTTTAAATATTGTCTTGCGTTACATGGACAATCCATTAATGTGTTAAATATTGAAAGGTGTGAAAAACACTGATAGGTCGGCTGTGTAACGTTTTTGAAGAGTGGGGTATGATTGGAAAAGTCAACAGAAGTAGTTAATTGGTATTTAACGTACAGAAAGTTAAGAATTCTGTCCTAATGGCCAACTTCTACTAAGAAGTCTATGACACAGTTGGTTGGAAAGATTTGTTTGGAGAATGAATATTGTGTCTCATCTCATCTCAAGGCGGCTTTCATCTACAAGGAATAAAATTCAAGATGGAGATAATTCACCTCATGAAGTCCATATTTAAACTACTCCTGGGATCACAGAAAAAATATATAATAGCATTCCAATATGCTACTGTAACCAACATAGTATGTAACGATTTTATATATCCGGTGAAGTGTTTATATGTTTATGGAATTGGTAAAAAGTGTTCAAATCGGTAAGTTCACAAATGCTGCCGACGCTGCTCGGGCTCTGATAAAAATAAAACAAGATCGATGAGAGGTACTCGCAGACTTAGCAAGTAGGATGAACAGACTTACTAAGTTAGCCTATAAGGACGCAGAGATGAGGGAAGGTTCAGATGTGCAAGTGCACTTAGCTGAATTCTTCATAAATGCGTTATCAAGGATGATGTGATCAGATCAAATCCAGCAACATTATCAGAGGCCTTGTCTGCTGCGGGACAAAGCAAAATGCTCGTTTTAATCGTTAAGAATAATTATTTTATTTTTATATAAAAAATAGATGCCTTGTTCGCTTATTCTATGCAGCGTTTAATTTTAGCCCAATGGTTTCTGTTATCAACAATAATGATAAAACCCTGCCCACAATGACATCAAAACGACCCGTCCAAGCTGGTGATAGTCGACACCATATCAACCCATTGATATTGCTATCGTCCATTTGATAACGTTTGATATCGTTTATTCCCTCGGGCAGCTGGTTGCTGTTCCCAGGACGTTCTCAACCAAGTAACTCTCATCGGGTTCACGACTTATTGTCATACTGGTAAAAGAATTGAATTCACTTGTCTATCTTCTGAATAGAGTTAAATAGTTATATGTGGTTTGAGCTGTTTAGCCTCCGTTGTTAAGCAGTCACAAATGTTAAGCAGTCACAAATGTTAAGCAGTCACAAATGTTAAACAGTCACAAATGTTAAGCAGTCACAAATGTTAAGCAGTCACAAATGTGCTTTATTGGTTGTAGTCTGTTCATCTAATTTCTGGACTCTTATTCCAATGTTTCAACTACTGAGAATTCGGTGGCGACAACAGAAAAGTGGCTACTGACCACCTGGCTGTGCCAAGTTGGAATCCAGTTCATTCCACAAAAACATTTTTATTTAGGGATGTTGGCAACCTTCACCTGGTCCCCCCTGTAATTACTCGATGTCTTTCTAGAAAGTATTCTAACTAGAAAGATATCAGGGAAGAAAATGCCAAGAACATTCATCTGATCAATACAAAAAATAAATGAATGATACGCAACAACAACAGCATTGTTATCTTAAAATTTTGAAATGAAATAAAAATGCAATTAGGATTGCTGTGCATGCGCTTTTTAAAGGGTCTATTGTTATGAATTTGGTTCGACTTGTTGTTCTAGTCTAATATTTTTATGATTTCTATTTTAATTTTCCTTTTCTTTCTTTTAAACAGATGCCCTTTGCTTTGACAATTCCTTTAGCATGATGACCTCCAAGAACATCCGATACACTGCTGACGTCATGGATCCTGAAGAAGAGAAAACGAAAGAAGACCTCAATAAGATGATAAAAAATTCCACTTGGGATGAATTGTCTTCCACACTCAGTTAAACATTTCTCCTCGCTTCGGAACTGAAACATTGTCTAAAATGGAAAACAACTCTTTTGTTGTTACTGTTATACACTGATTTTTTTCTTCTGATCAATGTCCACCTCTAGATTGTATTTAACATAACGTTTCCATTAATGTCCCTATCTCTGTGGCCTTTGTCAGTTGTCTGTAATATTTCATATCCCTCTAGAAATAGCGACCAAAACGCTTTATCTCAGGGAATGAGAAGAGGACACTCTCTGTGTATTGCAAGAGTTCCGTTCAACACTTCCTGGTAAATGTCTAGAAAACACAACAGACACCAAAGTAAGGTTGTGGATCCAAGCAAATCAGCAGTCTCGTTCGATATTCTCTAGAGTGACCATCAGATACGATAGTTATTTAAAGTATTTTTTTAATGTTAATTTGATATGGCCAGTAATTGAACAGATTTGACGGATGCCTGAATAAAGGCTGCAGAGAATATGGACTGAAACATTGTGATTGAAATAAACATCAAGGAACTGGTTGGAATAAACCATTGTATAATAGAAACAGCTCGCTGACCATAAAAAAAACATCTACCACAACAATTTGTACAGCAACAAATTAATAATAATAATAATAATAATAATAATAATAATAATAATAATAATAATTGTTGGTGTGTTCAAACTAATTATACAAAATGTCTAAATAAATAAATTTATAATAATTAATCAATTATTAATAATTTATATTAATCACGAATGATAGAATACATCAATAATAGTAAATATTCCATCATTTTTATTATATATGAATCAATACGTTTTATATAACAGTTTGTAAAATAATCGTTATTGTTATTTAAAAAATGGCATAACAACTTTTCTAGGTGAAAAGTGAGTTTTGTTTTTTGGGGTTTTTTTGTTTGTTTGTTTTTTTCCTGCCGTTATTTTTATGGGGATGCACTAATTATAGTTTACTTCCGGCTTTGAAATATAATCTTTCATTTTTGGACGAATGTCAATAACAAATCCGAAATTTACAACAGTAAGCTAGGTAACCCCTCTGAAAGATTGATATATTTAAATACCCGGAAGTAAATAGTTATCCGCCCCTATGTAATTTTAGGGAAGAGACAGGCCGACTTGTTTAATTTTAGTGTTTTAATTAACTGTAATAACCGGTATAAGGTAATTTTTTTGCTATGCTGGAAAGATCTAAATAAAAATAAAATGAAAATTCTATAAAATCATAATTTTAGTACAAAAATCGTTTGGAAATTATTTCTTTGTAAATAATTAACAACCTTAAACTAATAAATTACCATAAAAGTGCTAATCAAAATATACTATATTTGTAATCAACTTTGTGTTCAGCAACATACGATTACAGAAAATCTGAACTACACATGTAACTACTAGTTTTGAAATACTGATATGTTTAAGTTTGATCAAGTTTAATCATTAGTTTTTGAAGCTGTCAACATTGTAACTGTGTTGTGTTGATATCCTGTTGAAATCAACATTTGCAATAAATAGTGTAATCAAAGCATAAAACCTGTGTTTGTTTTGTATTTTCCTTTTTACTTTCTTTTGCATTTTTTTATTCCAGAATTTTTTAGATGAGGATTGATAACACTGTGCTACACTCAAAAAGGTGCAGAGAACTCGAATGCCTATTAGACACTATTCTCGAGTGTCTGAGGTCTCTCTTTACAGGGGTTTGTCAGAACAACTTGGCATGGGGATACTTTTTGCTACAACTGACTAAATATTTAAAATCACATTTTGTATTCGTGGCCCGAATAAGATCTCCTCACTATGCCTAACTTGCACAATGCACCTTCTTCCAAATAATGTTACCTCAAGTAACAGCACAAAGCTGGATACTCCACCAGAATAGATGAATTCTTGTTGTGGAATCCAGTAAAACCAAGAGATTACAAGAAGGATATACTATAACATATTTAAATGTTCTCAACTTCTTTACTCAGTATTTGAGATATAAAGGAGAACTTTAATGGAATATTCGAATGGAATGTATATGGAATGTATCTCATATAGAGATCAAGTGCCAGTTCCTAGGAATGAGCTCCTTGATTTCTGAGAACTTCGACTAAAATAAAATATATAGAAAATCATTCATTTTGTCAAGTTACTTTTGAGAATTTTGCAGAGAATGTTAGTGGTGCGAGTGATGAACATGGCAAGAGATTCCATCAGGATATTTCAGTAATGTGGAAACGTTTTAAAGGAAAATGAAACTTTGGCATGTTGGCAGACTACTGCTGGAATATAAAAGTGAAGATGACACTCAACACGAGAGGGTTAAGAGGATAAATGTTACTTAAACTGACAATTCTGTTTTCATTCATAACCAATAATAATAAAATATGATAATGGAGCCTAATCTAGAGAAATAATGGTAAGATTTAGTATCAGGATATTTTCTTACCCCGAAGCAGGTCTTATGTGTCATGTACTTTTTTAAACTTAAAATTGGTTGCACAGTGAAACTTGTAATATTCAGACTATTATCCTCATCGTGGATGTTATTTGCACAACAGAATGTAACTTCCAACTTTCTTCAAATGTGTCTTGTCAAACTCAGGAATCTATACAGTTTCGAACTGACTACTATATTCATTTCACAGTGAATGTACTTGTTTCTGTCAGTCATGACCAAGTTGAAGTTTTTAAGTAAATTGTTTGTTTTATTATTAATTAGGATTGCCTGAAGTGAGGAGTGAACACTCAGCCTCAAGAAGATTATCACTTAGGGACTGATTATCACTTAGGGACTGATTATCACTTAGGGACTGATTATCACTTAGGGACTGATTATCCATAACAACTTTACCCTTTGTTCACATGGATATCTGGCACAATGCTAGTATGAATTTTCGGAATTTTAGATAAAAGGATACACTTTATAATTCAGTATAAATTCCAGAGTTTGGCATAAAGATTCCCGAGTTCAAGAAGATGCACCTGAAGAAGGTCAAAGATTGCATCAACCAAAATGATGCTAGTATGTTTCTCAATTTTTGAGATGAGGACTGATAATTTGGATTATTTGGATTATTCAGACTACTGTTCTCATTTTGAGTTATTTTCACAATATTTCGATCAGTGTAATCTTCAACCTTCTTCAGGTGTATCTTACTAAACTTGGGAATCTTTTTGTCAGAAAAATTCCTAAATTCGACAGAAATATTCTTGAATATGACAAAATATGCCTGAAAAAGGTTAGAGGTTACATCAGCCGAAACGTTGTGAGAATAACACTGAAGACGAGAACAGTAGTTCGAATGATCTCAGATAATGCAAAATATGTATGTGTTTGAATATCACTTCCGACATAGCACGATAATGTTGTTGGCTCTTTTACTTGTCTTCATATTAGATTACCACAGCACATAATGTACATTTGAAGCAGCAAATTTAAATTTATAAATCAAAATAGTTTTGTAAGGCTGATATCCTATTAGTATGACATAAGTAAATCGTTTTTAACTATTTATTTGTTATCAGAAACATTGAAATAGATACCAAATTCAGAATACTTCGAACGTATGTATGGTCTGTTCTTTTATACAGTTGTGAATGCTGGACAATCACGAGGAAGAGACTAGAGGCAACTGAAACTTGGTTCCTGAGGAGAATTTGGTAAAATATCGTGGACAGAAAAAAAACAAATCAAGAGGTATTAGAAATGGTAGACATTGAAAGATCTCTAATAAAATGGTACCAAAAAAGACAAATGAGATTCATGGACCATGTCTACAGAAAAAGTGGAATGGAACAAATTAGTTTGACAGGAAAGATTGTGGGTAGAAGACGCAGAGGGCGACAACGAGAACATACATTGACAGTCTGAACACCTGGGCAACATCAAAAATGATGAGCAACAATGAATTCATGAATGCCTCGAGGGAAAGAGATAGATGGGAGTCATAGTCGTCAATGCTTAAATGAATTGAATGAATTTATTATCAAAATACATTGAAATTTAATGACGATTGGAATATTCACACTTAAATTTGAATTATTGATAAAATAATCGTTTAAACTATATTTTTTTTACAAATGAATCACCACTTATCAAAGCTTGAATGTTACTCGAGGATAAAGGTTAATGAATGTAAAGTGGTAGAGTAGTAATTGTTAATCGTGTAAATTGGGTAGAATTTTATTATTTAAGGGAACAACTCAACAAGAACTTGTTTACATTGGGCTTGAAAGCTATCATATTGTAGTCGGCCGGGAAGCAAGTCAGTAGAACAATGTTCCGCAGATGGGTAGTTCTAGGAAAGAAGCTTTGTTCATGGAAGTTTCATTTAGATTTAGGCACAGATAGAGAGTGGAGGAAATTGTTGATAGTGGTTGTAGCTAGTCGAGTGTTTTTGTGAAAGTTTGGCAAGGAGAGACACTAGATTGGAGCTCAGACAATCACTTGCCATGAAAATAACAATAGAGCAGAAATAGGCTCGCAAGGTCTTTTCTGTGGGAGAAAGGTTACAGGGAAGAGAAAAGGGCTTCATCTAGTGATGTGATTGTAAAACAAAAGCATCTAAACCTATAACGATTTAGTTGCAGCAGTAAAGAACTATTGTCTGTGCATGGAGTTATTATACTTATTATGAAATTGGTCAAATGTGGACCAATCATGTGGCTTGGCGTTGTAGCTCTCTGGCGAACTTATTACAGCATTTTGTCGATGGAAGAAGAACCAGATATCAACACAACAGTTACCTTCACTCATTTACTGGCATCAGGTTAGGATTGTCTTTCGGCATGGCTGAAAAATGATGACATCGTATGGTGTCAACCACATAGCACACAAATAAACTACTGGCATAGACTTTCTCTCTCTCTCTCTCTCTCTCTCTCTCTCTCTCTCTCTCTCTCTCTCTCTCTCTCTCATCTGCACTATTCCACATGCACACACATACTCTTTTACGTATACATATATATATATACATATGTGTGTGTGTGTGTGGTGTGTGTGTGTGTGTGTGTGTGTATATGTGCATATATATATATATATATATATATATATATATATATATATATTCCAGATTAAAAAGACTCAAAAGTAAAAACCATTGAATTCCAACAACGTTGTTGATTAATCAATAAAAAAAAAAAAAGATATGAGATGTCTTCAATACGTTTCCAGACATTTTTTGGTCACTTTTACTGAAAATGAAACTCTAGTCTCCTTCGAAGTAATCTCCGCCACCTGTAATGCACATGTTGTACCGACTTAACAACTTCTAAAAGGCCCCATCGAAATCCTCTTGTGTATCGATGACCATTATCACAGCCTCTTTCATCCTAATTGTTTCATAACGACAGCCTATAAAGTTTCCAAAAGTCACAGAGAGCAAGGTCTGGACTATAGGGAGGGTGCTCATGGCAATATTTTTCTTTCTGATGTTCTCTGAGCACCCTTTGGACAAACTTCACGCAAATCTTCCACATCATCAGTTCTTCATGAAAAATTGTGTGTACAGTTCCCATCAGTTGACATAAAACTGTGCATTTATTGTCTCTATAGAAACATGACGGTTCATATCCATGACATTCTTAATTTAGTCAATCAATTTTGGTGTTCTGACTTCTTCACTCCTCCCACATCTCTCATCATCCCTTACAGACCCTTTGCCTTCTTTGAATCTCTTATGCCACTCGAAAACTGATGCTCAATTTATGCAAGATGATCCAAAAGCAGTTTGAAGCATTCCATACGTTTCTATGACATTTTTTCTAAGTTTAAAACCGAATGTTATTGCATATCGTTTTTCTAAAGTGTCCTCACGTCCAGATTGCATTTTTTAAATTTACCAGCGGTAACAATCGGGCTTTAGTAGGGTGTATTCTAATTCCTGGTAAAGCTGTTCATTTGAACCTGAAATCATAAAATTAATCAGGATCATTTTATCAATGAAATCATACTAGCAGATGTGCAAAATGAATTAGCGATCTCCAAAATGTAAACACATTTTTACTCATCCCTTTACTTAAAAATTCATCCAAATTCAAGAAATCAATCAACTTTAATAAAATTTTCAGTATTTCTTAATTAACGATCAGGGAATATAATAAACTCATTAGGATTTTTTTTTGTAATCTTAGTGAAAATGTACTACTTGGTATAAACAAAAAACAACTTTACTAAATAATAAAAAAAAAAACGTATGTATTTATTTTTGCTTATATTATGCAAATAAAGTATCATATATGTAAACAATTTTAAAAGAATTAATATTTCTTATATACTAATGAAAAAGGTTCCTAAAGTCTGTACACAGGAACCTTTTTCGTTAGAACCGGAAAAAAAATAATTTCTCAAACTAACGATATTATCATTAAAGTAAGCATTGTTTATTTGATATTCTATATGAGACGAACCACTTCGATTGTTTACTGCTTGGCTACCTTGGATTTTTTTAAAAACTGGTACTAAAATCAAACGAGTATTCTTGTCACATTTAGCTGATACATCTGCCACTTATCTCTCACTTCTAGACAAGATTCAGAAAAGAGTCGATAACCTAATAGGTTTTACACTGTTGACTAAACTCCAACCTTTGTCCTATCGACGAGATGTTGCATCCTTGTAGCTATTTTACAAAATTTTTAATGGAAAATGCTCCGACGGACTTTAAGCCCTTGTGTCTCCTCTACGTAACCCGAGCCGCCAGGTAACCTGACAAGCAGCAAAATCCCACCCTACACTGTAAAGAGTCCTAGATGCCATAAAGCCTTCTACTCAAATAGTTTCTTCCCTCTAACTGCTAGACTTTGGAATTTCTTCTGGGTTCCTGCTTCTCTGACTGTACTGACATGCAAAAGTTTAAGAGTAATGTGAATATATATCTTGCTGTTCAACTCCCTACATAGTATCCCAGCAAATTTTGTCCTAAATAGTAGCCCTTACATCCAAGTGGCACTGTGCTTTGTTTGGAGTGAAAAAAAAAATCGAGAAAATATGTTTTTTAATCAAAGGTGGATAATTCAGATAATTCCTTTCCTGGGGCTAACACTTGATCTTTTTATGAGATCCATGGATATTCAAATATTTCATTAAAGTTTTCCTTTGCTTCTCAAACACTGAGTCAGTAAAGAAGTTAGGAACATAACTGTCCTCTCCCAATTAACCATTTAAATATGTTATAGCATATCTTTCTTGTAGTCTCTTAGTTTTAATAGATTCCAGGACGAGAATTCATCTGGTCTGGTGGAGTATCCAGTTTCGTGCTGTTACTTGAGGTAACATTACTTGGAGAAGGTGCACCATTCCTTCTGAAAGCAAGTGTAGGTTGGCTATAATGAGGCGATCTTATGTTATCTCTTCTCTTCTTCTCTTCTCTATCTATCTTCTACCTTCTATCTATCTTCTATCTATCTATCTATTCTATCTATCTTCTATGTATCTTCTATATAAATAAAATTAACTCATTTTTCCCCTCCGAGTTTGACCTTAATAGGATTGAAAATCTAGAGATTTTATGCAGATGTACTGTACACAAACTGCATCGCGCTATCTGAGGTGTGTTATAGGCATATTACCTATCCACTAACTCGCTGATCGGAGCTTCTTATATTTCATCTGGTGAGAGTTCACTACCAAAACTGGTTACAATCAATGGAAGTAGTAAATTCTTCTCTCTCTAATAAATTCATACTTCCACCACCACCCTTTTACACCGGCCGTGGCCGTTCATAGAGGACAATTACGGTTAGATTTCTGTAAAAATTGTGCAATTTAGGTGAAACGCACCACACATACTTTTACATTAGTTCAAAATAAAAACAAAACAAAACAAAAAACATTACATTTTCTTTCCTTGCAATAAAAATTATATTACTTCAATTCCGTTTTATTTCGCGTTCTGCTCGATTTATAATATCGTTTCTTTTGATTTTTTTATTGTATTTTATTTGGGTTTTGTATGTTTCTTTTCTGTTTTTCGTTTTGCCAATCTTTCCATTTTACAAATTCATTTCTTCTCTCTTTCTGTTTCTTCTCTTTTTTCGCCAAGTTTACCATCGTTTCTTTTTCTTTTTATTTATTTATTTATTTATTTATTTATTTATTTTACTTTCCTCTGTTTCTGTTTCTGTTTCCACGATCTTTCCATTTTCTTTTTTATTTCTTCTCTCTTGCCGTTTTTCCTCTTCCTTCGGCAAGTTTAGCATCGTTTCTTTCTTTGTAAAACAGCCGGATTTTTTTAACGCTAAACGAATCTTTCCTTTTTCTTCACTTTCTTTGCTCTTTGTTCGATGTCTTTCCAATCTCTAATTTAATTTCTCTAACTACCGATATTATCATTGAATTAAGCATTGTTTATTTAATATTTTTGCACAAAAAAATTATGATGGCAAAAAATATTACTTCTTCTTTTTTAGATCATATGTTTCGCATAATTTCTATATTTTCTAATATTTTCCTTCCTTGAATGAACGTCAAACTTTCGGCGTAACATTTTTTATATAATCTTGAAAATTTTTTTTTTTTTTTTTAATTCAAAAGCAGGAACACAGGAAAATGATTAAATTAAAAAAAACTGGTAAAAATTATACAAACGTTCATGATAGGCATGTATGGATGCACGGCTGGGGGGAAAAATAGAAAACCATTACTCCTACTTCCCTTTAACTACCTGACGTCATTTACAGGCAGCTTTTTAACTTTTTTACATTTTGGGCTTCCATAGAATCATCGCTTAGATGAATTTTCGTTTCTTGTGATTGCACAAAGCCAGAATCTCTCGCTTTTGGGAGCTAATTAAGCTTCTTTTTTTTTCTTTCTTTTTTTTGTGTGTGTGTACAAGAGTGTTTTGTTTTTATTATTTAATTTATTCAATATCTTAACACTTTACTTTACTAATTATCTTCGAAATAGACCCAGAAAACTAATTCAAAGGATTTTTACAAAATCAAAATTTAGCTGAATTTGTCAGCTTCCGAATATCGCCGTGAAAACATTTTTCATTATAACTTTTTTTTTTCACGAGTACATTTTTTTTTTTTTTTTTTTGCCCGTACCTATAATTTAATTAGCTTTATCTAGTCATGTCTATGACCTATTTGCGTTCGAAAGTAAAATATTAAATTTTTAACAAAAGTTTTAAGCAATTTAATTTTCCATAAATATAGATTGTGCATAAAGTAATCTGGCGATGTCCGATGTACTTACTGCCTGTAATGTCTAAATATGGATTATTTTACTCAGTCACAATTTAAGAAAAAGCAAACTGCTTTAAACTTGTTTTTAATATTTCCTAACATAGATACACCACAAATGATTAAGTAAAGCAAAATAAAATGTTTTGTTTTTGTTTTTTGTTTTTTTTGTTTGTTTTTTTTGGGGGGGGGGTATGTTTTTGTTTTTGTTGGGTTTTTTTAATAATTTGTCTGTAATAGAATTGACTTGACATATATTGGAAGATATTTTGAAGGAATGTTCACGTTTATTTTTTTTTTAACTTTTTTTTTAAATTGAATAAATAAATAAAATCATCCGTTTAATTAGAAGGGAAACTTTTATGTAATTTCCCTTCTATTGTATTTTTAAGAACTGTTGTTATCTACATTTCATCATGTATTTATGCTAATTAAATGTAATGTTTCTTAGGAAAAAAAAAAAAAAAGATTCAGGGGAAATAATTTATGCTTGTGGGAAACAGAGTTATGTCCCTTGCATTGAAATAATTGTCGATGAATTGACAATTTTATTCGAAAGCTTTAATTTTGAGAAAGGGTGAGACTTCTAAAGGATAAATAAGAGTAATATCTGACTCAATATCACGAGAAAAAAAAGAGGTAAAAAAAAAAAAACAACGGCGAAGAAGATGATAATTTTTATTTTCGTTATTTACAGACAATATGATTTCAGAACAGTAGGTACCTCCAATTCGCGTCACAGAATCAACCCCCTTATATGTAATAATGCGATGTAACTAATTTAATTTAATATTATCATCCTAACTTTTTTTTACCATTTAAAATTATTCTTTTCACTCCCAATGTTTCGTCTGCTACAAGTTTAGTCACGTGATTACGGTGTAGCAGCATCAATAAAATAAACCATTAATTCAAAGGCCGTTTGTTATGGAAAATTCACTTTTTAGGTACTTATGTATGCACTTATGTATGCGGGCTGGCAGGTGTATTGTAATTATTCTGTATTTTCACCTAACAATTTAATAAACAAAAAGATATTGTAAAACTTGAAGGAGCGTTTGTATACATTGATTTAAATTTAAAGTGTTGTGTAATTATTATTTTTTTTTTTTTAATTTCAGTTGGGCCTGTGCCTTATTTCTTCAATTTTGAATAATTTCGCAATTATAAATGAATTCCCACTTCGCCACAGTTTAAAGAGTTCCACATCACGTTATTCTCCCATTTAAACCGGGACTGCAGACAACCGTCCACATCGACTACTTGCCTATGCAAAGAACAAAGACTTTAAAGGCTTCCAAACCATTTTCAGGATTAAATCAAAGCGAAACAAAAGCATAGATTCGTCACTTTCCTCTAGCCACCTCTATCGTTAAACATCCCAGTATTTTACCCAGCCAACATCAAATCCTGGTTCATCAAGATCCAAGCTTTATTCGAGGCGAAGCGGATAACGTCGCAAAAGAAATTATACATTTACTTGGTCGAAAAATTATCTACCGACGTCATGGAGGAAGTAATAGACTTATTTGAAACTATACCAGAAGAAACCCCTTACGACTGGCTGAAGGAAGCAATACTAAAACGAATTATCGAACGAGTTGATGTTACGCAACCTCTTTATGCAGGTTGAACTTGGAGACCGCACTCTGTCACAGTTGTTACGTCTCATACGCACCCTGTTGGGAGATAACAAGATGTTGGAGAGCATAATGAGGAGTTTGTGACTGGATAAACTACCAGCATCGATAAGTACAAATCCTCGCACCAACAGCAGAAGGAACAGAGCCTGACAAACTGGCAGAAATAGCAGACCAGATTCACGAGAACTTCCGGGCACGCTGAGTAAACTCACTACAACAGCAGCCTACGCAACATAGAGATGAGGAGCTAGCCAAACTAAAATCAACAGTCGAGAAGTTGTCCAAACAAATACAGGATTTACTGAAAGTAGATCGCCAGTGCTCATATCACAGCAGGTCGCCCTATAGGCGAAGGAGTACCAGCAGAAGTAGAAAGCAACAGAGAAAATGGACACTGTTTCTACCATAATAAATTTGGCAGTAATGCGCGATGCTATACCCACCCTTGTTCCTTCAGTAATAGAATAAAACAGGGAAACATAAATGCCAGCCATTAAAGATGACAACTGTTGCTGGACCCTCTGTAAAAGGTCGTCTATTCTATATCTGTGACAACACCCATGGATATAATTTTCTAATAGACACTGGCACCGAAGTAAGCGTAATCCCACCGCTGATGAGTCAGAAGATTATGGCCTAATCGTATTTTTATCAAAGCCAATGTAACAATGCTTAAAATAGGAGTGGATTTCCTGGTGAAATTCAACTTGTCTGTGGATATGACCAACCACACACTAACAGACAACCAAACGAAGTTGGTGGTCAGAAGAGTGATCACTCGATACCAGTCAACAGGTATCAGTTCAGCCCTACCTGAAGACCCAGCTATCCGTCAATTACTCCAAAAATATCCACAGCCGTCTCAGCCATTCAGGGAGATAAACACGGTCAAGCATAGCACTAAACACTACAGTAAAACGACCAGACAACCAGTCCACACCACTCCCAGATGTTTAAAACCGGATAAATACCGAATAACAAAAGAAGAATTTCAGCACATGCTACAACAGGAAGTTATCCAACCCTCAAAAAGCGCATGGTCTTTTCCCTTACACATGGTGCAAAAGTCGGACAGTACATCCTGACGCCCATGCGGCGATTTCAGAAGACTGAATGCACAAACTGCACCGGACAGATACCCGATTCCTCACATACACAATTTTGCAATCGGATTACAGAATGCGATAACGTTTTCGAAGTTGGATCTAGTGAAGGCATATTACCAAGTCCTCACAGCAGAGGAGGATATCCACAAAACAGTCTTGACCACACCATTTGGACTTTATGAATTCCCCCGCATTCCCTTTGGACTTTGAAACGCTAGTCAAACTTTTCAACGCTTAATAGACAAGGTTTTCAGAGGATTGCCATTCATATTAGCATACATGGATGACGTCCTGATTGCTAGTAAAAAACCTTGATGAACATAAATAGCACCTGGAACAAGCTTTTCAGAGATTATCTCATTACGGTCTAAAAATAAACGTTGAAAAATGCATCTTTGGCCAATCAGAAGTTAACTTCCTCAGACACATGATTGACAAGAGCGGGATATCACCACTACCTGAAAAAGTAAGCACCATCGCTAATTTCCCACAGCCCACATCTGTTGGACAAGTCCGTCGATTTATAGGGATAATCAACTACTACAGGCGATTCTTACCCAACTGCTCTGAAATTCTCATGCCACTGTTGCAAAACAAGACCAAGAACCAATAGTTAACCAGCCTTAGCAGCTTTTACTCAAGCGAAGAAAGCTCTAGCAAATTTCACAAAGCTGACTTACATAAATGACAAAGAAGATACCAGACTCACACTTACAACAGATGCGTCAGACGTAGCCATAGGAGCAGTCATACATCAGCTTATCAATGATGTGATGAGCCCTATATCATTTTTTTCGGCTAAGCTAAACAAAACGCATAGAAAATACAGTACCTTTTTGAGGGAATTGTTGGCAATTTACCTGGCAATTAAACATTTCAAACACATCTTGGAAGGCAGAAATTTAACGATTTACACAGATCACAAACCGTTAACTTATGCGCTACACACACATGACGACAAACATGGCCCACGAGAAATCAGACATCTCGATTACATTGCACAGTACTCCACAGATATAAGATATGTAAAAGACCAGGAGAACCTTGCAGTGGACGCCTTGTCCAGAGCCATGATAACTTCTCTAAATTCCAGCTCGCTAAGCATGGAATTGATAGCACGTGAAAAGGAATCAGACACAATGCTTAAACATGTTCAGGAAAACACATCCTTACAACTCGAAGAAATGCCCATATCCTTCAGTACAGCGATTGCTTATTGCGACACAGCAAAGAAACAACCACGACTGTACATACCACCTAGCCTCAGATGACAAGTTTTCCAACATCTTCACAATTTATCTCACCCAGGAAAAAGAGCTACTCTAAAGCTAATAACGCAACGTTTCGTGTGGCCGAACACAGATATTTGAAATTGGACTAAGACGTGCATACCTTGTCAAAAGAACAAAGTTCACAGATACGCGAAGTCACCACTGGTTTCTTTTAGCACACTCGATGCTAGATTCACCAACATCCACATCGATTTTGTAGGACCGTTACCAACTTCAAAGGAACAAACCCACATCCTGACTATCATTGATAGATTCAGCAGATGGCCTACCATGATAGTCGTTAAGGATACTTCAGCTGTAATAATAGCCAGAGCCATACTTCAGGACTTGATAGCCATTTTTGGAGTACTCACAGTCATTACGACAGACAGAGGTTTGCAATTCCAATCGACACTTTTTGCAAAATTTAATCAATTACTGGGAATGAACCACATCAAAACTACGGCATATCACCCCTCCTCGAATGGGTTGGTTGAACACTTTCATAGGCAGTTAAAAACCTTCCTGGCAATGAGTTTGAACAGTATAGACTAGGCAGACAATATACCTTCGATACTATCAATGATATGGAACTCTGTAATAGAAGACTTACAAAGCATACCGGCGGAGGTAGTTTTCGGTTCCACTTTGACTCTACCGGGTCAATATTTTGATCAACATACGGAGATCTCACCTACAACCATGTTCATAACAGAGTTGAAAGACAAAATGTCTCATCTAAATTTCACACCCACCAGGAGGACAGGCAGACAATCCTATATCCTAAAAGATCTTTACACCACCAAACACGTATTTGTTAGGAACGACTCAGTGAAAAAGCCATTTTGTCCAAATTATTCAGGTCCATACCCAGTTCTGGACAGGCAGGATAAATATTTCACTGTTTCAAAAAATGGAAAAAGACGGTCTTAAACGGGCATACACAGAAGAAGATTTTCAAATCATTCCCCCTCTGAAGCAACCTCTTACAGAACATACTTTTGTGCAGAATGCCGATGCGACTGCCAAAACGAAAACTGGCAGGAAAGTACACTGGCCGAAACGTTTTAAGGAATGTTACATATTAAAAAAAAGCAAATAGGGAAAACAGTTTTATATTTTTTTTTCAATATGGGTGAAGTATTTGTGCTGTCACTCACACACGCACACACACACACACACACACACACACACACACACACACGCTCGCGCACAAATAAATGAACGATCATTGATTTTAATTTCCCCGCGCATTTGCACAAAAATAAGTTCTTCTAGCAACGGCATAATTTCAAATACGCTCACACACTTTTCTCACAACAGCAAAAGCAAAATGGAGACAATACCACGCGACAATATCAACCAATGAGAAATTTTAAGATTGTTTTTTAACGCTTTCCCAAACCAAATATCAGCAGCAGTAATCTTGTGCTGGAATCCGATTAAAAAAGTATTTAAATGCAACAAACATTCTCTCTCTCTCTCTCTCTCTCTCTCTCTCTCTCTCTCTCTCTCTCTCTCTCTCTCTCTCTTTGTGCTCCAACTTGACACAAGAATATGTCTCTTGTTTCCATCTCATCGGCATTTTCAAATCTGTCGAAATCATAATTACACACACCATGCGGGCATCCAAAAAAACATACTTATGCACACACGCACCCATTCCGTACATTTTCTATAAGAAGGTGAACTTCACTAATTAAAACAAAAACCTAGAAATAAGAACATTGTTTTCACAAGAGACTTTCACCTTCCAATCTTATTATTTTAACGAAGGACTTTCATCTAACATGACCTTTTAATCTTAATAATTCCACAAAGGATTTTCACCTAATTTGAATATTATAACCTCAATGATTTCACAAGAACTCTTAGCGATCAGACTTAGCTTGTTCATCTTGTTATTTGTTGAAAAATAAATGTGGCGCATTTTAAACGAGAAGGAAGCGTCATTATGTTTTATTTCTTTTTTATTATTATTTTATTTGTGGCAGAGGAATTTAATTTCTCTTAAATTTCTTTTCCCCTACAGGTGAAAGTACAGAATAGTTACAATACGCATGCCAACCCGGTAACATAAGTGCATAAGTACCAAAAAAGTGAATTTTAATATCATATTCATCTAAATCCATAACAAGCGGCACTTGAATTAATGGTTTATTTTATTGATGCTACACCGTAATCACTTAACTAAAATTTTAGCAAACGAAACATTGGGAGTCAAAAGAATTCTGAAGCTTCAAATAAACTGCTAATATTTTTTTTTTTTAATTTACAGCATACAAAAATAATGAAAATGCGAGACAAAAATCGTGTTTACATTATCGACACTTTAAAACAATGTTCCTATGTAGTGACGTTTTTGAAGCTGTAGACATAACCATGTTTTAAAAATCTAGAAAAAATCAAATAATTGTCATATCTTCCTCAAATTTTCGTTATTCATTCATTATTAAATAAACTTACATGATAAAAGTAGGTTTTCTTAAATATATTAGAGGAAACTTTTTTTTAGGTGTTCTAACTCCTCCCTATATTTTATGTTACGAAAACTAAACAAAATAAATGAAGGTCCATAAAAATTTCAATATTATTTTAAAGCTGAAAAGATCAAATAATTTTTAAAAATAGTTATTTATATATATATAAAATAGAGGTTATGAAGCTAAATGCAGGTAGGTCACATTTTCCCAGACGCCACTACAAAAACCTTCTCCACACCACCGTCGCCATTCAAACATGCCAGGACTATGTTTTTACCATAGTTTTTATGGTGCTGAGACACGGAAATGCAAAAAACCCTGTTCGTTCATGAACCAGGGAAACTAAGATCTGGAGAGGTGAACACGGCAGGCTATCCATGGGATTTTTACAACAACTGTGCCAATTTTATCACAGACTCCCTATCTCAAGCACCTTGCTTGGTTGATACCGGGGCTGCTTGCAGTATATGGCCACTGAAACTCCTCACTGAGAAACCTCTAGTGTCGTCCATCACACTGCAAGCGGTAAATCACTCCTCCATCCCCACGTATGGTCAAATTTCTTGTTGGAATTACAGAGAGACTTTAGTGGATATTTACTATAGCGGATTTACCTCACCCCATAATAGGCACGGACTTCCTGCACCACTTCAACTTGATAGTGGATATGCGTAGACGTCGGCTGATAGATGCGAATACAGAACTTTCTGTCTCTGGTGTGAAAACAAACACCCCCTCTCTCAGCCCAGTATTTTTCATTGCCGCTTCCGATAATCATATTAGACCATCTTACACTCCTACCCGGAGTTAACAAATTTAAATTTTGTGGTAAGTGAACCCATGCACACCACAAAACATTATATCGAGACCACAGGTGCTCCTGTGTTCTCACACCCCATGGGCTTCTCCTTTGCATATGGTCCTGAAACGTGACTGGGGACTATTGACGATTCAATGCCCTGATGGTACCTGATCGTTACCCAATCCCACATATACAGGACGTTGCTTCTTCTCTGCATAGTTGTAATATCTTTTCCAAACTAGATTTGGTCAAGGCTTACCATCATATCCCAGTGAATCCAGTTGACATACCCAAGACTGCAGTAACAACTCCATTCGGAGCGTTTGAATTCTTAACTATGCCCTTCGGTTTAAGAAATGCGTCTAGCACCTTTCAACGCTTCATGGATGAAGTAGTGCATGATTTGGGCTTTGTCTATAACT
This sequence comes from Euprymna scolopes, assembly GCF_053919585.1. NCBI lineage: Eukaryota > Metazoa > Mollusca > Cephalopoda > Sepiida > Sepiolidae > Euprymna > Euprymna scolopes. Next base: position 139,396,471 of record NC_136482.1, read on the forward strand.
ATATAGATGACATTCTCGTGACAAGTTCTTAAACTGAGGAACATGACACTCACCTCAGCCTACTGTTCGAACAGTTTCAGCAATACCAGGTGAGGATTAACCTTAGTAAATGTATTTTCGGTGCTTTGTCACCAGTTTTACATCTGTAGATGCAGTGTTGCAACAGCAGCACCAATAACAGTTACAACCTCTCACATACTTTTCAAGACAGCTGAAACCGGTTTAACAATGTTACAACACGTTTGGCCATGAACTCTTGGCAATTTACCTCCCAATGAAACACTTCTAACATTCACTCGAGGGGCGTTAATTTGTGATCTACACTGATCACTGTCCACTTACACATGCACTGCGTTCTAAGCCGGACAAATATTCTCCCTGTAAAGTGCACCACTTGGATTTTGTTTTGCAATTTACCAGCGATATCCAATATATCTCAGGTGAGCAGAATGCAGCAGCAGACGCCTAGTCCTGCCTTCCCATTAATTCTCTGTCTTCACCATCGGATATCGACTTAGACCAGCCAAGTCTGGACACTTTGGATCCGTCGTCACCTGAATTTGCAACTTGCAACTTTGCATACCTGCCTGTGCCTACCTCGGACACACAGATCATTTGTGACACCTGAACGGATTCACTTCAACCATTTGTTCCATTGACTCACCGTAGAGTTGTTTTTGACACCCTACACAATCTGGCACATCCCGGATGCAAAGCCACAGTGAAGCTGATTACAGCTAAATTTTTTTGGCGAAATATGAGGCATGATATCACTGCCTAGATACGTTCCTGTGTATCCTGCCAAAAGTCAAAGGTGCACAAGCATGTGCATGCACCCCTCGGGACATTCAGCACCCTAGACGCTTGGTTTAGCCATGTTCACATCGACCTGGTTGGACCATGGCAGGTCAGTCAGGAATTTACTTATCTCCTTACCTGCATAGATTATTTCACATGGTGGCCTTTGACATTTCAGCTGAATCTGTAGTGTGAGCCCTTATATCAGGCTGGATATCGCATTATGGAGTTCCCACAACCATCACCACAGACCGTGGTGTACAGTTTGAATCTAATTATTCCGGGAACTGTCCAGGATCTTAGAAATTACACAGATTCAGACAACAAGCTATCACCCAGCTTCCATCACCAATTGAAAGCAGCATTACGTGCTTACCCTGACCAACAGCAATAAAGTGAATATGTGCCGGTTGTCCTTCTTGGCTGTTGTACATCAATCAAGGAGGACCTGGGATACTCTCCAGCTGAACTTGTCTATGGAGTACCTCTATCATTGCCAGGTCAAATGCTGACCCCGATAGAGTTAACAACAACCAATTCAGCTCTGACAGCTGCGAGCTTATTTTAGTAAGCTCCCACCGATGCACCGTAGGGAACAGACCATAAAATCATCGGTCCCAAAGGACATTTCATCTTGGACTCATGTTTATTTCAGAAAGGATGTCGTGAAAGCCCCTCTAACTCCTCCTTATACTGGCCCTTATCACATGCTTTCACATACTGATAAACTTTTCACCTTAGATATCAATGATAAAAGAGAAACTGTCTCTATTGACAGAGTAAAAAAAGCCTTTCCAGACACAAAAACACATGAGCCACACATTCCTCCTACTTACATGCAGCATCAAGATACACATACACTTGAAGTGAGTACTCACCCCAAAGACATTTATATAACCACTACGTGTAGTGGTTGTAGAGTACATTGGCCAAAGAAATTATGTAAAACTCTGTGCATTTAATATACCTTTGTCCAATTTCTGTTTGGATTTTTCAAAAAAAAAATAAAAAAGAAAGAAAACAGAACTTTTGACAAGAAAGACATTTTTCTTCCCCGAAGAAATAACATATTTTTCTTCTTCTGCAGGAAAACCAGCTTTTCACAGAAAAGCAAGAACATTTTTTCACATAAAAATTGTAAACTAATTGTATTATTTCTTTTCTTCTCTGTCGGCTTTCCGCCTAAGCAGGGGGTGATGTAGCAGTCACAGAGAACTACTTTGATGAATCAATGCCCCCCCCCTCCTCTGAGTTCTTCGGCCACAGGCTGACCTATCAGCTAACAGGGCTCATTGATTCATCTGCTCCCTAAAAGTCTTGAGGGAACACCAGTCAGAACCGGACCTTTGGCCTAGCAACACCTATCCTCTCTCGTCCCCTGTCCACCAGACATCTTGCTATGGCACTGACGGCCATGACTTGAGACAACTGCTATTAGCTGGGGACGATATAGTATTGGCTGACGATCTCAAAAAAACTTTCTTTTCCTTCTCCCTTTTTCGCAATCCGACCTGCCAGTTCCTGCTACAAATAAAATATTCTTCATTGTTACTGTTAAAAAGAAGTTTGTTATTTCTTTTGTGCCTTGTTCTTTAAACATAATTATTAGGAAGGTAAAACCTACAAAACAGAAATAGTTCACCAGAAGTTGTTGTCATTTTTGTTGAAAAATTTTTTTTCTTTTCATGAATAAAAAAAGAAAAAATGTTTAAGTTTAACTGAACAACGAACATGACAAGTGAGCAGATAGTAGTGTAGTGATTCTTCGCCACAGTGTTATAGCTAAGGGCCAGGATAAGGATAACGTAAAGAGCCTGTTGCCATTATATCTGGAAAGAGCTATACTGGTTCATTTTTTTTTTAACTCTTTTTCACCCTAAAGAAGGTATATTAACACTTGAAACGTAGGGGTTACTATTTGGGATTGAGTCTAATAGCTAATTGTGGGGAATTGAGGAGCAAGATGTCTGTTTATATTACATTTAAACTTTTGCAATTTAGTACAGTCATATAAATAGGAATCAGAAAGGGAAGTAGTATATATATATATATATATATATATATATATATATATATATATATATATATATATATATATATATATATATATATATATATATATATATTACTCCCAAACTTATGCACCTATCATAATGAATTTTGGAATACAGCTGCAAGATATTTAAATCTTAATTTGGACTATATTTAGTTTTATTTAGTTTTATATCATAGGAGGTAAAAGGGGTGGAGGAAGGACACTTTATACAAACTAAGATACTTCTAATTGTTTTTTAAGAGTAGGTAATGTGAGTTATATTTTTTTAAGCAAAGGGGATAAAGAAAAAGTGGAATTCTTTTGTGAACATTCAGATAATTCCAATTTCTGTGAAATTTCAATAATAAATATTAGAAATCAATTAATGTATATTTCCCCAAATTTCAGAAAGCCATAAAGGAAGTTATGAGTCTTGTATATATCTGTTGCAATGAGCCAAAGCTCACTCCTGCAGTTTCAACGCTTTCAGCCACCAACTACCGGTTTCCTGTGGCCTTTGATGTCCAGTTATCTGTCCAAGCATCAGATCCCATCTATACAACTTGGATCAATCTGAGGCATGTCATCCTACCTCAGAGACACAAGAATCTCAAATTCATGAGATGCCAATTCTCACTTGGGCTGATCCTGAATCCATTGCCATTTTACTTTTTATTGGTAAACAATAGAACACAATGCAGTTCTCAACTTTTGAGATGAGGTTTTGATTGTTCAGACAATTATTCTCATCTTGTATGTCTTGGAACAACGTTTCAGTCGATGAAACCTACTGTTAATGTAGACATTGGTTACCTCCCTTGCTTCAGTTACATGGTTACCTCCCTTGCTTGTGGCGATATAAATAGGAGTCGGCCATCTTGGTTTAGTCAGTTCGTTCGTACAGTTTAGACAGACTACAAGTGTCTCAACAAATGGTAGCAGAGATATCCCTCTGTGTGCGACAAAACGAAAAAAAAAAAAAAAAAAAAAAAAAAAAAAATTTTTTTTTTTGTACAGCTTGTCTGTAGCACTAGACAGATCGGATATCGGATATGGCAACTTCGAACAAACAACCTCCATTGTTGGAGGGGGAGGATGTTTACGAGAACTGGAAACAAGACGTTGAAATGTGGTCGTTGTTCACGGATCTTTCTGAGGAAAAAAAAGGGCCAGCAGTGTTTTTGACGCTACCACCGAATATTAGAGAATGTGTCCGTGAATTGCCAACAAGTGACATCGGCGGACGAGATGGCTTGAAGATCTTAATAAAGAAACTGGATGACATATATTTAAAGGATGAACACACGCGCGCTTACATGACTTTTAAGGAATTTTACACTTATAAAAGATCGTCAGGTACCAGTATAAATGACTTTCTTGTTCGTTATGAGTTTTTGTACCAAAGATTAAAAAAATTCTACATTATTCTACCGGAAGGAGTGCAAGCTTTTCTTGTTTTGAACGCGGTTAACATATCGGAAGAGAACGAAAAATTAGCGCGGACAACGTGTTCTGTTTTGACGTATCAAAACATGAAGGAATCGATAAAGAAAGTATTTGGTGACATTTATCGTGATGAAAATGTACCGGCAGTGAAATCAGAGCCCGAAATCGTCAACTATAATTATTCTAAACCGGGTAACAACAAAAGGCGTTTTCGTCGAGGACAATCTAATCCATGTGACCGAAGTGGAAACGTGTTGTTGTGTTACATATGTCAGTCTCCGAACCATCTAATTAGAGAGTGTCCTAGAAATACGCCCAGGTTTACGGAAGCGACAGAACAAATACACATTACGTTGTTCATTCAAGAAAATATTTATTTGAACAGTACAAATGAAAAAATCTCAAATCTTGTAAAGGAAACATTTGGAATGGCAGTCTTGGATTCTGCTTGTACTCACACACTGGCTGGCGAAGTGTGGCTTGATGTTTATTTAGATACTTTAAATGAAAGTGACCTGCAACTAGTGAAGTATACGAACTCAGACCGGAGTTTTTGTTTTGGTGATGGAGTGGCTGTCACAGCAATTAAAGTTGCTAAATGTCCGGTTACACTCGGAGGTATAAGAGTTTATATCGAAGCAGATATTGTGAAAAACGACTTGCCTCTTCTATTAAGTCACAAATCAATGAAGACAGCAGGAATAGTGCTAGATTTCCGGAAAGATATGTGCTGGATTTTTGATAAATGTATTGAACTAAAGACCACAACTTCAGGGCACTATTGTCTCCCCTTAACAAATAAGTTGTTGGATCATAGTGGTACTAAGAACATTGTATTACATGTTCAGAATTTTGGTCAGTGTTCTTTCACAGAAAAAAAAAAAAACCAGAAAAACTTCATCGACAGTTTGCTCATGCCTCGAAGGAAAAACTTGTTTCCTTGGTTAAAAAAAGTGGCAAATTCAATGACAAGGAATTTATAAAGGCGATTGAGGAGGTTTGTGAAAACTGTCAAATTTGCCTTAGATTTAAAAAAGCTCTACTGCGACCGGTTGTGGGATTGCCTCTTGGCAATAGATTTAATCACACAGTTTGCATGGATTTGAAAGAGTTCATCCACAATGAGGTGTGGATACTACATCTCATTGATGCCGCTACCAGGTATTCAGCGGCAACATTGATCAAAACAAAGAAGGAGGAGATCATCAAAAACATCTTTATGATGTGGATTACCTATTTCGGATCTCCTTTTCGTTTTCTGAGTGATAATGGGGGTGAATTCAACAACGAACACTATAGACAGATGAATGAAAAACTCAACATAGAGACCTGTACTACTGCCGCAGAAAGTCCATTCAGCAACGGTACTGTAGAACGTCATAATTTGATAGTTGCTGAGGCAATGAAAAAAACAATTGACGATGAGAAGTGTGAACCTGAAATTGCCTTGGCATGGGCTATTTGTGCAAAAAATGCCCTCCTCAATTACTCTGGACACAGTCCAAATGAACTTGTATTCGGTTTCAATGTAAATACACCCTCAATTCTGACAGACCAGTTACCTGCTATGGGGTCCTCTACTACAAGTGACATGGTGAGAAAAAATTTAAATGCTCTCCATAGTGCAAGTAGAAACTTTTTGGAAGCTGAGTCCAGTGAGAGAATTAGGAGAGCTCTCAGGTCTAATGTCAGAACTTATGCTGATGAAGATTATGCTACCGGAGACCAAATCTATTATCGGAGGCAGGGTTTTAAAGGATGGCGTGGTCCAGCAAAAGTGTTAGGCAGAGAAGGCCAGTTTGTCTTAATCAGACATGGCGGAGCATTTTATAGGATGCATCCGTGCCAATTGATGAAAGTGAATAAAAACAACGAAAAAAGAACAAAAAAAGCTGAAATGCTGGGAAACACTACAGAAGGGAAGAATGAATACCTTTCAGTTGAGGAGGAGGAGTTGCAGAATCAAGTGGTAGAAAGTGAAGATATAGACAGAGAAGAAGTTGTTGATAGTTCTACCAGTTTAAGAGATAAGACTGAAAAACCTGGCCGAAATAAGACCATAACTTATAAAATAAATGGAAGTGGGGAGTGGAAGAAAGGAAAGGTTATGTCAGTACAGCCTAAATCAACTGGCAAATATAGTCATTGGATCAATATAGAACCTGAGGATGAAAACGAGGATCAAGTTTGTATCAACTGGAATCATATTGATCATTGGAGAGAAGTGCCCCAATATACTGAACAGGAAAATGTAGTCCTGCTCACCGCTGAACAAGAGCAGTCGAAAGCTGTAATGGATGCCAAGCATAAAGAAATAAAAAACATGAACACCTATGAAGTATTTGAATGTGTGCCATACACAGGTCAAAAAACAATATCCACAAGATGGGTGATTACTGAAAAATTCAAGGATAATCAGAAAACAATGAAAGCTCGCCTTGTAGCACGAGGCTATGAAGAAAATAGTAATCTGAAAACGGACTCCCCAACATGTAGCCGTGAAGCTATGCGAATGGTCATGCTAACCGCATCAATAAAGAATTGGATGCTGCAGACCATAGATTTTACCTCAGCCTTTTTGCAAGGTGGTATTTTAGAGAGAGATGTGTACCTGAGGCCACCATCTGATGTTTGTCCTAAATCTCAAGTGTGGAAATTAAAAAGATGCATCTATGGATTGAATGATGCTCCACGGGCATGGTACAAGAGAGTTACTCAGGCTTTGATTGAATTAAAAGGAGTAGCAAGTGCTTATGATAATGCATTGTTTTTGTGGCATGATATTAAAGGAAATTTGACTGGAATTCTTGCTATGCACGTGGATGATTTTGTTTTCTGTGGAAACACAGAGTTTGAAAGGGATGTGATTGCAACATTGAAAGAAAAATTTAAGGTGGGATCTCATGAAAGTGGAACATTCAAATATGTTGGACTGAATGTTAATCAACAGGAAAATGGGATCACTGTAGAACAAGATCTATATGTATCTTCCATATCTCCAATAGAAATAAGCAAAGGGAGGATACTGAGGAAAAATGATGAACTGAATGAAGAAGAAAAGCATGAGTTGAAGAGACTTGCAGGTCAGATGATGTGGGTTTCAACTCAAACACGCCCTGATATAGCTTTTGATGTGTGTAAAATGAGCAACACTGGAAAGCATCCCAAAGTAAAAGCCTTATTTGAGGCGAATAAAGCCTTATCAAAATTGAAATCCAAGAAGGGTTCTATAACATTTCCAAAATTGGGAAAGCCCTCAGATTTACACATTTTGTGTTATACTGATGCCTCTTATGCCAGTCTGGAAGATGGATCTTCACAGGGTGGTTTTGTTGTCTTTATTGGAGGAAGTACTGACAAAATGGCCCCTATGTGTTGGGCGTCAAAGAAATTGGACAGAGTGACAAAAAGCCCATTGGCCTCAGAGACTCTTGCTCTGAATGAGGGAGCTGATGCTGGTGTTTTGACTGCGGTTATGATACAAGAGGTATTTCAGTTATCTAAATTGCCAGACGTTCTCTGCAAGACAGATAATGCATCACTTGTGGAGACATTGAATTCCAACAATCTGGTAAGCGATCGACGATTGAGAATAGATGTAGCAAGGCTGAAGGAAATGAAGAGTAGAGGAGAGATACAGATAGAATGGATCAAGGGTTGTGATCAGGTCTCTGATTGTTTGACCAAGGCAGGAGCTTCATCTGAGCTTCTAAGGGACTTGTTAAATCAGAAATAAATTATTCACTTGAGGACAGCAGCAATGTTAATGTAGACATTGGTTACCTCCCTTGCTTCAGTTACATGGTTACCTCCCTTGCTTGTGGTGATATAAATAGGAGTCGGCCATCTTGGTTTAGTCAGTTCGTTCGTACAGTTTAGACAGACTACAAGTGTCTCAACACCTACAACCTTCTTTGGATGTAAACTCCATGTTTTTTCAACTAAGGAAAAGGGGTTAGCTTTGTATTGTAAGAAATCAGACCATGGGTTTGAGGGTGTGCCCATAAATTATTTTTAAAAAAGTCAATTTTCAGTGGTAACTAGGGTATTATTTAAGACTTTCTTATGATTCAATTTTTAGCTGAATCCTTATGCTTACTGTCAATATTAGTGAAAAAAATTATTTCCCTTGGGTTGGGCATATTTTTTTGTTATTTTCTCTTATTTTCCCCATATAAATTTGTAATGAATGGATTCCAAATTCATTACTTGGACGGCTTAGGATGTTGTTGCTAGCCATCATATGTGCTACTTCCTTGAGTTTCCTAATCTTCTTTCTTCTATGTCTAGTATTTTAACATCATACCACCTTGGGGAATGGGTGCCTTTTTCTCTCCATATATAGTCTGCTAGGATTGATTTTTCGATTTCTCTGCATATGACAGCTTTTCGGTCTTCTTCTAGTCTTACTTTGGGGGAGGGGGCATGTTTCACCTTTATAAAGTTTCCCACATTTACATGAAATCTCATAAATTCAGTGTTTTGTCATGAGTTTTTGGGTCAGGGGTTTTACTTGCACAAGTTGTTTTCAGAGTGTTGAGTTGCTCCTACATACGGTCCTAATATCATACCGACTGCATATTTTTACACACACCCCCCCCGCGGCTAATTTTATTTTTTTTTAAATTGTATAATCTATTTTTTTTTTAATTATATAATCTATTTTATTTTTTTTTAAATCGTATAATCTATTTTATTTTATTTTTTAAATTGTATAATCTATTTTATTTTTTTTTAAATTGTATAATCTATTTTATTTTTTATTTTTAAATTGTATAATCTATGGGAAGCAAATCTTCACTTTTCAACCACAGTTATTTATTATCTGTACTTGATAGTTTGTGAAACATTCACGTATAGAAAAGCTTAATTAAATTTATAAATAAATTCTGCTTTTTTCCAGAATTATCGACATGAGATTATTGATCTATTATTACTGATTCAAATAAGAGACGCCCCAAAAAGGGGCATAATAAATAAATGAAAAATGGTAAAAAAAATAAAATGTGGTGCGAGAGGGACAGGAGAGAGAGAGAGAGAGAGAGAGAGAGAGAGAGAGAGAGAGAGAGAGAGAGAGGGGGGGCGTCATTCTTCATTGATTTCATGATTCTCTCTGCTGACTGACCGTAAATTCTAAAGGGGCTGAAGTAGTTCTTCATGGAACAGATGAAATCAATGCGCCCTGCAAGCAGATTGACCAGTGTGTAACTGACGTGTTCTTGTGCCAAGCAACTAATCAGTGACCTTTATAAGTTTGATTGACATGCATGCAGGACCGACGTCCACGTCACATGCTGTCTGAAAAAAAAATCACTTCTTTGATCGGCTGTGAAGGGATGCTAATACACACCAGCCGGATAACATGGCTAAGAAAAACACAGAACGGCCATGTATGTAATCATGAAGAGGTCGGCTCCTAACTGGATGACACAAAACTATCAATTGGGAGTACTGAGACCATGGAATCACTTCTTTGATCTTTTTCAGCTGTGAACAGATACTAACATGCACCAGTTGAATAGCATAGCAAACAAACTGAACGGCCAGGTATGTAATTCTGAAGAAGTCGGCTCCCTAACTGGATGACACAAGGCCATCAGTTGGTAATACTAAGGTCATAGAAAAAGGAGGGAGAAATATGGAACAATGTTTTCAATCCAAGTAGAATTAAAGGAATGGATTTATTGCACTCTGAAGTGATAAACGCAACTCCCCAACTCCCCACAAGGGCCATCTAAAATGTGTCAACCAACTATATCTCATTTGTGAGCATTGGGTTTTTATTATTTTGCACCAGGAATCATTTTAAACTGATTTTACAAGGTGGACCGGATTTATCCACAGAGGCATGCCTTCTATGAACTACATATGTAATGGATTAATGTCTGCCATGTGGGTTTATCCAGTGGAGCAGGTTGGTGCCTCGTTATGTATTTGACTCTTTAAAAAAAAAAAGAAATCCTGTATTATATTTGATGCCTGTTAATCAGATTCAAATGACTTTGAAATTAATTTGTTCGATTCACATGTTGTTGTGTTCCTCCTTGTAATTATACTTGGCCCAACAAGAAATTCTTCCAACTGAGGGAGTTATTGATTGTCCATTTCCTTCTTGAAAATTTAAGAGCCGATGAGTCTTCCTGTGAACTTTAGCCTGAGGAACCTTCTTGTGAATTTAAGCTCCTGTGGGTTTTCCTATGAACTTAAGTTGCTGATGGACCTTCTTAATACTGAGAATTTGAAAGACGTTCTATCGTATTTTAGTTTCTTTAAGAAAGTTCCTTTTGATATCATTTTTGTTGCAGCATTGTCAGATTGTTGATTTTTCTAAAGAAAATAAAAACCAGAACCAAAAAAATGATAAAATTCAATTCTCTGGGTTTTGTGTCCTCCTTCCCATTTTTCTTGTTTTGTTGAATTTTTATGCTTTCTACTAATCTGGCAAACAACTGCCAATCTTGCTTTATTTTTTAATCGTATGCAAAGAAAATATAACAAGGAAAAAAATACTGTAGTCTATGCTCCTTGGTATCACATGAGGATCCCTGTCCTCATGGTCCTGACATTTGATGGGATATAGTTGGTTGACACATTTTCGATGGTGGACTCTCCTGCCCTTGATCAAGTCAGAGCAGAGAGATACTAACCCTAAATCCGAGTGCTGAAATAATCGGAGATGTAATAGTAACCAAATCGCCTCACTTTTTCACAAGATAAAATTTATGACTGCTGCATCTATATATAAATTTATTGTATTCACCTTCTCTTTGCAAGCATCCTTTTCACTTTGCACTTGTTAGAATGTATCTAGATACACAAAGACAAAAGACTATCATCTAATGCCAGCCATCATGATATAGCTGTCTGTGGTAATTCTTTTGCCATTAAAGCAGTTGCATAGAATGAAAGAATGAAAAGGAGTTTTAAAAGAATAAAAAAAATAATATCTATCTTTAAAAAAAACACATTTAATTATAATGTTAGTAGATGAATATCCATCTCAGAATGGCTAAAACGGAACAGTTTTACACTATTTTTATGTCCTCTTAAAAAAGATTAAAATTAAGATATAATGATACTAAACCATCTTGTTAAGTGTTTCCGTTTGTATTAGGTTGTCCCAAAAGTTTACAAACACTTGTGAAAAATTAAATTTTTACGTAATTTTTAATTGTTTTTTGCTTTTCTATTCCAGATGGCAATTGATAACATTGAGCTGTGAGTTCTGATTTGTTAATGCTGGAAGCGAGATCTTTCAACCAGGAAAACTGAAAAATTGATTTGTACTGCCAAAGGAACAATTGCATATACGGCGATCTCAAAGTGGTACAAGCATGTTGATTCTGACGATATGAGTCTTAAGATAAGCCATGTTTGGGACGGCCGTTAAAGTTGGATGAGGGAAACTTGCAAACCGTTGGTTGGACATTGTGTCTTCATCGAGCACTCGAGCATTGGCAAATTTGAAATGTTAATCGGCAATTCACCAACATTTGAAACTACTTGATTTTGTTCACAAAAAACTATACCAAGATCCGTACAAACTCACCACAAGTACAAGCCAACAAACGAGTTGAAATTTGCTTTCAATTGTTCAGCAATCCATTGAATGAGTATTTTTGGAAGCGCATTGTGACATTGGACAAGAAATGGAGCTATCTGGTCCAGTACAATCTAGACAAATGATGGGTTCAGAAAGAGCAAGAAACACCATCGGTTCCAAAACAAGATCAATTTGGCAAGTAAATCGTATGTGTTTGGTCGAACTTTGAAGGAATCATGCATTTTGAGTTGATTACGAATGGTCGTGCCATCAGTCCCGCAGTTTACTGTAAGCAACTGAAGCGAATCTACAAAAAGTTGGAGCAAAAATACCTGGTCCTGATCAATTGAAAGTTCGCTTTGATGCAGTAAGACAATGCCAAACCATACACTACCAAGAAGACCAAAGACAAGTTTGAAGAATTGGAAGACATTGAGGTTCTGCCACATCTAGCCTACAGCTCTGAAGATGCTCCATCAGATTACAGCCTTTTCTGCTCAATACAACACTTTCAGAAGGATTGCTGATTGGACTCGTTTAGTGAAGTTAAGGAAGCATATCAAGAATTCTTTGATATGAAGCTGGCTGAATGGTACTTTGTCTAAATCTGAAAGCTTGCAGATGGGTGGCAGAAAGACTTGGAAAATTATGGTCTTTATTTTGAGGATTAACTTCTTTTTTTTGTTGTTATTTGTTATTACTTGGCAAGTAACATTTCAAATTTTGCAAATGTTTACAAACTTTTGAGACAACCTACTATTGATAAAAAAGTTCTCTTTTTTCTGTTAAGTTGTTAGAATTATCCCCCTTGCTTGTTGGTGTAGATTATTGACTGGAAAACAAAGATGGAGATTTGGATAAACGGTCGTGTGTTTATGATTGAAGCTATCTGAAGAGTAAACTAACACATGTGTCTAGAAATTTAATTTTAATTTTGATTAATTACATGATTGTTAAGAGGTCTTAAGAAGAAATTGAAATTCATAAAATATTGCTCATTGCTGAATTCGAATTTAATGCAAATCTGAAATATTGGAATTTTCAAAGAGGATGTTGTGTCCAAAACCCTTTATACTACTACAAAGAAATCATAATTGAAGGATAATTTATTAATTGATAGCTAATACCTATTGTTAAAATTTCACAAAAATCAGTGATATCAAAGGAATTACACCTTCTCTTTATCTTTTTTGCATAAAAATAAATTTTAAAAAATATAACTTACATTACTTAATCTTATGCCTAGCTGTGTTTTAAAATTCATAATGATAAGTTCATTCGTTTCCGCATGTATTCTATAAATGGAAATATACTAGCAGGGAGACCTGACGTTGCCCGAGATTGGATGATGATCAATGAATGTTTCACACTCCCATAGTTTTATTGTCATCGAAATCGGTGAAATTGTCTATTTTTCAATCAAATCGATTGATTGCCTGTTCTAATTAAGAACCCATTGCAGTACACTGGAAAGAAGCTCCACATGCCTCCATACAATGACAGTCCACAATACATTGTAGTCTACATTGCACTGTAAAGAAGCTACTATTGATTTTATAAAATTATTTTTTATATATAGTAGCTTGAATTAAGGTTTATAATGCAAAAGAAGCATTCATTTTGAACGCCCCCATTTATATTAAAGAACCTACTGTTGATTTTATATGTTGGGCCTTTTGGCTTGTGTGGTGATAAAACTTCTAAAATGCACTTATTAGGTCTGTAGAGTGTTAAATTTCATTAAAATACCCTGTTCCTTCTTTAATCGGAGTATTTCAATTATCAATACTTATCAAAGACATTCCAATAGAAAACCTATCTAAGAACACTGCCGGGCACATAAAGTACCTTTGTGTGAAATTTCATAAAAATCGGCCGAGCTGTTTTCAAGTCCATAGGAACGAACTCACACACACACACACACACACACACACACACACACACACACACACACACAAAATTCCTTTCATATAATAGTAGAGATAGAGATAAACATCTACACATATCTAAGTTTATATACATGCACATCCTAAATCTTACAATTTACAAAAGTAATAAGGTTTCCATGTTACCCATCATGTTTCATAGAATACATGAGAGACGTTCCAAAAGTAATGCCTCCTATTTTTATTCCACCCAAATGGATCAGAAGGGATTGCAAAATGCATTGTTATGATGACTGAACCGTTCCTAAGGCACAAGTATTTGTATCCTTTTGCACTTGGTTCACCGGGTATATTCGTCAGGTAAGTTTGAAATTTATTTTCATGCATCCGATTGCTCCTATGATTACTGGAATGATGGAGATCTTCCCACGATTCCATGATGTGTGGAAGCAGATATGTTACTGTTATGGTACCTCTCTCATGGATTACAATGAACTATTCCTCTAATCATAAAGACTTAGTAGTCAATCTGACGTGCAACCACTCTCTTCATTTTCAATATATTCTGTTTCCAACTAAATAATTATTGTGTCTTTCTTCTGAATCTTTACCGGTCCACAACATTTTCATAAGATCAGTTCAGAGGAAGTGACCAAAGCATTTGCAATCAAAAAAAAAAAAAATAAAAAAAATAGAAACAGTAAATTTAAATAGAGTGGAAGTTCATAGAGTCAAACTTTGGTTTCTATTTTAAATTGAAATTATCAAGTAAATAATTTAATCTCTACTGTTATATAGAAAGAACTCTGCGTGTGTGTCAGTTCGTTCCCTATGGATTCGAAAACAGCTGGGCCGATTTTCATAAAATTTTACACAAAAGTGCTTTATGTGTCTGTTAGTGTTCTTAGATAGCTTTTGTATCGGAATGTCTTTGATAAGTATCAATAATTGATAATCGAAAAAATCCAATGAAAGAAGAAATAGACTATTTTGACTAAAGTTAACACTTTTAACAGCCTAACATCACAAGTGCATTTGAGAAGTTTTATTAGCACACAAGCCGAAAGGCCCAACATATAAAATCAGCAGTAGGTTCTTTGATAAGACAGGGGCACATTCCAAATAAATATTTGCATAATTGCTTTTAATTTTAAGCTTAAATTCAAGCCATTATCACGACACAAGCAGTAAGGCCAGGCACATAAAATCAACAGTAGGTTCTTTGATATGACAAGGGTGCATTCGAAATGAATGTTTTTTTAAGCACAATTGAAGCATGATAATTGACTTTTGCATTTTAAACTTTAATTCAATCCATTATATATAAAAAAATAATTTTATAAAATCAACAGTAGACTATCATCATAGTCTACATTGCACTGTAGTGCAATATAGACTACGATGTATTGTGGACTAAGTTACTGTGAAGAGGCATGTGAAGCTTCCTCCTGATGCACCGCGATGCGTTCCCAACTAGAGCAGGTAATCAATTGTTTTGATTGAAAATGGGCGTTTCACCGATTTCGATGACAATAAAAATATAGGAACTCGAGACTTCTGGAAAATCTACAACAGTGTAGTAAATAATGGGCAATCAACAATTCCCCCACTAACCAACAATCACGAGGTTGTCTCCTCAGCAACCGACAAGGTTAACATGCTTGCCAGTCAGTTTGCCTCAAACTCCACACTGGACCCTTCCAACCACCCCCTACCTGACTTTCCTATGCGGACAGACGCCACACTAGACGATCTGAAAACCACCCCTGCTCAGGTGCATGCTATCATAAAAAACCTTGATACCTCAAAAGCATGTGGACCCGATCTTATCCCAGCTGTGCTATTAAAAAAGTGCTCAGCCGAAGTAGCTTCAGTTCTCTCCAAACTCTACAACAAATGCCTTAATGAAGCTTGCTTTCCGGTCTGTTGGAAAACTGCTTCTGTTGTACCAGTATTCAAGAATTCTGGCGAAAGGACAGACCCATCAAATTATCGCCCTATTAGCCTCCTCCCACTTTTTGCCAAAATATTTGAGACCATAATTAACCATGCTCTAGTCCATCATCTTACAGATGCTAAACTACTGACTGACAAACAATATGGATTTAGACAAGCCCGTTCCACAGCAGACACCCTCACTGTAATCTCTGAACGTATATACCATTCACTGGACAACGCGGGGGAGGGCAGAGCGGTAGCTCTGGATATGTCTAAGGCTTTTGACAGGGTATGGCATGAGGGTCTCCTCAGTAAAATCAGATCATACGGTATCACTGGTAGAATACTTAACATAATTAAATCCTTCTTAGATAAGAGAAAAATCCAGGTTGTACTCGACGGTCGTACATCTAAACAATATGATATAAATGCGGGGGTGCCCCAGGGTTCTATCCTTGGACCTCTATTGTTCCTGATATTCATAAATGACCTCCCCGACAACATTGCCTCTGAGATGGGTATATATGCTAATGACACTACACTCTATGGCAGGCACGACAGGAAGACGAATGAACACATTTCTAAAGAAATGGCAGAAACACTAGAGGAAGACCTCCAATCTGTAGTGGAATGGGGACAAAAGTGGTTGGTCACGTTCAATGCTGCCAAGACTAAACTAGTTTCATTCAATAATTACAAGAAACCCTCTCTACCACCCATAGCAATGGCCAACGACTTTTTATCTGAGAGTTCATCTTTCAAACTCCTTGGCCTAACGTTCACAGGAAACATGAGTTGGAACAATTACATTGAAGGCATTGCCAGGGCCGCTGCAAGAAAGGTGGGCTCTCTCTACCGTGCTAGAAAACTACTAACACCCGAAAGTATCCTGTACCTCTATAAGGCCACCATTCGCCCATGTATGGAGTATTGCTGCCACATCTGGGCTGGTGCATCTGCTACTAGTCTCTCGCTCCTTGACAAGGTTCAAAAGAGAGTCGCAAACCTGATAGGCCCTGAACTGGCATCTAAGCTTCAGCCTCTATCCCATCGACGAAATGTTGCATCCCTCTGCCTTTTCTACAAGTATTTTAGTGGTGAATGCTCTGACGAACTGCAATCACTTGTGCCCCCACGACGTGTGCACCCTCGACAAACCCGACAGGCTGCTAAATCCCACCCCCACACTGTAGAGATCCCTAGATGTAAAAGATCTTTTTACTCCAATAGTTTCTTCCCCAGAACCGCTAGACTCTGGAATTCCATTCCCCAACAGTACTGACGTGCAGAAGTTCAAGTGTAACGTGAACCGACACCTTGCTGCCCAAATCCCTACATAGTACCCCAGTAGTTGTTGCCCCTGATAGTAGCCCCCTACACCAAAGTAGCAATTTGCCTTGTTTGGGGTGAAAATGTAATAAAAAAAAAAAAAAAAAAAAAAATATGGAAGTGTGAAACATTCGTTGATCATCATTTAATTGCAGGCAACGTTGGGTTTCCCTGTTAATATGTAATAAATTTAAATGTTTTTGTGTTTCAACAAAACTTTGCAGTTTTTATATGTAGGTGACACCATAATCTTGTAATCATTTAGGGCGACTATAGGACATAAATCAAACGAAAACATTAATTTATTAAGCACCCCAGCTGTATCAAATAATTAGTTGTTGTTTGTATTGAATTTTAAAGTTACTTTTTTACTTGTAATTGTCTTGTTTGAGGTGGGGAACTCATGTTTATTTTATTTATTTAGAAATCAGGTGTGAAATCTAATTTCTTGTGTAATACAAAACTTTAAAAATGTCTGCAGCTTAGTTACCATATCCAAAAACTTAGAAACAAACCAGAATTTGACTTTAGTCCCATACACCAATTAATAATTTCCAAAATTTCACCATGGGAATTAAAAACAAAAGCATCTTTTATCTTTGATTTGACAACAAATTCAAAGAATAAAACCAACTCATAAAACATAAAAAAAAACATCATCTCAACTATATGTGCATCTACACAGATGGATCTTGAAGGCAAAATGCAATATAGACTACTTGACAGGGCATCAATTTTCAGTACAGAATTCGCAGCTATATACTTGATTAAAAATAATAGATTGTAAGACTGATAAATTCATCATTTTTTCTAACTTCCTATTGGTGCTCACAGCATTGAAAAACAAAAATATGAATAACCTTTAATATCTTAGACAAGATCATCTCTATCTATAACAAGGAACAGAATAAAATGAAATTATGTTGGATACAAAGTCATATCAGCATTCACGGAAATTAAAAAGTAAATAGAACAACAACAAAAAAATCGCTGAACACGATACCTTTCAATACCAAGATTCCATGCACTGATTTTCAACTTTTTATAAACAGGATAATCAAAGAAAAATGGCAGGAATCTTAGGATGAATGCCAAAGTGATAAATTACACAAGATTTGGCTGACTATTGATGAGTCGTGGCAGTGGCACCCATCCATTTCAGGAGATGGTGGTGTAGCTCTAGTGAAGTGGAGCTAAATAGCCTGGGCAGAGTGATATGGGAGGATAGTGGTTGCAACAGTCCCCCCTTTTCTGCAAAGCTAAAAGATCCAAGGGAAAAACAGAGCCGATACAGCTTGGCTCTAACTGTACTGCAGGAGTTGCCAGTGATGACAATATAGAATTAGACCACCTCAGGGACTCCATCTCCAGATTTTCAGTTGAGGGTTACTCCCTTAACGTTTCCACTGAAGGGGTAATCCTACAAGGCAGTGGTGGTTTTGAATTTTTTTTTTTTTTATTACATTTTCACCCCACACAAGGCATATTGCCACTTTGGTTTAGGGGGCTACTATCAGGGCAACAACTACTTGGATTTGTTGGGATTTGGGCAGCAAGATTTCGGTTCACGTTACACTTGAACTTCTGCATGTCAGTACAGTTGGGGAAGCAGGGACCTGGAATGGAATTCCAGAGTCTAGCGGTTCTGGGGAAGAAACTACTGGAGTAAATCAGACTTGCTTTCTCCTAGCTGGGCTACTATCCAAAGTTGACAAGCCCCATCTTCCCAAAGTGATTGGCTTCGCTCCTTCTCCCAGTCAGTAGAAACAGTTTTGCTGGGCTTAGTAGCTAAGCTACACAAGAAAACAAAGAGCTAGACTTGGTTGTCAGAGGCTATTTTAGACACACAGCATGAGGGCATTTTTTAGGGAGAGGAAGTTTATTTCTACTACTACCTCGGTTGTGACAACTTTTGAAACCTTAGGTTATAGAGAAAAAGAGAAACGGTTGTAGTAGACAGACTCGATATCGAACATACACATATTACTCTCAAACATTTATGAAAGGCAAAAAATCTCTAATGTGTAAATCATATCAAGAATCTTATACAGTCAAATGAATTAATAGACTGCCAGGATCTGCATCAAAGCTGAAAGTAGTACAACACTGTTTTAAAAAGACACAAATCCTATCAAAATCTTAGACTTCATCAAAGAATTTCAGCTTTCCAAAAAAATCTAATTTCAAATTTTTATTTATTTTTTAAAAGCAACATAAAATAATTATTCTACTTTAGTCTTCCATTTGATAACTTTATTCGATATTAAATAACTTAGATGGTTGATAGGCCGTAAAACAAACCAAATCAAATTATTGATCTTTCTATTATCGGTATAGATCGCTTCATACCTTCTAAAAAATTCCAGCAAAAGCCCAACAACCAGCTATGGTTCACCCCAGAATGTGCCACTGCCATTGCGCACAGAAATCACTATTTCTATTGCTTCTAGCATAATAGATGTTGTGAAACTAAAGCTACCTTTAGGGCTACAAGCAACGATTGTGAAAGAGTAATAAAGAATGGGAGAGATTCGTATGCTCTATAAGTCAAGTTTAAAGTAGCAGAGCAATGGTTTGGTTTTCACCAATTTTGGCGAATAACAAACAGTTTCCTCTATCCTTACCATTATCACTGGACCTGAGGTAATCTGGTCCGCATCTAACAAAGCAAAACTCTTTGCCAAGAACTTTGCAGCATATTCTATCCTTTGAGATTAGGGCGATCTACCCCTGTAATCCCTCTTGTGACTGAAAACACACAAAGTGACACACAAATATGTACATGATGCTACCAAGCTTATCAAAAACATTGATTCTAGTAAAGCAACATTTTGTGAATATAAAAATAGGATTTCTATGTAAAAGGTGCATTTTTTTTTTTTTACTAACACATTTTCACAAGTGTTTTAAACTTAAATGTAAAACAAAAAACAAACCTATTGAATCATATGTCCTGCTTTTATACGAAAAAATATTCAGACACTGTATTTTTTACTGTGATAAATGTGTGTGTGATGTGTACAATGAAAAAAACGTTTTTACAAAACTACAGCATGTTCAAAACGCATCAAAATCTACACTGTACATATGACCACCACTCTTCCTCTCTCCCCTTCTCTCTCTCTCTCTCTATATATATATATATATATATATATATATATATATATATACTTCGGAGTCATCACTTATCAAGGCCCGAAGGCCACTCGAGGATAAAGGTTAATGAATGTAAGGTGGTAGTGTAGTAATCATTAATGGTGTAAATTGAGTAGAATTTGATTATTTATGTGGACGGCTTAACAAGAACTTGTTTGCATTGTATTTAAAGACTACCATGTTGTATTCAACTGGAAAGCAGGCCAGTGGAACAGAGTTCCAAAGGCGAGCAGTTTTGAGAAAGAAGCTTTGTTCATGGAATCTGCTTTTGATTTAGGCATAAATAGAGAGTAGGGAAAATCATATATAGTGGTTGTAGTTAGTCGAGTTGTTTTGTGAAAGTTTGGCAAGAGGGATCATAGACTGGAGTTCGGTCGAGCATTTGCCATGAAAATAGTGATAGAACAGAAACAGGTTTGCGACGTCTGTTCTTTGGGAAAGAGTTTGCAGAGAAGACAAAAGGGCATTACCTAATAGTTTTCAAAGCCAGTTTTTAACATAACGCAGAATAGGGCATGCCCAGCAGATCCTGCCCAGATGTGACAAAAGTACTCCATTTTAAGGTGTACATGGCTCTTATACAGATAGAGGATTGCATCAGCAGTGAGATACATACTGGAGTAGTAGAGTAATCCAAACATTTTTCCAGTGATGTTGGCAACAGATTTGATGTCTGTGTTCCATTTCAGATCAGGAGTGAAGGTCAGTCTCAGAAGCTTTTCAAGACATGGAACTTTCCAAAGAAGAGAGCTGTTCATTTCAATTGGAACGAGGTTGGAATCAGAGCAATTATGGTGAAAATAGAGGAGCTTGATTTTCGATGCATTAAAATTAACCAACCACCTTTTTCCTCATTGCATCACATTCTCAAGATCAGCAGAGAGAGAATCAGAAAGATTTTGGTCATTGCTGGCTTTTGAAGTGTTGCCATAGATTGTGGTGTCTGCATAAATGTCTACAAGTGATCTAAGAATGTGATTTGGTATATATACATATTTATCTATCTATATTTATCTAATTATTTTTATCTCTATCTATATTTATCTATCTACCGATATCTCTATTTAATCATTTCTGTTGTCCAGGAGTCAGACGTGTTTTGATATATCACTGGCTCAATCTCCATTTCTCCAACTCAAAAACTTTACATCGATTCATCCATGAGATCAAACACAAGACTATAACAGTGCAACTGAGTCATCCATAAGATCCCATTTACAGTGTACATGTAGTGCTTTTAACACCAAACAACATTTGAGTTCATGTCTGGAGGATCAGGAAGAAGTCTCACTCCCACATTTAGGATGTGTTAGATTGAGAATCAAGACTTCCAAAGAAAAATAAAATTATTATTAATTTATATTAGTGAATTTGAAGTTGCTAGTTTTTGAACTCCCACACAAACCAAATAATCATTGGCCAAGTAAATGAGATTTTTAATTTGCATAATAATTGTGTAAAGAAAATTTAAATAGTAATTTTTAATTTATAAAATAATTCAAATAATAAAGGCATCATTGATTTTTATTAATTTTATTGTTTTATATTCAAATGCATAAATAACAAGTTTAAGCATACATTTTATGAGAAAACCATTTTTTTATAAATGGATGGCTGGATTAACTAATCATTTTATATGCATTTATAGATATTTACATATTTACATCCAGAGGATGCATGATAATAATACTGGTTTGAGTGCTCTAAAACATCACCAAATCTCTCTGAAATAAAGATCTCTCTCTCTCTCTCTCTCTCTCTCTCTCTCTCTCTCTCTCTCTCTCTCACACACACACACACACACACACACACACACACACACACGTTCACTCTCTCTCTCTTTATTTCAACCCATTTCAGTACAAACCAAGTGCCACATTGTTTTGACATAAAGAGTAAACTTATATGGAAAAACATTGAGAAATGTTTGACATTTCTTCTTGATGTGAAAGAACCAGATACAATGGAAATTTGATGTCTGCCTGCAACCGAAACTATGTTACATTTTTTTAAAGATATTACCATAATAAAATACAGCTTAATTCACTCTTTTTTTCCCCGTTTTTTTAATTTAATTGTAATTAAATTGAAGTTGAACTTCATTACATCTAATGATTAAATCTTTGAATCAATTACGTAGGGATGAAATTTCATATTCCTAGGTCTAATAGCTTAAAAGTAGTTAGCAGAGAGATAATATCCAGAGAGATGCTTTTTTTTTTTCTATTATAGTTTTTAGCTGCCCATTGAATACTTTGAAGATAGTAAAATGTGGACTGGATAATTGTGGCAGAGATTTGGAAACAATGGCTAGCAGGAAGAATTACAGCAAGTATTTTGTCAGTGTTCATACCACAAAATCTTTTGAAAAATTGTAAAAACTACATTGAAGACATTGCCAAGGCTGCTGCTGTGAAGGTGGGCTTCTTTTACTATGCTAGAAAATTACTTATACTAGTATCCAGTATTTCTACAAAGTCACCATTTGCTCATGCATGATATAGTGTTGTCACATCTGGACTGGGGCATCTACCACTAGTGTCTGTCTCTGTCTCTGTCTCTGTCTGTCTGTCTGTCTGTCTGTCTCTCTCTCTCTCTCTCTCTCTCTCTCTCTCTCTCTCTCTCTCTCTTAGACCTGGGTCTGACAAAAGTCTCTGATCTAATATGTCCCATACTATCAATCAAGCTCCAACTCTTTCCCATCACCTTAATTTTGCATCTCTGTAACTGTTTTATAAAGACTTTACGGAATATGAAGACAAACTCGTAGCACTTGTACCTCCTCTGTGTAAATAACCCGACTAATCCAACAAGAAGCAAAAGGCTACCCCTTCATTGTAGAGGTTCCTAGATATTGGAAAGCTTTCTACTCTAATAGTTTGAAATTCCCTCTGTCTTTCCGCTTCCTTGACTATACTAACATGTATAAATTTAAATGTAATATGAACAGATATCTCTTTACTCAACTCCCTGTTTAGTGACCCTGTATGCAGGGATTCACATAGTAACCTCTTACGTCTAAGTAGCAATATGTCTTGTTTGAGATAAATAAGATTAAAAATATACAGGTGGAGCAAGATCCAATCAAGGTAATGTGGACCTTGGTGAGAGAGATGGACATCAGAGTGGCAACTATGAAGAAAGTAATGAATACGGTTCTTCATTACTCTTCCTACAAGAGTATCAACGGTCAATTACTCATTGCTAATGCTTGAAAGAACCGTTTTATGAAAATCAAGAAATCTCTAACTGAAAGCAAGAACTCAGTCGAACCAGAGATGCTCTGGTTTTCTTAGAATCAGTTACACAACACACAAAATAGCAGGTGGCTAACTTACAGACCGCAAGAAGTCCTGCACATCATGAAGACCAAATTCCCTCAAACAATGATGCTGTTTAGATGTGGTTCCATTGAAGACTAAGTCATGTTTCCTCTTATCTTCAAAAAGAAATTCAGACTCTATTCTGGCTCAATTTAAATGGCTATGCTGGGTTGCTCTCTACTGTTGTCAAGTGCTTGTTGCATTGCTCTATTTGTTGTCCTCTTTGCCACCAGAAACTTATTAATATTCGCTCAAACTTTCATTTCATTGCTTTTCTTCTATACACATCTCAACTTTCTCCTTCCATAATCACTTTATGCCTTGAACCCTTTCGTCCACCCACAAATCTAGTTTGTTACCTTCAACAGAGTATCCTTCAACTTCTCCCACAGTTTTTCCTCATTTCTTAAAGTAGAGCTGATAATCAAACTCTCCATCATTTGGTCTCTAAATATGTTTCGCATGATTTTTGATGGAGAGGTTATGTGGGTGATTAGGAAAAAAGTCAGAATGAAGAATGCAACTTGATAGAGTTAGTTGGACTTGACTGCATCTAACTGAATTAAGATTATTGAACAAGAAAAGTGGTCATCCTATTGCATAAATAAGACCACTTCTCCATAACTATATATTTATCAACTTTTATTCAAGGGAAAACTGGAACACAACCCAAAGTGTTTGTTAAGCTGGCTTTTGTTGATAAATGAATGCTTTATCCTGGAGTTCCATTCTAGTTGGTTGATCGAAGTGAAATGGCAACAACAGGTTATCATTTTATTAAGAGACGATCAAAGCAGGAATCGATTTTGAATCATATTTTGGTGCCAAGATACGTCTACATCCATTAATCTTGACTCTGCATCGATGTATCATAAAACTCACACAGTTAACAATCCAGATTTAAGTGCATGAAGCCAAACCACAACTCAATCTAACGCATGATACCATATGTACATTTGAATAAATTGGTTCCCGATGGTGGTTCTTCATTCAACCACGTTTTTTTCTGGAGATAAACTTTTTCTTTACCTCATGAGCTTTCTACAGCTTGAAATTGCAAACAGCTGATTTATGGTGCATCACATTTTTGCGTCAGGTCAATTATGTACGTTTACTTCACTCAAGAGCATTGTTTTTTTGTTTTGTTTTGTTTTTTATCAGCAAATAATTTAAATGAGTTTTTGTTGTACCAGATTCATACATAACAAGATGCCTTTCATTTTTCTTAAAAAGAGTGTTTGAAACCAACATGTCCATGACAAGCTCAAATTCTAAAATTCTTTCTCCTTTTACATTCTCACCATCATATTCATTTCCTCCTTGGAAAGTCCCCGGGTAGTTTTCTTCCAGGAGTTTTCCAACAATAACTAGTTATATTTGCTGATAAACTTATTGTGTGTACGTTTTCTACATTTCAACTTGGTATTCCCAGATTGGTCCCCAATCTGGTACTAACCAGGCTTACCATTGCTTAACTTCGGTGGTCTAATGAGAACGGGTATGTTAACATGATTATGCTGAATATAGACATATTATGGTCAGCCACTTAGTCAGATTGGATCTTTCCAACCTACTGCCTGGTCTAATTAAATTGTTATTGTCATATTTTATTGATTAACTATTGGAACAACTACCGGTTGGTAAGAACAGCTTTGTTTCTGGTTTTATTTTTCTTTCTTTTGGTTGTAAATACTATAGGATGTACATATTCTTTGTAGACAGTAAATGTGATTTTGTCTCAATTAATACTTAATGAAAAGTTTCATCTAATAAGATGTGAACTTAGAATGCTTAGAAATTACACAAGTCAAGTTTATTAACTAGTTAATTGTTAATAAACTTGTGTGTACATTTTCTACATCTCAATTTCTCTTTCCAGCTCATAAAAATAGAATTTGCATCACTGAAAATGTACACAATAGCTTTATTTGATGTGAAATTTTCAGATTTATAGCTTGCATTTTAACATTTTTCCATTGGGTTATACAATAATACTGTGTGGTTTGCAATTAGTGCTAGACATCCATAAACCGCAAAGAAAACGGTTTACATGCTTTTATTTATAATTTGAAAATCTATCATTATAGAAAGTAAAAGAAAGAAATAAGAATAAAAATAGTAATGATGGGATCCAGGAGTAAGTTCAGCAGTTTCTTGGCTTCCTCAATTTTACCAGGCAATGTCAAAACACAGATCCCACTAGTATTGAATATATTGCACAAAGACATGCACATGCAAGCACACTAACACACATGAATAAGCATAGATACACACCACCATCGCTACTACTGCCTCTCTCTCTCTCTTACTATATATATATATATATATATATATATATATATATATATATATATATATATATATATATATGCTAGCAGAGAGACTCGACAATGTCCAGGTTTAAATGAAGATCAACAAATGTTCCACTCTTGTATATTTTTATTGTCATCGAAATTGTAAGTAAGGGACTCACCCCCACCGCAGTGTACTGAGAGGAAACTTCATATGCCTTCCCACAGTGACTTAGTCCACAATACATTGCAGTCTACATTGCACCGGAGAGAATCTACTGTTGATTTTATAAAATTATCTGTAAATAATGGCTTCATTTATAGTTAAAAATGCAAGTCAATGGTTCAATTTTGTTCTAAACAGAAACATTCATTTCGAATGCGCCTCTGTCTTATCAAAGAATCAACTGTTGATTTTATGAAATTATTTTTACATATTAAACATACAAAAGTCAAGTATCATGGTTCAATTGTATTCTCAGAAAAAACATTCATTTCGAACATGCCTCTGTCTTTTAAAAGAATCTACAATTCATTTTATAGATTGGACCTTTTTGCTTATGAGGTGATAAAACTTCTCAAACCGACTTGTGGTGTTAGGTTGCATAAAACTTTGGTCAAAATCAGACCTTTTTTTTTTTTTACATAGGCATCAAGGCCAAGAGGCCACTCGAGGATGAGGGTTAAAGAGTGTACAGTAGAAATTGGACAATATAGTAACCGTTAGTAATGGAGATTCGGTAAATTTGTTAACTTATATGGAATGGCTCATCAAAAACTTGTTTACATTAGACTTGAAGACAACCATATTGTAGTCAGCTGGAAAGCAGAAAAACAGAAGACAATTCCATAGGCGTGCAGTTCTAAGAAAGAAGCTTTGATCATGGAATCTACGCTTAGGTTTAGGCACAGATAAAGAGTGGAGGAAACTAGTGATAGTGTTTTCTGCTAGACGAGTGTTTCTTGTGAAAGTTTTGCAAGGGGGGATCACAGAAAGGAGCTCAGCCAAGCACCTGCCATGAAAATAACGATAAAACAGAGACAAACTCGCAACATCTCTTCTGTGAGAAAGAGGTTGTAGGGAAGAGAAAAGGAAATCCTGCACAAGACTATGAAGTAAGGTAGGATAAGTCCTTTCTAGCAGCTCCTGCCCAGATGTGGCAACAGTACTCCATCCTTGGATGTACCTGGCTCTTATATAGATAGAGAATTGCATCAGCAGTGAGATATCTACTGGAGCGATAGAAGGATCCCACCATTTTTCCAGTGGCTTTGGCAACGGATTTAATGCATGTGTTCCATTTAAGATCAGGAGTAAAGGTCAAGTCCAGAAGCTTGTCAAAACATGAGGCCTCCCCAAGACAAACGCCATCCATTTCAATTGATGCCAGATGTGGATCAGAGCGTTGATGATGTAAAGATAAAAGCTTGGTTTTAGATGCATTAAAAGTAACAAGCCACCTATTTCCCCATTGTATCACTTGCTCAAGATCAGAGGAGAGAGAATAAGAGAGAACTTGGTCGTTTACGGTCTTAGATGTGCTACCATAGATAGTAGTGTCATCAGCATAGATGTCTACGAATAATGTAAGGATGTGATTTGGAAGATCATTAATATAGATCAGGAAGAGAGTTGGATCCAGAATGGACCTCTGAGGGACTCCAGCATTAATACTAAGAGCTTCTGATTTCTGCCCATGAACCACCACTCTTATGAGCCTATCAGAGAGAAATGATTTAATAATTGAGAAGACATTTCCAGCTATACCGTAGCTGGAGATCTTGTGAAGTAAACCTTTATGCCATACGCTATCAAAGGCCTTTGATATGTCAAGAGCAATTGCCCTAGAAAGGTAGCCTCCATCGAGAGATTTGTTAATCCTATGAGATATAACTGTAAGCACATCTGCTGTAGATCTAGCAGAACGGAAACCATATTGCGTGTCACTAAGAAGGTTATTTTTGCTAAGATGGTTGATTACTTCTGTATTTAACACAGATTCCAGCAACTTACTCATGACGCACAGGAGACTTATTGGCCTGTACTGTGAGGGAGATGAGCAATCACCTGAATTCTTCTGAATACAGTGCATACTGATGAGATTTTCCAGGGTGACGGGAAGCAATTCTCCTTAAGACAACGTTTAAACAGTTTTGTAAGGATGGGCACAAGTTCTGGTTGAAGTCTTTTGAGTACAATAATTGGAATACCGTCAGGGCCGGTTGCTTTACTGGAATCAAGGTTTTTGATTAGCTTGGCAACATCACGTACAGATATTTGTATATCACATAGCATGTTTTTTGATACAGGAGGAAATATTGGAGGTTGGCAGCCTTGGTCGCAAAGGTTAGACTTAGCTGCAAAGTTCTTGGCAAAGAGTTTGGCTTACTTTATTGTTTAATTGAATTTTTCGATTACCGATTTTTTATACTTATCAGATGCACATCCTACGTAAGAACACTTCCAGATACCTTAAAATAATTTCATGTGAAAGTTCAAAAAACGTTGGCCCAGCCGTTTCCGAGTCCATAAGGAACGAACACACACACACAGTCCTTTTATATAATAGTATAGATATATAAGCTTACTTATTGGTACAAATCAAGCACACACTCACACACATATACATACAAGCATACATGCACACACATTCTCTTTCACTCTATTTCTATTTGTTACTTTTTTCACTTTCACTCCTTTATTCTCTCTCTCTCTCTCTCTCTCTCTCTCTCTCTCTCTCTCTCTCTGTACACACACATCCACACACGCACACACCAGTACAAATCAAGTGGCACATTGTTTTGACATGTAGTGTAAACTTATATGAGAAAAACATTGATTGCCAGAAAAGATTTTGACACTTTGTGTACCCCTTAGAGATTATGAAAAGTTTCAAAAGGGAGCATGATACTGATAGAGAGAGGGGAGCGGGGGAGAGAAAAAAGTAAAAGTAAAAGAGAAAGAGAGAGATCTTTTCCTTTTTTTATTATTATTATTATTATTATTATTATTATTATTATTATTATTATTATTATTGTTGTTGTTGTTGTTGTTGTTGTTGTTGTTGTTGTTGTTATTACAACTAGTAGTAGTAGTTCTATTTGTTTTGTTTTAAGACATATCAACCTTTTTAATACTGAATCCAGTCATTTTGGTAAAGACTTTTATGCTTCAAGTTCATAATATCTTATGTTTGTCTTAACTAGTTGTTCATGATGTAAATTAATATGCTTACCACAGAATGCAGTTTCATGTTTCCTATTATAAACAGATTCTAGTTTCCAGAGATGGGATCCTAACAGGTATAACCACTCTGAGGTAGAGTAGAACTGGGAGTAATAATAACAAAAGGGCGATTCCACACTCAGAAAAGTTTCCAAATTAAAACTTCACCACCACTCAGGGCAAGTAGTAGCAGTAGCAGTAGTAGTAGTAATCCCATTCTCTGCTTAATTTAATCAAGCTCATCATCTTAGAAACTTAGATGATGATTTACGAGCAACCCTCTTTGTGGAAGAAGGTGTGCTTGCCTTAACAAGGTTATGACATGACTAAAAATCCTGTTTCGGATTTGTATCTATATCTTTTCAGTATTCCTTTCTTTGTTTTCTTTTGTTTTAGTTTTTTACGATTTTATTTTATTTTTCTTCTTCAACGTCAGTCATATTTTCCCTTTTCCATTGTTTTCTAATTTCTTTAGCCATATTTCACATGATTAGCTTTTTTTTGCAGTTTGTTAATTTGGGTTTCTAGTCTGATTTCTCATAGTTGGTAATCTATGCAAGTCAATTTGCATCATCACAACTGCAACTTGCCATTGATTTCTAGCTGGAATGACAATTGGTCTCCACTAGAATTTGGGTCTGGTTTGTGCTCACTGCCTGATTTTTCCATCCTTCTCGACTATTTGGTGTGGTGCTAGTTGATGCTGACACTTTTCTTTTTTCTTAGGGGGGGGGGGGTAACTTTTTTTGAGGAGGCAGTTAACTTATTGAGGGAGTAGTTATTATCATTATTATTATTATTTATTGTTTTTCAATTCTATTCTCCCCAAATAAGGTAGATTGCGACTAAACTGTGAATCATAAGCTAAATTTATAAGGGCATCCTGATTGGGGAGTTGTGCAGTGAAATGTTTGTTCATATCACATTTAAATTTCTGCATATGTTTGCATATTCAAAAAACACCGAGCAAGATGGCAATTCTGAAGACAAGCGGTTTTAGGAAAGAAGTAAAAAGCTTTCGAGCGTTTTGGGACATCTACAGTAAAGAGGTATGATTTTGCTGCTTGTTGGGTTGGTCAGAGGTATTTAGAGGTCAAAAGTACAACAAATTTGTCAGAGGACATTCAGCTGAAATACATGTAAAACAGGTGCCAGAATGCAACACTGTGGTGATGGGACAGAGAGTGGATCTTAATAGGCAGTGAGAGATTTATTAGGTTAGAAATTCTTGTTTGGGACTCTATCTAAGAGGGAGAAACTAGTAGTCGGTGTATCAGCCCAGGTGTTATAACAAATACCATACATATGGGCATTGTGCAAATGGTGTCTTTGTAGAGATATAGGATTTTAGCGAGTGTAAAAAGTTTTCTAACTTAGTAAAGGGAACCCATTTTCTTTGTAGCAGACTTTGCAATATCTTCTATGTATTTATTCCAGTTCATATTATTACTTATGAATGTTAGGCTAAGGAGTTTAAATGTTGACTGTCGGGAAGAGTTGTATCGGCTATGACAACCAGTGGTTGAAAAGTTTTTGTTTTTTTATAACTGTTAAAGGAAAAGAGTTTTGTTTTGGTAGTATTATATTTCCGGCCCCATTCCACTGCAGACTTGAGGTCATTTTATAAGGATTCAGCCATTACCTTTAATATGTTTACATTTTGTTTGCTCATTTGGTGTCATCATCATCTCGGACATGATTGCACCAGGGAGGTCGTTTATGAGAATCAGGAATAATAAAAGTTCAAGGATAAACTTCTGGTGCACAACTGCATTCATGTTATGCTATTTTGATGGGTGATAATTTTGTTGGTCAGCATTTTCACCGGTTTTTCAAAACTGGTACTACAGAGACAATTTTGCAGGTATCAGGAAAGCAAGATTCGACAAGGTATTTATTATAGAGTTTGGAGGGGACATAGGTTAGCTCGGCAAAGCATTATTTTTATTATTATTATAGCAGGGATAAGATCAGGTTCACATGGTTGGACGTGTGAAGGTTTTTTTTAATGATATCCAGAATATGGGAAGGAGTAATGAGCAAATTATCAAACAACGTGACATGAATTCAGTTGTGCACCAGGAATTTACCCTTGGACTTTTATTATTCCTGATTTTCATAAATGACCTCCCTGGTGCAATCATGTCCGAGATGGGTATATTTGCTGATATACGACGTAATCACGTTGACACACCAGTTCTCACTAGATCACCAAAGTTAAGCAACATTAAACCTGGTCAGTACCAGATGGGTAACCAATTTGGGAATACTAAGTGCTGAATATAAGGGGACGTCGACACCTCCCTGCAAAAAGTTGCAAAAACCTAGCATCGTCATCTCCCCTAACGGGGATATATATGCGACTGGGGACTGCTTGTGAATTTCATATTCCCACGAAACTTCCTCTGAAAGAGAAAGCTGGATAAACCCACCTTAGGGTTAATGCCCTAGTTTCATTTTGTTTTTATCAAGTGTGGCTTCTGTGTAGTGTGAGAAATTTGGAAGGGAGTGGTTTTTGAAATACAAGGTGGAGTTCAAGGTGAACCATAAAGCAAGAACTTCAGCTTTATTTGTTGTTGACATAATGGTGGTTGGGAATGGTTGAGTTTAGCACACTGTTATAAATTTTCCAGAAATTGTGAGTTCTTACTTTCTGCAATCCAATGCGTTTTCTGTTCATCTCGGTATATCTATTTTTAGTAGTAGCTGTTACATTCTTACAATAATTTCTTGATGTTTTGAATTGTTGTCTATTTGTAGCTGATTTATGGCGGTTGAATCTGTGAAATGCTCACTGATTATATGCAATAGCAATTGCACAGGTTGAGAATTTCCGGATGGAGACAACGATTTTTATGCCTACTTTGATCAATTTTGTTACCTCATTTGCACAGTATTCAACAGGGAGACAAAAATTTTCATATGCATTTGCATATGTGTGTCCATGCTCTGTTACAATTTTAGAAGCCTTAAACCTATTCCTGTTTTAGATGTTGTAGTGCGGTGTTATACGTAAACAATGGTCTGCAGTGTTCACTTCATAATCATGCAGAAAAAGAAAGTGAATTTGAATCTGTTAAATTGTTCAATAGAAAGTCATTTCTGACTTGAATTAAAATGTAACGGTAAAAGTCAAGTATTATGGTTTATTTGCATCCTTCAACCAAAGGAAAACATAAGTATGTACATGGACTTCTGTCGTATTAAAGAACGAATTATTGTCTTCCTATAAACATCATGATATCCATTGCACCACACGTCAAAGTGGAAACAATAGTCCAAATAATTTATCTATCTATCTATCTATCTATCTATATACCTATGAAGTTGATCTCTTTCTGGATCTGATATTGATATGAAAAGTCTATTATTTCTATTTAAAAATTATTAAAATGAACTTCTTAATATACTCAGTCATGAATATCTGAGCGACTACATGAAGGTTTACTAATTTGCATATTCCTTTGAAAAACAAGCATGAATTAATTATTGATTTATTTTTTATGGTTGGTTGGTTGTTTTTGTTTTACGGCATATCAACCCTTTTCGGGTTATTTAATGCCGAATCCAAAGATTTTGAAGAAAAATTTTTTTAATAGAATATATTTGTTGTTTTCACGTCGGTTTCTATTTAACCCATAGTTGGGACCCTAACAGGTACTACCACTCCGGGTCAGAGTGGACCTGGGAGCAATGGTAATTAAAGGGTGGCTCCACACTCCCCAAAGCCCACAAGCTGGGGCCTCACCACTGGATATAGTTAAGGTTATATCCAGGACCCCCATTGAGGGACTTTTACCTTCTGCAGGGTGGCAGTCGGCGTATTCTAATGCCCCACCGACAGGACCATTATTTTTTATGGTTTCTTTTTAATTCTAGTGGATGGTACCCAATACATTTTTTTTTAAAAGTTTTGAAATCATTAATATATATTGGGTAATAATCAACAGAGAAATCTGCATGAATTCAAATATAATATTTAACTGGGCAACACAGGGCGGCCTGCTAGTACCTATCTAAAAATTCAGAAACATAGTTCCTTCCTCATTCCATCTTCCTTTAAATTATTTAAATAAGAACGATATCGAAAGAAAGTTTGTATGAATGGACGACAATTATACTATGAAGCATATTAATCAACAAAGAGGCTCAAAAAAGAGTCTCCAATTTAATAAATCCCACACAATCAGCCAAGCTCCAACCCCTGTCTCATCACTGCAATGTGCCTGTGCCTGTTTTACAAGTACTTTAATGGAGTGTGCTTTGATGAACTCATAGAACTTATGCCCCATTGGTGTACATACCCTCTGACTAATCTGTCAAACAACAAAGTCACACCTCTTCACTGTTGAGATCCCTAAATACCAGAAAGACTTTTATTCTAATAGTTTTTTTTCCTCGAGGAGTCTGTCTTTGTTTTCTAATTCCCTGACTGTACTAACATGCAGAAGTTTAAATGTAATATGAACAAACATCTCACTGCTCATCTCCTTATTTAGTCCCCTGTTAGAGATGATCCACACTGGGAATATGTTTTGTTTGGGGTGAACAGGAGTAAAATATAAATCTATTATAATAAAGTCATATTCTGTCTGTTTGTTCACAATTTGATTAATAGGTACAAAAGGAACACTGTTTTACAATTTAATTTTTTATACTAAAAATGGACACTTACATTCCTGCAGGAGTAACCTCATTTTCATATTACATTAACCAAAATCTATTTTAATAATTAGTTCCATGTTATTCATTACTTGTTGTAATAGAATGGTCTTTATTACCCTATTTAGAAATATTATTTAAAGTTGATTTGTTTGATTTATATTTTATTTAATTTATTTTCAATTATTATAGCCTACACCAGTTGCATTGAAAAACGGAAGAAAGTTTATTGAAGTTGTGAGAGTTATTTCTCCTATAAGTTATTTCTGTTTCATTTTCATAAACGAAAATTGATGTGTTCTATGTTTTCACAATTCCAACATGTGTTCCAATTTTAGGAAAATTGTAAGAGATTAGGATATTCGGTGCATCGTAAATATTATAGAACTTAACACTCCCCTCGCCAATATTTTCCAAACTGGCAATGCCGGGTATATACAGCTAATAAATGAATAATGTATATACAGCTAGTAAATAAATAATGTATATACAGCTAATAAATGAATAATGTATATACAGCTAGTAAATAAATAATGTATATACAGCTAGTAAATAAATAATGTATATACAGCTAGTACATAATAATATATATACAGCTAGTAAATAAATAATGTATATACAGCTAGTAAATGAATAATGTATATACAGCTAGTAAATGAATAATGTATATACAGCTAGTAAATAAATAATGTATATACAGCTAGTAAATGAATAATGCATATACAGCTAGTAAATAAATAATGTATATACAGCTAGTAAATAAATAATGTATATACAGCTAGTAAATAAATAATGTATATACAGCTAGTAAATAAATAATGTATATACCGCTAGTACATAATAATCTATATACAGCTAGTAAATGAATAATGTATATACAGCTAGTAAATAAATAATGTATATACAGCTAGTAAATAAATAATGTATATACAGCTAGTAAATAAATAATATATATACAGCTAGTAAATAAATAATGTATATACAGCTAGTAAATGAATAATGTATATACATCTAGTAAATGAATAATGTATATACAGCTAGTAAATAAATAATGTATATACAGCTAGTAAATAAATAATGTATATACCGCTAGTAAATAATAATCTATATACAGCTAGTAAATAAATAATGTATATACAGCTAGTAAATAAATAATGTATATACAGCTAGTAAATGAATAATGTATATACAGCTAGTAAATAAATAATGTATATACAGCTAGTAAATGAATAATGTATATACAGCTAGTAAATAAATAATGTATATACAGCTAGTAAATAAATAATATATATACAGCTAGTAAATAAATAATGTATATACAGCTAGTAAATAAATAATATATATACAGCTAGTAAATAAATAATGTATATACAGCTAGTAAATGAATAATATATATACAGCTAGTAAATAAATAATGTAAATACAGCTAGTAAATAAACAATGTATATACAGCTAGTAAATGAATAATGTATATAGAGCTAGTAAATAAATAATGTATATACAGCTAGTACATAATAATATATATACAACTAGTAAATAAATAATGTATATACAGCTAGTAAATGAATAATGTATATACAGCTAGTAAATGAATAATGTATATACAACTAGTAAATAAATAATGTATATACAGCTAGTAAATAAATAATGTATATACAGCTAGTAAATAAATAATGTATATACCGCTAGTACATAATAATCTATATACAGCTAGTAAATGAATAATGTATATACAGCTAGTAAATGAATAATATATATACAGCTAGTAAATAATAATGTATATACAGCTAGTAAATAAATAATGTATATACAGCTAGTAAATGAATAATGTATATACAGCTAGTAAATGAATAATGTATATACAGCTAGTAAATAAATAATGTCTATACCGCTAGTAAATAAATAATGTATATACAGCTAGTAAATAAATAATGTATATACAGCTAGTAAATAAATAATGTATATACCGCTAGTACATAATAATCTATATACAGCTAGTAAATGAATAATGTATATACAGCTAGTAAATAAATAATGTATATACAGCTAGTAAATAAATAATGTATATACAGCTAGTAAATAAATAATATATATACAGCTAGTAAATAAATAATGTATATACAGCTAGTAAATGAATAATGTATATACATCTAGTAAATGAATAATGTATATACAGCTAGTAAATAAATAATGTATATACAGCTAGTAAATAAATAATGTATATACCGCTAGTAAATAATAATCTATATACAGCTAGTAAATAAATAATGTATATACAGCTAGTAAATAAATAATGTATATACAGCTAGTAAATGAATAATGTATATACAGCTAGTAAATAAATAATGTATATACAGCTAGTAAATGAATAATGTATATACAGCTAGTAAATAAATAATGTATATACAGCTAGTAAATAAATAATATATATACAGCTAGTAAATAAATAATGTATATACAGCTAGTAAATAAATAATATATATACAGCTAGTAAATAAATAATGTATATACAGCTAGTAAATGAATAATATATATACAGCTAGTAAATAAATAATGTAAATACAGCTAGTAAATAAACAATGTATATACAGCTAGTAAATGAATAATGTATATAGAGCTAGTAAATAAATAATGTATATACAGCTAGTACATAATAATATATATACAACTAGTAAATAAATAATGTATATACAGCTAGTAAATGAATAATGTATATACAGCTAGTAAATGAATAATGTAAATACAACTAGTAAATAAATAATGTATATACAGCTAGTAAATAAATAATGTATATACAGCTAGTAAATAAATAATGTATATACCGCTAGTACATAATAATCTATATACAGCTAGTAAATGAATAATGTATATACAGCTAGTAAATGAATAATATATATACAGCTAGTAAATAATAATGTATATACAGCTAGTAAATAAATAATGTATATACAGCTAGTAAATGAATAATGTATATACAGCTAGTAAATGAATAATGTATATACAGCTAGTAAATAAATAATGTCTATACCGCTAGTAAATAAATAATGTATATACAGCTAGTAAATAAATAATGTATATACAGCTAGTAAATAAATAATGTATATACAGCTAGTAAATAAATAATATATATACAGCTAGTAAATAATGTATATACAGCTAGTAAATGAATAATGTATATACAGCTAGTAAATGAATAATATATATACAGCTAGTAAATAAATAATATATATACAGCTAGTAAATGAATAATGTATATACAGCTAGTAAATAAATAATGTATATACAGCTAGTAAATAAATAATGTATATACAGCTAGTAAATGAATAATGTATATACAGCTAGTAAATGAATAATGTATATACAGCTAGTAAATGAATAATATATATAGAGCGAGTAAATGAATAATGTATATACAGCTAGTAAATAAATAATGTATATACCGCTAGTACATAATAATCTATATACAGCGAGTAAATGAATAATGTATATACAGCTAGTAAATAAATAATGTATATACAGCTAGTAAATAAATAATGTATATACAGCTATGTAATTAAATAATGTATATACAGCTAGTAAATAAATAATGTATATACCGCTAGTACATAATAATCTATACACAGCTAGTATATGAATAATGTATATACAGCTAGTAAATGAATAATGTATATACCGCTAGTAAATAAATAATGTATATACCGCTAGTACATAATAATCTATACACAGCTAGTATATGAATAATGTATATACAGCTAGTAAATGAATAATGTATATACCGCTAGTAAATAAATAATGTATATACAGCTAGTAAATAAATAATGTATATACAGCTAGTAAATGAATAATGTATATACAGCTAGTAAATAAATAATCTATATACAGCTAGTAAATAAATAATGTATATACAGCTAGTAAATGAATAATGTATATACAGCTAGTAAATGAATAATGTATATACAGCTAATATATAAATAATGTATATAGAGCTAGTACATTATAGTCTATATACAGCTAGTAAATAAATAATGTATATACCGCCAGTATATAATAATGTATATATAGCTAGTATATAATAATGTATATACAGCTAGTAATGTATATACAGTAAGTAAATAAATAATGAATGAAATATATCTATTCTGGTTTCGGTTACGTCTTTGGATTCTATTGAAATTACAAGTCCAACAAAAAATGATATCAAACCTGCTAAAAAAACACGTTTTAGTTGAGTTATGACTGATTATAATTCTCTCCAAATTGACAGAACTCCTCTTCACTAACACTGTAATTTTCCACC
Organism: Euprymna scolopes; assembly: GCF_053919585.1. Lineage (NCBI taxonomy): Eukaryota > Metazoa > Mollusca > Cephalopoda > Sepiida > Sepiolidae > Euprymna > Euprymna scolopes. Next base: position 139,434,401 of record NC_136482.1, read on the forward strand.
AACTTCACGAAAGGAAAACTTTTCTTCACTAAAATTGTAATTCACAACACCAGCCTTTGTTTTCTCTTAGCTGCCAAACACTCGACTATCTCTTATCCCCTCACCTTATTCGTTCTTCTTAAAGTAGCTATTCTCCTTCATATACAAACTAGTGCCACATATAAAAAGAATCCACCTACAACCCCAAGTTTTTTAACTTTTTTTTTTTTTTTTTTCTGAACAGGTCGAACAGATGCGCCACCGTCTGTGCGCGTAGTTTCTTCTACTACGCCATTTAATTCGCTTTTATATGTTAAACCACAATAATATAGAGAGCAAATACACACATCAAAATAGTTGATAGTAACATAAAAATCTAGAGAAACTTAATCATATATTCAGACAAGTAAGTGTGGAATAAGTTTGTTGGCAAAATAATGCTAGCCAAGTTAATGAATAAGCAATAATGATGGTATAAATATACCTTGAAGATATCTGTCATTTTAGAGTAGAATCACGTCAATGGCTTTTGGTCTGTACAGAATTTTTTTAGTCTATCTTGCAATGAGACACAGCAAAAAACGAAAACAAAAAAAAAAATGCCTTCATTCGTAACAAAAAATAGGAAAATAGAAAAGAAGAAGAAGCACGGATTTATATCTATATTTTCATGCATGAATTTCTAACACATCTGAATTTAATGAATGTACACAGTCACATAATGTTTTCCATATGCATACATTTCCCTTCAGCTGAATTGGTAAATATTACTTGCATCTTCCGAACCTGTTATCTAATACCACATAAATGATTCAATTGCTTGAAATTTGTCTGAGATTAGATTTGAAATGAAAGAAATATGCACGTTAGTTATTCCGTTGAGAGTAATAGGATTGTTGTTATTAACATATTGCATTATGCTATATTATATGCATATATCATACAATTATACGATTATTAGACATCCGTGCCGGCGGTTTCTATGATAGACTGGCTTGAAAAAGTCTGGCTTTTTACAGATATGACTCAAACATGTTATGCAAATATGTTGCCAAATTATGTTTGTGTAAATAAAAAAATATTATGAGTAAATAGCTATATTTATTATTAGGTACAATTATTATAAACACAATAAAGAATCTCTATCTGTGTATACAAACTTTATTTTAGTATATCTGCATGAAAGTGTACTGGATATTAATTTTCGTTTTATTTTTATCCTGGAGTACACATAATTCCTGATGGAATATCCTTCAAGAATTTGAATTGATTTACATTTGAACTTTTAAAAATTTTTTCCTTTCCTTACTCGTTTCTTACTTCTTTTGTATTTAAGTTGTCCTGCTTTATTTATATTTTATAATTTAAATTTTTTATCAGAACTTTATTGTAAATTTTTGGGAATTTTGGGAAATTTTTTTTAATTTTTGAAAATTTAAATTTTGAAATATTTTTATTAAATTTTTGAAAAATTCTTTCTTATTATTTTATTTCTCATACATTGTTATATATATATATATATATATATATATATATATATATATATATATATATATATAAAGCTGAACGTCTGTGTGTGTGTGTGTGTGTGTGTGTGTGTGGTCACAAATAGGCTCCTATATGGTTGACTATTTTAAAAAACTGATGACATATAATGATAGAAAATGTATCGAAACACAGGAATGGATATATTTGATCTGGCAGAACGGTGGTTCATTAAAATTATGGGGTCTGCGTTCTTGCCTGGCACCCAAAGTATGGAAATAAAAAATGTAAAAACAAACGTTTACAAGGGTTTTTGATATAGGTGTACATAAGAATACTTTGATAAGTATGTTTTAACTTTAATAGGGATGGTATAATAAAATTGTGGGGTCTGCGTTCGCGCCTATACTCCATGGAAATATGGCACAAACTTTAACAAAGACTTTTTTATCTATTTGCGTAAGTATACTTTGATAATTATGTTTCAGTTTGAAGAAATATGGTATAATAAAATTATGTGGTGTTCGTTCGTGCCTAACCTCCATAAAATGTAAATATGTCACAAAGTTTAACAAGGTTTTTTAAAAGGGGTGAGGGTCCACAATAACACCTTAACTGTAATCTTAATTCACGTTAGCTTTTATTTATTTTTTTGAGTTGAATCATTTTGTCTCAAATAAATTCACCTCATAAATTTACGTTCTTATTAAAGTGAAAGCCAAAAAAATAAGTCGGAACTTTAGACAATTCTCGACACAAATTTTGCATAACTCTATTTTTTTCCTTCTCCACTTGCACGTGGCAATCTTTCGAAAATAGATAAATAATAAAAAAATAAGAACGTTACTTGTTATCGTGTCAAAAGAAGGAAAAATCCTGCTCACGTGATTACGTGTTTTTTTAAAAACATTTGCATAACCTTTTTATTTTTATTTATATATCTACTTAAGCTTTTTTTTTTGTCAGTGTACTAGATGGAATTCAGTTGATTACAACCCTTTACATTACAATAGTACAACCCTGAATCCGACGGCACAATACTATACCGTTCAATACTGTAAAACTGAAACAAAGCTGTTTTGCTTGAAAAGGGCACCATTTTTTTATTATTCGTATTTATATCGATTCTTTGCTTTAAAAAATTAAAGTAATTATATGTTTACTTTTTTAATATCCCATTTTGCTCTTTCGGATTATTTTACTAAAGTAAGTAAAGCTTCATTATTTTTCAAAACTGTTTTTGTTTCTTTGTTTTTCGATATTTCCTCAATATTATTTGCTAAGAGTATTTAGCAGAAAAGCCAACAAATGGCTACCCGAAAAAATAAATATACAAGAAATAAATGTTACCATAGTCAATAAAAGTTCAGTTCATGTTTTTTTGTTGTTTTGAAATAGTTTTTAATGCTCTTTACTTGAAATAATTCAGCGAACCGAAATTAAAACGAAATTGAAATTTTTATATAAACTACACATGCCATAATCGAATATTCCTCAAGCACAAAATAACGGAAAACATTAAAATATGCTTATAAATATTCCTTACGTTGACAGAACTCTCTTAAATTGTTAACACAGAATGCTCAGGTGCCCCTCCTTCAAATTGAAAACGGGGCTCTTCATTTCAAAGTCGCTGCCATTTGGATTTTTTTTTCAAACCTATTCGTGAATAAAAAAAATTTTTTTTTTTTTTACAAACTAATTAAAAATACAAACCAATGAACTTTTCTACCATAAAAGTAACTTTTATTGACTATGGGAACATTTATTTCTTGTATATTTATATCATTATATATATAACATATTCTCTTTGTAAGGAAACAGCATTTTGTTGGTCACTCTTGGCTACCCAGTTGATATGAAAAAAAAATATTTTCGCGAAAATTATCTTTACTTTCATCATATTTTGCTTAGGATAAAATTCTTGAGTATCAAACCTATCTCTTCACAACCCCCTCCTTTTCATAACCTATCATACTTTCATCAATCACAGTCCATTTTCTGTAGGCTGTTTTTTGAACTCAGTCAACGACGGGTACTTCTGCTAGTATATATATATATATATATATATATATATATATATATATATATATATATATATATATATATATATCTTTTATTGGTTTTTATGTCTAGTTGTAACGATGTTGCATGCTCGGATAACACCAATTCACCTTTCTTATGGGCTAAGAGTTGGATGGGGTGTTTGACATGAGACTTAACTTCCAAAGTCCGGTTTGTGTTTTTATTCTCGGTATGGTGGACAGAAAATAAGAGTGAAATTTACAATGGCGATGAGTAGTCTGCTCTATTATCTAGGAAATATTGTCATTGGCCCACCTGTTGTATTTAAGTGCTAGACCCCCCCCCGTGTAAGTGATAGGAATTAAAACCGAAAGATGGGAGAGCATAGCTGATAATACAGTTTCTTTAAGAGAAAAATAATTCGAGTTGGAGAGAAAGAAAAAAAAAGGAAAAAGAAAATTAAAGAAAGTTATGGATAAGATAAAGAAAGAAGAGATTCACAAGAAAAGAAAAAGAATATAAAATAAGGGGATAGAGAAAGGAAAGAGTAATCTTTGTAGAGGAAAAATAGTGATCCCGAAAAGATGGGAAGGGAAGAAGCTGATTTAATAAAAACCATTGTGTTCTGAGAAACAGTGAATTTGGTTGGCTGGCTGGCATTGAAGGGAACGCATTGCCCTGGGCTCTTGCCCAAGGGCAGAAACCCCCATAAGAACTAAGTTGAAAGGCCCTTGTTCCTAGCTGGGAAATTGTTTAAATGAACAAGTGAAAACGTCCTGCACCAGAAAGACATTAACAACCCAAAGAACTTACCTTTCCTTGTACAAAGTTGAGCGTGATGATTTTATGCAATAATTATTTTTGTCTATAAGAAATGACCTCCAGAGTTATTATTAATTTGAGTGCAACCCAGGTGATTTCAGATCTATCCTAAACCCGACGCCAAGTTGCAGCTGAGAAAAGCAGCAATCCAGCCATTCACCGGACTAGACAGCTGAGAGTGTAGCCACCGATAATTAGGGTTAGTCCACATTTCCCTGCCCGTGTGTATGCCCTAGCCATGATGGGTTGATCTATGGTGTCCGTGAGCCGGGATCAAGGAAAACGCCTAAAGGTTATATCACATAATTTTTTCCAATTCTAATCAGAATTTTTCAAAGTTAGTGTTGTCTTTTTACCGTTAAATTTGTTTAATGCCTGCTTTTTCTCTTCTTCTGATGAGAAGTATTTAACTTCAAAATGCCATGGCCTAAAGAAGTTTCTCCCTAATCTCCCTTTCTGTAACACTTATTGACTTGTCATTGTAATAAAGTTCCCATGTAACTTTACTCTTTATCTTATTAACTTATTCTATTGTTTGCTCCTCTTAACCGGGTAGAGCTTTTTATCTAGATAAGTTTGCCTGACCTTTGGAAATCTAATTTCCGACTTAATTTTTTTTATTAAGTACTAGCATGGGTGCCCGGCGATGCCCAGATGTTTGGGGGTGTATGCTGAGCAGAAAAAAAAAAAAAACAACCAAAAAAAAGGAAAACCGTCAATTTTCTAAATTTTGACCCCTATTATGACCCCTTAAAATGTATTGTTTTGGGCTCAAATCAAGTTATTAAGTTAGATCCATGTCCAAGGAACCTTTATCTAAAATTTCAAGTGTTTAGACCTAAAATTGTTGGAGGAGTTTGGTAGAGTTCTCCAAGGTCAAATCGTTGAACTTTGACCCCTTAAAGCCAAATTTCTGGCCGAAACCGATCACATCGGTTTTCCCAAATCTCAGTACCCTGTATATCAAATTTCGAGTCTGTAGACTAAAAATTGACAGAGTTATTGCGTAGGGAAATGTACACAGACACACAGACACACGTTCACTTTTATAGATATATAGATAGATATAGCTAATGAGAGCTTAACAAAAAGAGGAATAGGTTGAATATATTTCTAATAATTATTTAAAAAAAGCAATTCGTGATAAGGATGCAAATAAACATGTAATATATATATATATATATTATATCTATATATATATAAAAGTGAACGTGTCTGTCTGTCTGTCTGTCTGTCTGTCTGTGTACATTTCCCTACGCAATAACTCTGTCAATTTTTAGTCTATAGACTCGAAATTTGAAATACCGGGTACTGAGATTTGGGAAAATCGATGTGACGGGTGTCAGCCAGAAATTTGGCTGTTAAGGGGTCAAATTTCAACGATTTGACCTTTAAGAACTCTACCAAACTCCTCCGACAATTTTGGGTCTAGACACTTGAAATTTTAGATATAGGTTCCTTGAACCTGAATCTAACTTAATAAAGTGATTTGAACCCGAAACTATAAATTTTAAGGGGTCATAATAGGGGTCAAATTAAAAAAAAATTTACTCTTTTTTTTTTTTTTGCTCAGCATACACCTCCAAACACCCGGGCAACGCCGGGCTGAAATGCTAGTATATATATATATTACAATAGAAAAATGCGAGCATGAGAAGTAATGTGGTTAAAATATTGCAGCATTAAGGATTGATTATATAATGTTATGAATTGAATTAAAAATAATCTTAATGCTGCAATATTTTAAGTTATAAATTTATTATATTTTTTACTAGAATATCTTGTCCTTTTTTTCCAATTCTAACAACTAGTCCTTTACTTTTCCATGTTTAAGCTTAACCATATTACTTTTCATGCTCATATTTTTCTATTGTAATCCATGATTTTTCCAGGCTTCCAATAAATTCACTTGTTCTTTCTTTAATTTCAGTCTTATCCCCCCCCCCATAAATACATATGTAATAACAGTGTACGGCACTCGTCTGCTTTCAATAAAATCCCCCTAATTATCTGCCTTTCATGCTTTCATTCTGTTTGTTTCACTTGTTACTTCTCTTTCTGCGACAGCAGTGAACTAGTAGCAACAGTAGTCGATGAAGCGACGTGGTTGCTATGGAAACCAGCCATAAAAAGCGTCGCTCACCTTCTTACATATTTTACGATTTTGAACACAACTAAATTCATCATAACTTTTGTTATGATGTGATCTATAAGGTGATCTATAAACTATAATGATTGTTTGAAATTTGGTATATATATATATATATATATATATATATATATATATATATATATATATATATATACCAAATTTTTAAGAGAAACCATAAAGAAATGAAAAATAAACAAATTTCGCTGACCTACCCATAATGAAACCAACCTGACCCAGCTGGGGGTCACACTTATTGGAAGAAACAGGCCTTCAAAACACATTTCACCTGGTGAGAGGGACACTGAAATGGTTTCTCTAAACCAAGTTCCATCATCAAATATCTGATGAGAGAGTTAAAATCATTCAAAATGCGTCATAAACATTCAAATTCATAACAATTAAAAAAAATGAAAAATAATAATCGAAGTATATAAAAAAAAGTCTTCTTTAAATATACAATATTCTCTCGTTCGAATCACTATAACCCTTTTATATAAATATATACAGGATATAAACGATAAATTGACAGCTTGAGATCTCAGAATTAAACCTTGATAAAGAAGGGGCAATATAAAAGATTTGTGTATGTTTATTTAACTGTTTTATTAAATACGAACAAATTCAAACATTTTATTCTATACAGCCATTTTCTGCGTCCACAACTTGCTGAATGCAAGCCCTAAAAGCACAACAGGATTTGACAGCTGAGTTTTTCTTGATAGAGGGGAATGCTCGCCTTGTGGAAGTTTTCAAGGAGGTCACACTGTTATGGGGGCGAGCATTTGTGCTGTCACACACACACACACACACACACACACACACACACACACACACACACACACACACACACACACACACACACACGCGCACACACACGCACACACGCACACACACACGCACACACACACACACACACACACACGCTCGTGCACAAATAAACACGTTTATTAATTTTGATTTCCCTGCTCATTTGCACAAAAATAAGTTCTTCCAGCAACGACATAATTTCAAATACGCCCACACGCTTTTCTCACAAGGACAAAAGTCGTCACGTGGCAGACGTAGTTCAAGACAGTACCACGTGACAAGCGACCAATGAGAAAATTTAGAAGATTGTCTTTTTAACGCTTTTCCAAAAAAACAAATACTAGCAGCAGCAATCTTGTGCTGGAGACGGTTCAAAAAGATACATGAAGGGCCAGGAGAAGATCGTAGCAGACGCCATGATCATTTCTCTAAATTCCAGCTCGCTAAGCAACAGGAATCAGACAACACTTAAAGATGTTCAGGAAAGCACATCCTTACAACTCGAAAGTACAGCGATTGTTTATTGCAACACGGCAAAGAAACAACTATGACTGTACATACAACCTAGCCTCAAACGACAAGTTTTCCAATATTTTCACAATTTATTCACAGGAAAAAGAGCTACTTTAAAGCTAATAACGCAACGTTTCGTGTGGCCAAATATGAACACAGATATTCGAAATTGGACTAAGACGTGCATACCTTGTCAAAAGAACAAAGTTCACAGATACGCGAAGTCACCACTCGGTTCTTTTAGCACACCCGATGCGAGATTCACCAACATCCATATCGATTTGCTAGGACCGTTACCAGCTTCAAAGGGACACACACACATCCTGACTATCGTCTATAGATTCAGCAGATGGACTACTGCCATAGCCGTTAAGGATACTTCAGCTGCAACAATAGCCAAAACCGTACTTCAGGACTTGATAGCCATTTTCGGAGTACCCACAGTCATTACGACAGACAGACGTTCGCAGTTTCAATCTTTGCGGAATTTAATCAATTACTGGGAATGAACCACATCAAGACCATGGCATATCACTCATCCTCCAATGGCTTGGTTGAACGCTTTCACAGGCAGTTAAAAACCTCCCTAGCAATGAGTCTGAACAACAAAGACTGGACAGACAATATACCTTTGATACTATCAATGATACGGAACTCTATAAAACAAAAGACTTACAAAGCACAGAGGTAGTTTTCAGTTCCACTTTGACTCTACCGGGTCAACATTTTGATCAACACACGGAGATCTCACCTACAACCATGTTCGTAACAGAGTTGAAAGACAAAATGTCTCATCTAAATTTCACACCCACCAGGAGGACAGACAGACAATCCTATATCCTAAAAGATCTTTACACCACCAAACACGTATTTGTTAGGAACGACTCAGTGAAAAAGCCATTTTGTCCAAATTATTCGGCTCCATACCCAGTTCTGGACAGGCAGGATAAATATTTCACTGTTTCAAAAAATGGGAAAAGAGACACTATCGCGTTGGACCGACTTAACCCGGCATACACAGAAGAAGATTTTCAAATCATTCCCCCTCTGAAGCAACCTCTTACAGAACCTACTGTTGTACAGAACGCCGACCCGACTACCAAAACAAAAACGAAAGTACATGGGCCGAAACGTTTTAGGAATATGTTACATATTGAAAAAAATATAGAGAAAAACAGCTTTATATTTTTTTTTCAATCTGGGGGGAGTATTTGTGCTGTCACTCACACACACACACACACACACACACACACACACACACACACACACACGTGTGCAAATAAACAAAAGTTTATTAATTTTAATTTCTCCACGCATTTGCACAAAAATAAGTTCTTCCAACAACGATATAATTTCAAATACGCCCACACACTTTTTTCTCAGAACATCAAAAGTAAAATTGACATATTTCTGGCGGTCGTAGTGCAAGACAGTATCACGTGACACAGGTGACCAATGAGAAAATTTAGAAGATTGTCTTTTTAACGTTTTTCCAAAAACCAAATACCAGCAGCAGCAATCTTGTGCTGGAGCCGGTTCAAAAAGTATTTAAACGCAACACACATTCCTTCTTCCCTTTTTTTCCCCTTCTTTCTTCTTCTCTTCTCGCTCCGATGTGACACAAGAACATGCCTCTCGTCATCTAATCCTCGTTTTCAAATCTGTCGAAACTATCATTACACACGCCACGTAGGCACCAAAAAATCACACTTTTGCACAAATGCCCCCGTTCCGTATATTTTCTATAAGAATTAATAACAACGGACTACTTTCCTCATGATACTTTTGAATAAGGCGAACTTCGCCGGTTAAAACACAAACCTTGAAATAAGGACATTATTTTCACACAAGACTTTCACCTTATAATCTTATCAATTTAACGAAGGACTTTCATCTAACATGATCTAATAATCTTAATGATTCCACAAAGGATTTTTCACCTACTTTGAACATTCTAATCATAATGATTTCTCAAGAACTCTTAGCGATCGAACCTTTGCTTGTTCATCTTGTTATTTTTGTTGAAAAATAAATGCGGAGCATTTTAAATGAGAAGAAGGTGTCATTTTGTTTTATTCGTATTTTTTTTTTTATTATTTTGTTTGGGGCAGAGAAATTTAATTTCTTTCCCCCTACACATTAGAGACTTTCTCAATATCGTCCATAAACAATAGTTGCAGGTGTTCAAATCTGGCGAGCTAGAGAGCCAGATATTTGAGGCCATAAAAAACAGCAAGTCTCTCTTCAAGAAGGTCTGCACTCTTTTGGATCTGTGAGCAGGTGCAGAGTCCTGGATGACATCACTTTCTTGGGACCATAGTTCTTCTTTATCCAGGGTAAGAGAACTTCCTCCAGAATCTTTAGATATTCCGTCATATTGATCTTCAAGTCCATGTCAATGATATGAGGGGAAATTACTTTCCCACCACTGCATGACTGGAGGAACACCAGAAGGGTCATTGGCGATAGCTCTTGAGTTTCTGCAGTTGGAGACTTCATCTACCACAATATTTTCTCATCCATAAAAATCTGTATGGTACTACCATGATGTTTCAGGTGATTGAGTAGCAAGGCGCTTCTCCCTATATGAATGGTCTTATATTTTGCTGGTAGAATGTTACGACGTTGTCTGTGATATGACTTTATCCTAAGATCTTTCCATACTACATTAGAAATGGTCATTTTGGTCACATTCCGCTTTTCCGCCAATTCGGCCATTGACTGTGATAGATTTACTGCAATGGACTATTTCAAGCCATTAAGAAATTTATTGGTGTATGTTTTATCACTTCTCGAACTGTGAGCCTTCCTTTGGATGTCTTTACCTTCCCTTAAGTTTGCTACAACACGATAAACACTCCTAGGAACACAGCCAATTTCTCTGAATATGTTAGACATCTTATGCCTGGCATGGAACAATTCAGCAATAACCATTCTATGGTCAAATTCTACACTGGCATTCATTTCTTTACTATTTATAGGTGACTAATCTGAAACATCAAACCCTAAAGAGTACAACAACAAACATTTCAAATTGATAATGCTGCTTTAAAAAACCTAAATTGCAAATTGAAATTACTGGCAATTTATCATTTACACCCTGTATATATAAATTACTAAAAACAATGATAGACAAAAAGAAATCACTTGAAAAAGTCTCGTTCAAGCAGAAAGTTTGCTTAATATTTTTAAATATCTATTTAAAGAAAAATAGATTGTTTTGGCTTTTTAAGAAATTTAAATATTCACTTAACGATATTTCCAAAAGTACCATCCTACTTCTTTGTAATGTGAGCTGCATGCTTGCACTTGAAGACTTTAAAACTGTCTAGTTAGCATCCCGATGGACTACCACAAGAAAGAATTTTTATATCACCAAAAAAAAAAAAAAAATGATAAACAAAAAGAAATCACTTGAAGGGGCTCATTCGAGCAGAAGGCTTGCTTACTATTTTTTAATATCTATTTAAAGAAAATAAAATCGTTTTGGCTTTCTAAAAAAAATTAAACTTATTTAGAATATATTCATTCTATGTTTAATTAATATATATATATATATATATATATATATATATATATATATATATATATATATATATATATATATATATGACTTTGTGTGTATGTGAAAAGTTTCTACCAAACTCTTCTCTGGATATTTGGTCTACAGAGTTGAAATTTTATGTATAGGGTATTTAGACCTGTAACACACTTTCGATTTCGTTTTTAGTCAACAAAAATTGCTGCTAAATGGTGAAAATTGAAAGCAAAACAGCTGAACTTGGCAGGGTAAGTTGAATAAAATATTACTCCTACTGTTACTTTTGCACATTCGCAAAATTAAACATAGCTTAAACTCGTTTAATGTTTAATGTTTCATATCCATCTCTCGGTAGTTCAGATGCTAATAATGCTGGAGAGACAAATAACAACTAAGGCTGGAGTTCTAAAAGTTCTGGTTTCGATTCTAGTGGATGGTACTCAAGTCATATTGTTTATAACTTTTGAAAGCTTTACTCTATATTGGATTATCATCAATAGAGGATTGGCTCTATAATAATAAATAAGAAATTTGCATGAATTAAAATATAATATTTATGCATATTTTATGACCAGTCAATGCTGGGCGACCTGCTAGTATATATATATATATATATATATATATATATATATATATATATATATATATATATATATAAAAGTGAAAGTGTCTGTCTGTCTGTGTATCTGTGTGTCTGTGTGTGTACATTTCCCTACGCAATAACTCTGTCAATTTTTAGTCTACAGACTCGAAATTTGATATACAGGGTACTGAGATTTGGGAAAATCGATGTGATCGGTTTCGGCCAGAAATTTGGCTTTAAGGGGTCAAAGTTCAACGATTTGACCTTTGAGAACTCTACCAAACTCCTCCGACAATTTTAGGTCTAAACACTTGTAATTTTAGATAAAGGTTCCTTGGACATGGATCTAACTTAATAACTTGATTTTAGCCCAAATCAATAAATTTTAAGGGGTCATAGTAGGGGTCAAAATTTAAAAAATTGACCGCTTTTTTGTTTTTCCGGGGGGGGGGGGCTCACCCGTGAAGCAACAGTACAAAGTTGGATGCTTCACTAGACAAGATATATTCTCGTCCTGGAACCCACTAAAACCAAGAGTTCAACAAGGAAGATATACTACAACATATTTAAAAAGTCAATTGGGGAGAGGAAAATTATGTTCTCAGCTATTTTCCTTACTCCGTGTTTGATAGGTAAAGGAGAACTGTAATGGAACATTCGAATATTAGTGTGTGTCTCATGTAGAGGTCAGGTGAAAATGGAAAGGGAAGACGCTTGATTTCTGAGAACAACTGAAGTAAAATGAAACAAAACAGTATTAGCATATATGTGCATGTGTTTGTATGCATGTGTGTGCATGTATGCATACATGTGTATTTTGTGTATATATGAATATACATATGTGAGTGAATTTGTGTGCATCCATGTGTTTATGAATTTACATCCATGTCTGTGCACCATATATGTATTTAGATATGTGTTCATATATTAGCATGCGTGTTTATGCATATGCGTGCGTGCATCCATGTGTGTGCTTATATATGTTTATATATATGTGAGCAAATGTGTAGACGTCCATGTGTGCATGCATAGTTGTATTGGCACGTGTGTGAATATGTTTGCATTCATATTTCCATGTGTATGCATCTATGTGTATGTGAATTTGCATATTTGTATTTAGATATACATGTACATGTGCCTACTTACATATGTGTATCCCTCTATGTATTTGTGGTGTATATCTGTCATCATCATCATCACCATTATCATCATCATCAGAAGCAGCACCAGCAGCATGTTTGGTTTAACGTCTGTTTTACATGCTGGTATGTTGTATGTATATTTATGTGCGTGAATGCGTTGTCATTCATATGTGTGTGTGTGTAAGAGCGTCTCCATGTCTTGATCATCAGTTGGATATCAAACCAGCCTCCTCATCACCCCTCTAGCTAACCCCAGCATCTCGTTCTCCGGGTTGAGAATATTTTGTGAAAATGGATAGGTTCCTACTCAACAAGGTTTCTTTACTTCATACCAAAGGATAAAAATGGTGGAGGAAGGATTTGACAGCAAAGCATCCTTAGAATTCTGCTAGTGGTGATAGATTCTTGACAAGAAAGGGAATCAGCTGACTTTTCGAGTTATAAGAGAGTGCCATGCCTAAACCAAAACCAGACTGTTTAAAATATGCTTGTATGCCAGTGGCTTCGTGTGTAGACTTCCACATCATCATCATCATCATCTAGTTTAACATCTTGGTAGCCTTAGATATTTTTGTAATCTTTCCCAAAGTATCTATCCAAAGTGTTCGCTTCAGAGAAAAGTTTTTGCCCAGATTTCAAGTTTACAGATCATTCCTGATTACAAAAATTATATGAGTTTTCTCTTCTTCATTTACCAGGGTGCCACAATCTTCATACGCTGATGGATCCCCCCACTACTATGGCCCACATAACAGAATCTGCATGCTTAAAACAATCAAACGCTGACATCTTTCATTTTTGGTAGAAAAATGTCTTGGGGACTGTTTGAGATTTCGAGAACGTATATCCAACAAACCATAACATATTTATTTTTCTCCAGTTGTAATTTTCCCATAATCATAAGGGCTCACAAATAAAATATAAGGTACGTTCCAAAAGTAATTCCTCCTATTTTTTATTCCATTTGAATGGATCAGAGGGGATTGAAAATTGTATTATTATGATGACTGAACTCATGCGTTCATGACTTGAAAGTTGCATCTCTCTGTTGCAGATATTGATGGTGTGAGACGCTAAAAAAGCAACCCCTGTTGTCATGGACTTGCGTCAGAAGCAGGGTGAAAAAAAAATAGGGGGTGTTAATTTTGGAATGACCCTCGTATGACAAAGTATGCTGCAAAACACATATACACAGCCATCATTTATTCCTGGCTAAAATTCATTTAGAATGGTAGTGACTATGTAGAAAAATAAATTTTGGAGCACAAAAGGTCGCTCATTTTAATGGTGCCATTTTTTTTTAACTCTTCAACTTTTTGAGTATATAAAAATAGGAGCCTTTACATTTGAAATGACCCTCGTAAAATTAGATTAAATAAACCTTTATGAACCAATGAAATCCACTCCAATTCAAACTAAAAATTTACAACTGGGGACCTCAACTAACACATCTAGAATAAAACAGAACGAATTCAATACAAAGTCTGTCTCCCGCATTCTCACTGTACTAGCCCATTAAAAATGTGGACTTTTAAAATCTCACTAGCTCTCATTTTTTATCAATCTGTAATAGATTTTTGACCTGATACAATTAAATAACATTTGAGGTAAAAGTTTACATCTAAAAAATGTCTATTTTTCATTTCATGGAAAATACAATAAACCATTTTTGAGAAAAGAACATGTTCCCATATGGGAGTGCTGGTGTTTATGAACAAAATATTATGTATAAGTAATTTACATTTGAGAAAATAACTTATTTTAAATAAATATGAATCGAGTACTTAACAAATTGTTTCAAAATATTTTAAAATATGTTTTATAGTATGTTCATTGTGGGGACGAATGTCAGTGGCAATCGACCCTACAACTAAAAGATACACAGGCAAGAAAAAGACGAAAAAACGACAATGGCAAAGAAGAGATGACGAACGTAAAAATATAAATCCATTCAGGATTATTTTTGGAAAAGAAATTGAATGATCGTAGGTTTCAGGCTGAGGGTTGGAGTCCAGCTGGTGTTTGAACTGGCACAGCTACGAGGCCGTCGCCAGTGGCTACAGGAAACGCGCTGACTCAAGATGCTGGGCTGCTGGAAATCAAGAGAGTTGACGGCAAGCGGTAGCAGCTGCTGCTACTGGGTTCGGCTATTGTCGAGGAGGTAGTCTGAACCATTCTGTGTGGACATGACTGCTGCTGCTGCTGAGTAGGGTTGGGCCACTGACAGGCCCAACCTCGATATGCGGCGATTTCATACCCCCATTACTCGTCTGATCGGGAAGGTCTCCTCGCGGCTTCGGCTGCAGGGAGACAGGGTAGTACATGTCAAGGATTCGTCACTTGACACTCAGCCCAACAGGTGAGGGGCCGGGAACCGGCCCAGCACCTGTTGGACTGAGGTACACCGCCTGGGTAATACCTAGGAGGTCCACCCTCCCAGGCCTTGCCACCGGGCTTTCCGGTGGGGCAAGTTTATTGCTTGCTGCCTGAGGCGCCCCGACCGGGGAATGCCGACGGGGTTACTCAGGCAATTTTTAAAATTGCAGGAGTGCCCCTCCTTTAGGGGAGCCTGCGGGGTTCCCACTTTCCGGCCTTGTGCCACATTTTGCTGAGGTGGGCAGCAAATAAATATCTAGCCGTGACTAACTGCTTGTTGAAAAAAAAATGCTGTATTTATACTCGTTCAGCGGACAGAGTTGTAGACAAAAACTGCTTGCGGCACTGGTCGTTGTTTTTGTTCTGTCTTTGTGTTTGTTTTTGTGTCTTTAAAGTGCTGGAAGGAGTCATCTGTTTGAGGTTTATATTCATGTGTCATATCAAATTGAAGCTGGGAAAGTTGTGAATATTATTCCAGTGGGAATTATACTATTCAGAGTTCCACCGGATAATTATTCACATTTAAGTACTTGTCGAAGGATCGTCGGCTGTGGTTTTTACATTTTGAATTGGGATCTTTTTCTGGTGAGCAGTTTCTTTTGGTGGAAACTGCAACGTGTTTATTAGAGCCACATTATATCTAACAGGAGACAATGGTTGTTGGGTCACATTGAAAGAATGTATAAGAGTACTTAGGTTGATAGATGTTGAACAGTTGAAGTAATAAGGGTCGTTGACAAGAGAATGCCAAGAAAAAACATGGGAGGAAGTGATGAGGATGGACTTAAAAGAAAGAAGAATAAATAAAGACCTGGCCAAAGATAGGTTAGGTTGAAAATCAATGTCTAAAACATCTCCAGCCTGTAAAACACATGTTAAACTGATGATGATGATGATGATAGAATTATCTTTACTGCAGTTGTTCATCAGTAATCATCATCATATTTTATGAATCCAAAGATTATATTGTTAACATTGGTTTCCCCGATAATTTTATAATTAGAATTCTTTCTAAAAAAGACCTCGAGTACTTACGGGAGGAACCACAAGAAGATTGTCAACATCCTAAGCGAAAATGCTTTGTGCAGAACCAACTGGATTTGAACTTGGAACACCCAGGTTGTCAGTCCATGTCAACTACTAGAGCACCGTCACCTCCCCTATCAGTAATATATCTCTACTTCGCTATGCCTTAATCATCAATAATCATGCATGTTACACTGAGACGGGTGATTATAAGCTTATGCAAGGCTCTATTTACCTGTACTACACTGTACTGCAACAAGAAACAAAATCAATCTAACCAAATACTAGTTTTAATCATTCTCTTCTTCTCTCCAATTTACTCATTTCTATTCCGCATTGCTCATTTTAATAGTCACACAATCTCAACCCAAGTGTTGAGATAAAAAATAATGCTACGATCAAATAAAAAAAAAGAGTCAAAATTGAATAAAAAATTTAATTTAGTTAAAATATCAGTAAACAAAGATGTAATTCATGTTTGACCTGCTTGATTCTATTGTTAATCTATGTAAATAAAACAGTAGATGTATGTATGTGTGCGTGTCTGTGTGAAAATATTTAACCGATAAACTCTTAAACACATAACACTGAAATTAACAGTAATCATACACCAAGGATGGTTTATAATAAGTAAAATCTTTATTTGGATGGATGAATAATGTGTACAGAAATATGTTGGCAAGTTGAGATGCAGCATGTTCATTTCAACTTGCCAACATATTTCTATTACTTTTGTACATGCGCGAATTCATTCATAGCTTGAAGTGGATTGATTCTAAATCTTTCTTATCTATTTGTCAATAGCTCAAACAATAGGGAACGCATCTGGAGCACTAAATGTTTTGGGTTCAATTTTATCTGATGGCACCCAAGTCATTTTTTTTTTCAAATTTTAAAATAGTGCTATATATTAGGTACAATATAATATTCAATAGAGAATTGAGTGTAATAATAAATATGAAATCTGCATGAATTAAAATATATTTAAACATATTTTATGACCGACAAGGCTGGGCGCCTATCCTCACTAGTATAAGAATATATGCTGTGTTATTTCATAGCTCATGTATTAAACCTGTATTCCACACATTCGTCATTAGAACGAAAAGCTAAGATCAAACGTATGCTTAATACATTTATTATAGTTGACAAATTATGAAAGACAAGAAACGTAGATTGTACAACGCAATAAAAGATATATATATTATTCCTTAATTGGAATTCATTTTTTGAGATGAGCATTATATATTAACTTATTTTTATTTCGGACTATTAGTCTCATCTTTATTAGTTGTTGTTTTTCATCTTTTATTGGTTTGTTTATTCACAACGTTTCGGCCAACTATTCCTCTGGCCTTCGTCAGGTGGTAACCGCGACGGATAGGAACTTCGAATCTCCTAACTGCATTCTCAGCCATCACTGCTATCCGCAGTTGTTGTCGTCTCACCACATTTTGACCAATTAACCAACCTTGAAAAGAATCCAACCTTGATCGCCCTTCGGGGCCCGTGGCGCAGTTGATAGAGACATTGAATCTCTAAGGTTCCAGATGAGCATTGTCTGAAGATAGCGGTTTCAATCTCACCCAAAGCGTGCCAGAGGTTAATTGGTCAAAATGTGGTGAGACGACAACAACTACGGATGGCAGTGATGGCTGAGAATGCAGTTAGGAGATTCGAAGTTCCTATCCGTCGCGGTTACCACCTGACGAAGGCCAGAGGAATAGTTGGCCGAAATGTTGTGAATAAACAAACCAATAAAAAGATCAAAAAACAACAACTAATAAAGATGAGACTAATAGTCCGAAATAAAAATAAGTTAGTTAGCAATAAAAGATATTTAGTTCTTATTCTACTTTTAAATAGGAACATTGATTATTGAGGGAACCTAGATATTCTTCATTTTGTGAGTGCCCTATATGAGAAACCCAACAGTGGTTGATTCTTAAAAGTCTTTGGTCCCTTTCACGCACAATCAATATGAAACAATTAGCAGTGCTCAGAACCGGCTTACCACCAGAATCGGTTGGTTACATGAACATTGTTTTCCCAATTATTTCTTAGAATAGATACTCACAGGAATCAAGGAGGGAATCATATGAAGGTTGTCAACATCCACAGTGAAAGTGATGATGTGAAGCTGACAGCAAGTCGTCAGTCTGTGCCGATATCAACTTCCTCACCACTATCTTCCAAAGTTCACTTATTATATACCAGCTGAAGCAGACATCTACACCAAGTAATATATTCAAACTATAACCCCCCAATCACATTTATTTATAAAACTGTACTAAAATAAACTTTTTTCTTCTTCTTCTTCTTCTTCTTCTTCTTCTTCTTCTTCTTCTTCTTCTTCTTCTTCTTACCGTTATTATTATTGCTCAGTAGGAGTTTTCACACTGGCTATCATCAAATATTTCTCTTTAAGAACAACTGGAGTCTAAGTGACATCACATCTCCTCAGATTTCCAGTACTTTCCATCTCTTTCAATAACATTTGTAAATGAATTTGCATTATCGCAACAGCCGTTTTGCCATTGATTTCTTGTTAGCAGCAACCATTGGTCTTCACTGGAATAAGCCTCCCAAGGTTCCAGTCTTTTTCGCATTCATCCAGTGGAAAGCTCGTTAATTCATTCTCTTCTCGGTTTTTCCATTCTCCTTGACCCTTTGACTACTTGGTGCAGTGCCAGTCGTGCTAACTCCATAGCTTTTTTTGTTTTTTTAAGAAGGGGCGAGAATAGACATTTTACAATTTTGTGGTTTCAGTTCTCTTGGTTGCATCTTTTAGTTTCACTTCTGTTGCAGTTTCTATATGCCCAGTTAGCATTCGTCACACATTTGTTGCGATTAAAATTTCTTCAGGTTTCATATTTCTTCAAGTTCTCTGGCAAATTATTATTATTTACTCACTAGGAGTAGTCATGCAGGCCATTATCAAACATTTTTCTTTGAGAACAACTTGTGGCATTCTCTGGAGTCTGAGTGACAACAAGTCACCCCAGATTATCATTATTATAAGTTCTCACACAGGTCATCATCAATGATTACTTACTGATACCGGTGGTGTTCCCTGGAGTCTGGGTGACAATAAGTCTCCCCAGATTTCCAGTACTCTTCATTTCTTTCGATGACTATTGCAAATGACTTAGTGTTATTGCAACAGTTACTTACCATTGATTTCTTGCTGTCTTCTCTGAAATTTGAGTAATAGTAAACCTTATCAAGGTCCTCTCTGCACTCATCCAGTGAAGGTTGGGCTCTTCATCTTCCTTGACTTTTCATACTTATTTTGTATTTTGTATTTTATGAGGCATCAGCTGAGGCTGATACTCCTTTATTTGAGGAGGGGATGCACAGTTTATAAAAATTCTAACAGTTTCAGTTCTGTTGGTTTTATATTCCTGCCATGTTTTTATTTTATTTCTGCTGTAATTTCCATGAGCTGGTTCGTGTTCATGGTTTTTGTTGGTTAGTTTCTGCATTCAAAGATTTTCCTTAAGATTTCAGCTGTTTTCATCATTACTATCCATTGTATAATCTTAGTCTTCTCTTTGAGTTTTTTTTACAGATTTTTCAGGACTGTTTCTAGTGCTCCTACGATTGTTGGTATTATATCAACTTGATTCATTTTTCATATTCCTTTCAGTTTTCCGGCAAACTCTGTGTATTTGTTATCTCTTTGATGTTTAACATGTAGTCTGCTGAGACAGCAAAATCTACAGCTTGTCAGTTTCTTTTTTTCTTCTTAACTATGATAACACCAAGTCTTCTTGCATGGATGAGTTTATCTGTACCTCCATGTTCCAGAGAATTTTGTGGTTTTCGTTTTCTAATACTATCTCATGTTTGTCTGTACCATTTATCCACATGTTCAAAATGCTGTCGTTTGCATAGTTCCCAGCATACTAATTTCCCTGCAATCATACCTGTTCTTGTATTTGGGGGGATAGTTTGCTGCATTTACTTATTATGTGATTTATCGTTTCATCTCTTTGTGTACAGAGTCTACATTTACCGTGTTTTATCTATTTTAGTTCTGATGTGGTTCTAATCGTATTGATCTGAGCAGCTGTCGGTAACGATTCTGTTTCTCTATTTAAATGTCCTTTTCTTAGCCATTCATAGGTGTTTTTGTGATTCTCTTGTCATTTTTGTCTTTTTTGTTTCTGGTTTCACTGCTTCTTGTATTGTTCATTTTGACAATAATACTTGCTGTTTTTTTTTTGTTTTTTTTGTGTGTGTTCTGAGTTATGCCTTTTTTCCAAATCTTTTTTTTACCGTCCACATCGTTGTCTATACTTACCAGTCCTTTTCTTCCTTTGTTCCTTTTCACGTAGAGTCGGTCAGCATCATCTTTTCAGGGTAGTGCATTGAGTTGGTCAATATAATCTTTCGGGTGTAATGCAGTTATTTATGTCTGATATGAGCAGAGTTTGTTTATTTTTTTGTTTTATTGTTTTTTGTTTTTTGGGTTTTTTTTTTGCATAGAGCTGCTCATAAATTGACTGAAAGCAAACAAAAGTATTTAAGGAATCAGCAGTTGAAGAGTTTTGGAGGATTTCTTTAAGGGTATTTCTTGGAGGAGCCGATGCCAGAGAAATATTTTCATCGAAAACAGTTTTTATTTAAACGTGAGAAAAATGAGAGACATGTTATACAATAAACATAAGCAAAATAATGAGTTCAGAAGGTATAAATTCACAAAAGAGATAATTTATATACGTATGTTTAAAAAATAGAAGTTTACAAAAATAGGTAAAAACATAGCATGTTCATGAATATTTAAAAGTCCCTGTAAAACAATGGCTGTTCTTTAACTGAAATATTGAAGAAGTCAGAGTTAATAGTTTAAGGGCTATGCACTACACAGGTCTGAAAATCGTAATCAAAATGTCTTCCTTCAATTCTTCTTTTGCTACTTCCGTTATCTTTTTGCTTTGTAGTGTATGGTCGATTGGCACCTTCACCGCCTTTCGACCCACTGCAACAAGGCAGAGTTAAACACAAGGTCGGGTTTTAATATGGAGAATATCCAGCTCCCTAAAAAGGAGCACTGGATTGGGACAAAAATGAAAATTACCTCTGTCTAGAATGATTGCTCTTTCACCAACCAATAACAGATTAGATATTACACTTTGATCCTAACTTGGGTTGCCGAATTCAAATATAATACTCATTTTCACTCATCATTTCTATATAGATGTATGTATGTAGGTACTTATATGCAGATAGGCATCAATGCAAAAAAAATTAAATGTTTTATCCAAAATGACTCACTTCTGACGCCCTGCTGTATTTTGATGTGCAGATAGAGTATTAAACAAATATAGTGATATTTACTTCCGTTTGCGCTATAAATCTAGGTTATATTTTTCTGTAATATGCTTCTTGTAACTGTTATGGGGACTCACCCATTTATTCATAATAGACTTTTCTAATCATTATAGAAAAACCCAAAAGTTAATAGTCATGGGGAAATACCGTGACTTAGCATGATACTACAGTCGGTAAATACCGACACTCTTTCTTTGTATTCACTTTCTTGTGTAACAGAGTGCAGAGGTGGCTGTATGCAAATGCCGAGCCATATGCAAAATGAAGAAGAAAAGAAAAAATATAAAAAGAAGAACGTGTGTGCAGACGGAGGATTATGTTTTATTCAGGAAAGTACCTGGAAATAAATGCCGTGGTTTCAATGGAAAAAAGAGAGTAGAGTGGATTTCCTTTGCGACAGAGTCTACAACATATTGGGTTCTTCCATGTTAACACGTGTATAAACGTATGTAACGGTACATTTGTAGAATATATTCTTTCTGCCTAAACCTTTTATTCGTATCTTTCTTTATTACCCTTTTCTATGACCACAACATTGTATGGAATAAACACATTGTATTATGAATATATGCAGTAGAGTCAAAACGGAAAACAGAAAAGAGAAAAAAATAGACTTGAAAGAGGATTTTTTTTTTAAATTGCATTCGCTATAAAATTTATTATTTAAAAATTTATTATTAAAAAATTTAGTATTAAAAAAAATGTATATTTACACACTATTTTGTGAATTATGCAATTGGATTATTTTATCCAAATTAGTTCTTGTACATAAAGAGGCTTTAGTAATAGCAATTGGGAACTAAACATTTCCCCAAATACTAATGTCCTTAGAACTTTTTTCTGAAAAGGGAAATTTATACGTTTCTATGCATCACTCCACCCAATTCCATTCTCACTCATTTCAAACTGATTTATGGCTGAAAATGTGTAATATCAACAAATGTTTTGTATATGTAAAATAATTGATAATTGTTGTCTGTGATAAAGTTAAGTACAAGTTTGAATTTAATCTGTTCTATGAACTTTGGACATCTGGAAGTATGATACAGAATCCAAAATTGCTATTATTAAAGAATGGATACATATTTCTTGGTTTGTATATGCTGTCGTCATCATTTGTGATAAAAGATGCTTATCTTACTTCCAAATATCAAACAAAAATAAAATATTTCATATATATATATATATATATATATATATATATATATATATATATAAAAATTATAAATATATATATATATATATATATATATATATATATATATATATATATATATAACTCAAATGATCTTGTAACGATGTATGTAACCCACTTTCTGGTTTACGACATCCAGTTGTGCATGCGCGCATGATCTGCGCACTGAAATATTAACGTTATTATTTCGAAATTATTATTTAATATGGGAAGAGTGGGGTTTAAAATAACTTAAACGTAATACAGAAATAAACGATGTAAAAAAAAAGCAGACAGTATTAACAATTGTTTATTTGGATAATTTAAACGCGAAAAAAAAACAATTGGGACGCTGAAATATTAACGTTATTATTTCGAAATTATTAACATAAGAACAATTGGGATGCTGAAATATTAACGTTATCATTTCGAAATTATTATTTAACATGGGAAGAGTGCGGTTTAAAATAACTTAAACGTAATACAAAAATGAACGATGTCAAAAAAAAAAGCAGATATATCAAAATTTGAATGTAACTATAATAAGTATTATGGTATCTGTTCAGTGCACATTTACCTATAAGTATGGCCAACCACTTATAATTCAGTAACTGTAAATTTATTTTTTCAAAAATAATCAATTATAATAAACAGAACGACTCATAGAAATCTATTTATATTCTTTTTTCATTTTAATATAATTTCATAGAAATGTTTCTGTTATGTCACAAAAAAACTATTTTCTTTACGTCACAAGTGTCATGCTCATACATGAATTCCATAATTAATATAACATACTGACCCAACGGGTCACGGGTAGTCTAGTATATATATATATATATATATATATATATATATATATATATATATGCGACATAATCACGTTTGACACACTGGTTCCTGTCAGATCACTGAAATTAAACAACAATGAGCCTGGCCAGTACCAGATGGGTGATGATTTGTGAATTCCAGATGCTGTATGTGCTCTCCGCTTATCTCGGCATTGTTTTCAGTCGTCTTGGACTTCTTGCTACTGAACTCAAACAGTGCCAATTCAGGAGAGGTGTGGTTGAAGAGTGTGCAACGCTTGCTACATAATTAAACTGGCTTGGTTCTCTACTCACACAGATGCAGCGGCCAGCTCAACACATAGTTTCGCTATATCTCACTCCCTATCACAAATGGTTACGTTTCCAACCCGTTTCCCTGACCAGCAAGAACAACACGCATCACTTCTAGATCTGTTTCTGACTACAGTTCCCGAGGATTGTATAACAAATGCTGACAGCCCACTCGGGAACGCTGACCATGCAGTGATAATGGTAGAAATCGCCCTAAATTCTAGACCCAAAACTGAAGAGCCAGTGCTCAAAACAACGAGATATTATAAAAAGGCTGACTGGGAAGCCATCAGAGATCTTATCAGAGATGCCCCATGGGGAAATATTTTTTCTCTTCCTGCTGAACAGTGCGCAAATGAGACCACTGAATGGTTCAAAACAGCAATTGAAGCACATGTTCCGATGCGGAAATTTTATAGCAAGCCCCACTCTCCCCAGTGGTTTACTTCGACTTGCGCAACTGCCATTGCTCAAAGGCAGCATGCATACCGCAGATTTAACCGACATAAGTCCAGTTCAAACAGACAGAAGTATATAGAAGCTAGAAGTAACGTTAAGAAACAAATAGCGACAGCTAAGAGAGAATTTACTGAAACCACTAAAAAACGCATCGAAGCACAAAAATTAGGAAATCGTGACTTCTGAAAAATCTACAACAGTGTAGTAAATAATGGGCAATCAACAATTCCCTCACTAACCAACAATCACGAGGTTGTTTGCTCAGCAACCGACAAGGCTAATATGCTTGCCAGCCGGTTTGCCTCAAACTCCACACTGGACCCTTCCAACCACCCCCTACCTGACTTTTCTTTCCAGACAGACGCCACACTAGACGATCTAAAAATCACCCCTGCTCAGGTACACGCTATCATAAAAACCTTGACACTTCAAAAGCATGTGGACCTGATCTCATCCCAGCTGTGCTATTAAAAAAATGCTTAGCCGAAGTAGCTCCAGTTCTCTCCAAACTCTACAACAAATGCCTTAATGAATCATGCTTTCCGGGCTGTTGGAAAACTGCTTCTGTGGTACCAGTATTCAAGAATTCTGGCGAAAAACTCACCCATCAAATTATCGCCCCATTAGCCTCCTCCCACTTTTCGCCAAAATATTTGAGATCATAATTAACCATGCTCTAGTCCGGCACCTTACAGATGCTAAACTTCTGACTGACAAACAATATGGATTTAGACAAGCCCGTTCCACAGCAGACATCCTCACTATAATCTCTGAACGTATATACCATTCACTGGACAAAGCGGGGGAGGGCAGAGCGGTAGCTCTAGATATATCTAAGGCTATTGACAGGGTATGGCATGAGGGTCTCCTCAGGAAAATTAAATCATACGGTATCACTGATAGAATACTTAACATAATTAAATCCTTCTTAGATAAGAGAAAAATCCAGGTTGTCCTCGACGGTCTTACATCTAAACAGTGTGATATAAATGCGAGAGTGCCTCAGGGGTCTATCCTTGGGCCTCTATTGTTTCTAATATTTATTAATGACCTCCCCAACAAAACTGCCTCTGAGATGGGTATATATGCTGATGGCACTACACTCTATAACAGGCATGACAGGAAAACAAATGAACACATAACTAAAGAAATGGCAAAAACACTAGACTTCCAATCTGTAGTGGAATGGGGACATAAATGGATGGTCACGTTCAATGCTGCCAAGACTAAACTGGTTTCCTTCAATAATTACAAGAAACCTTCTCTGCCACCAATAGCAATAGCCAGTGACTCCCTGTCTGAGAGTAAATCTTTCAAACTGCTTGGCCTAACATTCACAGTAAACATGAGTTGAAACAATTATATTAAAAACATTGCCAGGCCCGCTGCGGAAAAGGTAGGCTCTCTCTACCGTGCTAGAAAACTACTGACACCTGAAAGTATCCTGTACCTCTATAAGACCACCATTCGCACATGTATGGAGTATTGTTGTCACATTTGGGCTGGTGCATCTGCTGCTAGTCTCTCGCTCCTAGACAAGGTTCAAAAGAGAGTTGCCAATCTGATAGACCCTGAACTGGCATCTAAGCTTCAGCCTCTGTCCCATTGACGAAACGTTGCATCCCTCTCCCTGTTCTACAGGTATTTTAATAGTAAATGCTCTGACGAACTGCAGACACTTGTGCCCCCACGACGTAGACACCCTCGACAAACCCGACAGGCAGCTAAATTCCACCCCCACACAGTAGAGATCCCTAGATGTAAAAGATCTTTCTACTCCAGTAGTTTCTTCCCCAGAACCGCTAGACTCTGGAATTCCATTCCAGGTCCCTGCTTCCCTAACTGTACTGACATGCAGAAGTTCAAGTGTAACGTGAACCAACATCTTGCTGCCCAAATCCCAACATAGTGCCCCAGCAGTTGCTCCCTCTGATAGTAGCCCACTACACCAAAGTGGCAATGTGCCCTGTTTGGGGTGAAAATGTAAAAAAAAAAAAATATTATATTGGACCAAATATATTGTAATGATTTAAAAAGTTTAAACAAAAAATGACTCATGTGCTACCACTGAGAATCAAAACCAAAGCGTTTAGCTTATGATTTACTTCTTCCTTTGATGTTTATGCCTGAGCTATGAAGACATGTTTGCTGCAAAGCTAAAAATTAAACCAATAGCTATTATGTTACACATGCATATTCATAATGTCGTTGTCCGATCTTCAGGAGGCAAATTTCATTTTTTTAATTTTCACACTTTTGTATCGATCTTCTTATGGGATGATCATCTTATGTGTAATTATATTCATGCAGATATTTTATGCACTTGCGTAATATTTGCGTAAAAAGGTTATAGTAAACACAAAGCTCTTTCTATATATATTTATGTATGCATATATATATATATATATATATAACATTTGCCCTTAAGGTCGCACATTAAGGAGATCATCCATCATCCAGAGCCTATTTTTTTACACTTTTTTACAACCATAAAATGTTTCAACTGTAGTCATTTGTTTTCCTAGTTTTGTATATGAATTACAAAATATCTGGTATTTCCCCAAAACCTCTGGCTTTGATAGCGGGGAGATTAAACTTGCTACAGTTTAAAATGATCTGAAATAACAGCAAGGGGAGACTTGATTCCAAATATTTCTCATATGTTATATCTTCCTTGTTTGGTTTTCATACAAAGTAAATTTCATAGTGTATAAGGATTATATGATACTAGAGATACTCATAATCGTACCCTATTTCTAAAAGAGGGGTGATATAACTTATGAGAAATATTTGGAATCAAGTCGCCCCTTGCTGGTATTTCAGATCATTTGAAACCATAGCAGCAAGGTCAGAGATTTTGGGATATATATATATATATATATATATATATATATATATATATATATATATATATATATATATATATATATATATATATATATGCTATTATATAAAAGGAACTGTCTGTGCCTTTGTGGGGTGGGGGTGAGTTCGTGTCCTATGAATTCCAAAACAGCTAGGCTGATTTTTATGAAATTTCACACAAATGTACCTTATGTATCTGGCAGTGTTCTTAGATAGGTTTTGTATCAGAATGTCTTCAATAAGTATTGATAATCAATAATCGAAAAATCCAATGAAAGAAGGAACAGACGATTTTGACAAAAGTTAATTTTCACAAGTGCATTTGAGAAGTTTTATTACTACACAGCAGAATGGCCCGGCATATAAGATCAACAAAAAGTCTTTTGATATGAATGCTTCTGTTAAAAGCACAACTGAAGCATGATACTTGACTTTTGCATTTTAAACTTTAATTCAAGCCGTTATACATGCTTACCATACACTATCCTCAAGTGTCTAAGGTCTCTCTGTACAGGGGTTTGTCAGAACAACCTGGCATGAGAATACTTTTCCTTATAAGTAAACCCTAAATAAATATTCAAAATCATATAGTACTCACAGCCCAAATAAGATCTCCTCAGTATAGTTAACCCTCACTGCCTTTTACGAAGAATGGTGCCCCTTCTTAAAGTGATGTAATAGCACAAAGTTGGATACTCCACCAGTCTAGATGAATTCTTTTCCTGGAATCTAGTAAAACCAAGAAAGATATACTATAACAAAATGGTCACCTGGGGAGAGGAAAAGTATGTTCCAAACTTCTTTACCAAGCAGTATTTGAGAGGTAAAAGAGAACTTTAATGGAACATTCGAATATCTTATGCATCTCATGTAGAGATTATGTGTTAGCCCCAGGAAAGGAACTTTTGATTTTGAGAACTTTGACTTAAGTAAAATGAAACACCTGACCACCTCATAGTAAAAGAAGGAAAAACAAGAAAAAGAGAGAGCATTGCGTATGGTAAGTCCAGTGCAGTTTTCATTAGATCATATTTAAATGTGTGTTCTTAACTATCGTTTCTACAAAACAGACCCAAAACTTCCTTTCTGACTCATTTGTGCACACACACACACACACACACACACACACACACACACACACACACACACACACACACACACACACACACACCACTAAATATCAAGCTGTCATTCTTTTGTTGCATGATGATAATTGATCTTTAACTCAAAAAGGGTATGCTAATTGATTTGAATATATATATAATATATATATATATGTATATATATATATATATATATATATATATATATATATATATATATATATATATATATATATATATATATATATATATATTTAATTCAAATCAATTTGAAAAATAAATCTGGTATAGTATTCTTTAATAAATATATATCAAAAGAAATGGAAAGCGGGAGAGAAATAATCCCTATATATATAAAATTAACTCATTTTCCCCCCTATGATTTTGACCTTGATAGGATTAAAAATCAAGACATTTCATGCAAATGTAATATGCACAAACTGCAGCACAATATCTGAGGTGTGTTATAGTCATATTACCTCTTCACTTCCTCGCTAATTGTAGATTCCTATATGTTTTCTGTTGAGAGTTCACTGCCAAAATCGGTTACAATCAATGGAAGTAGTAAAATCTTTTCTCTCTAATAAATTCCTCCTTCCCCCACCACCACTTATACTGTTTCCGCGATCATTCACAAGGGACAGTTACGAAGAAATGCCAGTTTGGGTTTTCTTTATTTCGTAGTTGCTTAAAAAAACTGGAATGGAATTTTACCGTACCTTTTCGTTCTATGCTTTCTACTGGGTGAAATGCACCATGGACTTAACTGAATCGAAGGGTTATCTATGCCATTTTCCCCCCACTTTATTTCGTTTTGTAGTTGCTTAAAAAAACTGGAATGGAATTTTAATGTTCCTTTTCGTTCTATGTTTTCTATTGGATGAAACGCACCATGGACTTAACCGAATTGAAGGGTTATTTATGCCATTTTTTTCGCTTTTCACTGTGTTTTTTTGTTTTTGTTTTTCCGAACACGTTCATCATTTTTTCCCCTTATTTTTGCTTTTTGTTTTTCTGATTTCTTCTTTAAAGAAGTTTTACGTTTGTTTGCTGTTTTTTTTTTTTGTTTGTTTTGGTTTTTCCGATTTTGTAAAGAAGTTTAACATCAATTTTTTTTGTAATATTTAAACAGGATTCTTACTTCGCTTCTTCTTTACTTTACCCCCCCCCCGCACACGCACGCACGCACGCACACACACACACACACACACACACACACACACACACACACACACACCTCCAAACACCCGGGCAATGCCGGGTACCCCTGCTAGTTAAAAATGAATAAAGAAAAATCTGCAAAGTCTGTTTCAATCACATAGTTTAATTCTTTAATTGATGACTAACTATGCGAGCGGATATCTTCTATGTATTAAATCTAATTCATTATTGCCGGCATGAGGTAAAATGGAATGCCCACACATGCAAGGCAATAACTGAATTCTTATAAAATGACCTCCAGTCTATAGTAGGATGTGGCCAAACACTGATGGTCACATAAAATGCTATCAAAACGAGTCTACTTTACATTAACAACCAAAAAACAAATTGTTACTACCGATTGTCATGGCCAATAGCACCCTTCCCAAGAGTTCAATATTCAAACTCATTGGCCTGACATTGTCAAGCAACTTGAGTGTGAATAATTACATAGAAAATGTACCAAGTTTACCTTTAGGTAGGCTACCTCTATCAAGCGAGAAAACTTTTCATATCTGCTAATGTCCTATGTCCCTATAAAACCAGCATTTTTCTGTACATGGAGTGTTATGGAATGTGCTCCGATATACCGCACTTGCACTCTACAACGAAAATACCTTTGACTCATGTGATTAGCACAAAAATCTTCATCCTTCAATGCGGAGATGTCAGAAGATTGTCTAATCTAATAGTTTCTTTCCTTGAATTACTTGCCTTTGGAATTTCTCCTCGACTCCCTGTTTTCTCGACCATACCAACATGCAGAAATCTAAATGTAATATGAACAAACATTTTGCTGTCCAGTTCCACACTTAATTTGCACCCTCCTCTATAAATTTTACTCTATCACAGTAGTCTCTTATATTTTGTTGCCAATATGCTTTATTTGAGGTGGAAAAGGGTTTATAGTTTTTGTTTAGGTGCAAAGCAAAATGTGTGATACGTTAGCTCAATGGCATTAGGTGATGTTATGGGTGTATGTATGCTTTCTGCTAAAATACAAAATCAGGCATTTCAATAGCTGGGTTGGATAACTTTTCAAACCTATCATAATATTATTTTAATAAATATATGTTCATTTTGTGAATTCAGCTTAGACCAACGTCCTTTAATTTTGTAATGAAAAATATTTTTAGGTGCTTCGTTTCCTGCTCTTCACAGAAATAAAAAGGAAATTAAGCTGCTGATAGTAAGTTCTAACTAGGGGATTGAATGAATTTTAAAGTTTTAGGTAAGGGGTCGCGAATGCTAAAAGGTTGGAAACTCTTACACTACAGCATTTAAAGTGTAAACGTGGTTGAACTCATGGTGTTTTATATTATTATAATATTGAGCGCTATGTTTGGACCCTAAAATACTTCAAAGAAACCAAGTGGTGAAAAATGTGTGAAAATAGTTTACATAACTGGAGTTATGGGTTTAGAATTTTATTTTATAATATGCAGTTATGCTCTCATTATAAGATCTAAAAATTTATTGAAGTTTTCATCAATTTTTGATAACCTGTGATTTTTATGTCATTTGAATCAACTCTCTCAGCATGACTATCGCAAAATTGTAACAAGTCTACCATCCCTATTAGCAAACGATACTACATGCAGAACTGGTTTTATTTGCAATATAATACACAACAACATAACAAATAGGCACAATAAATTTGCAATTGACTAATATGTGCATGGGAAAAAATGACAATTTGCAATGATCAACCTCATTATCAATTCAAAATGACCGCCATCACAATTTGCAAATTAGTCAAATTTTACAATTTATTTTGAGAGCTACAAATCTTATACACATTAGACATACAATGAATCGTTTCAAAAATAGACGTGAAAAATATTTTTTTTTCTAAACATATCAACGTTGTGAGGATTAAAAGTGAAAAGATTTTTCTAGGAAAAAAATTAAATGAAATTGTACAATTTGATTTCATTAAATTAACAAGAAGATAAATGAATTAATCCTGATTTTTTATTTTAAGTACTTTATAAAAAGGAATTCTTCTGTCTTGAGAGACAATGGTTACATTTCCCCGTTCAAAAGAATGCTTGTATATGGAGGAGTTTATAATGAAGCAAGGGTTGCACAATCTTTTTTAATACTATCGAGTCATCACTTAAGGCCAAAGGCTACCTGAGAATAAGGGTTAATGAGATTGTCAGTTTGGTGATGAAGAATACTACAAGAAGATTGAAATAAATAGATAGAATGAACAAAATTTGATTACTTACAAAATAAAATTTTTTCCAAAATTACCAGATTTGAGATTAAATAACCCAAAAAGGGTTGATATTAATAACGGGACGCTTCCAATATTTTTCCCAATTCCGATACAATTACCAATCCATACTACATTTCCAATTCTGATACAATTACCAATTCTGATTCTTCATAAATCTCTAAATATTTAATTAGAGAGTTGTGATTTTTTTTCAATCACCGTAAAAACACGCTAAATAAGTAGATATTTTCGTCAAATGTAAAAACAAACTTGTGAGAGATGATCTGTAGATTTTTAGTTTTACTGGGTGTTTAAAATAAATATCCAATTTTTTACATTACTATCGATAGTGGAAGATTTTGTTTTAAACAAAATCAAATAAAAAAAAACAATTAAAAGAATCGTTTCTGGCATTAGAAAATAGGCATAAATTTTTTTTATTCCGATAATGATTCCGATACCTCCCAAAAGTTCCGATTTTTCCAATTGTGATTCTGATTCTGATTAATCGTCCCAACACTAGTTGATATTCCATAGAACAAAACAACCAAACCTTAGTAATTGTCTGTATTTTTGAGATGAGATGTTTTCAACCAAGATGAGGAAGTCAGTCCGACAATCTCAATAAACCAAACCTTTTTAAAAAATTAACATATTGATATACTGTAAAACAAAACAACCAACCAATCAAGAAGAGGATGGCTCAACAAGTATTTGTTGCTATTTGACTTGTTGTAGTCTGCAGGAAAGCAGTCCATGGTAATGTATTCTGCAGATGTGAAGTCTGTTGATTGAAATTGCGTTTGGTTTTACAGACACAGAAGAAGAAAAGAAAATGTGTTTTTGCTATTATGGTAAGAAAGTGAGTGCTTGCTGTGAATGTTTTATTGAGGAGTCAGAGATTTTAGCTTATTTGACGATCTATCATAGAAATAATAATAGAGAAACATGAGCAATGTCACTTCTGTGAGACAGCGGCTTTAGAAAAGAGATCATCCTTACTAGATTGGTAAGTCTGTTTTGTACTCTCTCGAAGCAGGAAAGAATGCTCTGAGTGGTACCTCCTTAAATATATCTATCTCTTATCTATCTATCTACTTCTATTTACTTCTATCTATCTATCTATCTATCTATCTATTTACTTCGATCTATCCCTCTATCTATTTCTATTATATAAAAGGAACTGTGTGTGTGTGTGTGTGTGTGTGTGTGTGTGTGTGTGTGTGTGTGTGTGTGTGTGTGTGTGTGTTCGTTCCATATGGACTTTGAAACGGCTGGGCTGATTTTTATGAAATTTCACACAAATGTACTTTATGTATCTGGCAGTGTTCTTAGATAGGTTTTGTGTCAGAATGTCTTCGATAAGTATCGATAATCAATAATTGAAAAAATTTGATGAAAGAAGGAACAGGCGATTTTGACCAAAGTTAACACCTTATACAGCCTAACATCACAAGTGCATTTGAGAAGTTTTATTGCCACACAAGTAACAAAGGCCCGACATATCAAATCAACAGGTTCTTTGATATGACAAGGGTGCGTTTAAAATTAATATTTCCGTTTAGAGCCTTATTGAACCATGAGATTTGACTTTTGTATTTTAAACTTTAATCTAAGCCATTATATATAAAAATAATGTTATAACATCAATAGGTTCTCTACAGTGCAATATAGACTACAATGTATTGTGGACTAAGTTATTGCAGAGAGTCTTGTCATGGGCGATTTCATCAATTTCGATAACAATAAAAATATGGAAGTGTGAAACATTCGTTGATTCTCATTCAATCCCAGGTAACATCGGGTCCCTCCCTTAGTATACAGCATAATCACATTAAGTTAAGCCACGTTGATCATGGCCAATATCAGATGGATGATCATTTTGGATACCAGGCGCTGTATGTTGGAGAATGTTGACACCTTCCTGTAAGAACTGCAAAAATCCAATGTCGTCATCTCCCCCTGATTTGGATATATGTGTGACTAGAGACTAGAGACCACTTGTGAATTTGATTTTTCCTAGAAACTTCCTTCTTTGGAGGACGCCGATTCAACCTGCTAGGGTGACTGCTGCATTTTTTTTTTTTTTTTTTTTTACCTTCCCAGATTTTACATTCTATCTTAATATGTAAATGCCCTTTTTTCTGGCTCAGTATGTGTTAAATCCAGTGACAAAGCGAAGTCCCAAGTGACTGAAAACAATGCCACGATAAGCATGGAAGAACTGGTACTTATTTCAGAATCTTTCTTTTTTCTAAACTAGTTGCCTTTATCGTGGTTTTAGAGTTTAGTAGACTCTATATACTATTTAACCTATAGCTTTGGCGAGGGGGGGGGATATAAGAATTCATATTTTCCACAAGGGTATGAATAAGCTTTAAAAGAACTTGGGTATGCCAAGCCCAAATCTGTTACTCACAACACTCCCATCGCCCCTTTCTAAGTACTTTGCGGATCCACACATAATGGCAGTCTCTGTCTCTTATAGTTTTGTGAAAGTAAAAGAGTTTAGGTCAGATTTTTTAAGCAGGTTTTTTTTTTCTGTATTTTGTTTCATTCAAAGTGAGTATTCCTTTTTTTTTACTTTTATTCTTTGTTCGTTTGCTTTGTTTTTTTTTTTTTTTTTCTTTTCTTTTTCTTTTTTCTGCAAACTATAAAAAGTGAGGAGAAACTGTTACACTCCCCAAACTCTAAAAAGTATTCAATATTTGTAGAAACAATAGACAAATGAAAATGTATTTGGACAATAGGTTTCCATATTGTCCAAATACTTTTTCATTTGTTTATTGTTTCTACAAATATTGAATACTTTTTAGAGTTTGGGGAGTGTAACAGTTTCTCCTCACTTTTTATAAAAAAATTCAGAAAATCGCAATTATTAATTAATCGCATTTGTATTAGTTCACACTAGTTAAGTTCTTTGGCATTCGGCTATGATCGAAGTGTAGTATATCTTGAATTATAAGCCATGTTTAGTTTCAGAAGAGTTTCCAATGAGTAGTTATCCTATACAAGTCCTGGAGATGACGAATTCTCTGTAGACAGCTGTTCTGTACAAGTTCCGGACTTTATAATTTTGTAGCCAAAGAGCAAATGATCCTTCTCGTGTTGACATGAAAAAAAATTATGTGCTGGGATGCGAAAAGGTTTAATTTTTATGGAGCAATTCTGGTTTCTGATTGGTTGATAACAGAATGTGAATTAATTTAACTCGTCAGTTCCTAGCAGCAGCCTTTATAAATAGAATCTGTTTTAAAGGTCGACATTTCATACGACAAATATCGAAAAATCGGCTAAAAACAATATCTTCCCCTTCAACTAAGCACTTTTCTACAGGGGTGGGGGTCACTTTTTTCGCCGATATTTTTTAAAGTTATCCTCTCCTTTCGATTGTCTAGCCTTAATTTTCTGGTTTGGCGGTGGTTGTAACAGCATAAACGTTAGGTTTTTACCCTGTTCTTTTCCTTCTTTGCGGTACGGGTTCGAGCCTGCCTTCCTACTACCACTTTTTTTTTTTTTTTGCTCAACATACACATCCAAACACCCGGGCAACGCCGGGCTGAAATGCTAGTATATCTATAAAAGTGAAAGTGTCTGTGTGTCTGTGTACATTTCCCTACACAATAACTCTGTCAATTTTTAGTCTACAGACTGGAAATTTGATATAGCAAGTACTGAGATTTAGGAAAATCGATGTGATCGGTTTTCGGCCAGAAATTTGGCTGTTAAGGGGTCAAAGTTCAACGATTTGAGAACTCTACCAAACTCCTCCGACAATTTTGAGTATAAATACTTGAAATTTTAGATATAGGTTCCTTGGACATGGATCTAACTAAATATCTTGATTTGAGCCCAAAACAATAAATATTAAGGGGTCATAATAGGGATCAAATTTTAAAAGATTGACCTTTTTTTTTTTGCTCAGCATACACCTAAAAACACTCGGGCAACGCTGGGCACCCA
The DNA here is from genome assembly GCF_053919585.1 of Euprymna scolopes. NCBI lineage: Eukaryota > Metazoa > Mollusca > Cephalopoda > Sepiida > Sepiolidae > Euprymna > Euprymna scolopes. The sequence continues at coordinate 139,470,298 of NC_136482.1, forward strand.
TGCTAGTATATAAGAAAATTGTATTTTCTTTTTAAATAAATAGAAAAGAGGGTTTTTAATATGAATATAAATACACACAAAAGAAAAACGAATTTATAGGAGTATAGATTAACATTTAAGCCCAGAGTTGCCCGGGTGTTTGGAGGTGTATGTTGAGCCCCCCTCCCCCAGAGAAAGACAGAAAAGCGGTCAATTTTTTAAATTTTAACCCCTATTATGACCCCATAAAATTTATTGTTGGAGACTCAAATCAAGTCATTGAGTTAGATCCATGTCCAAGGAACCTATATCTAAAATTTCAAGTGTTTAGACCCAAAATTGGCGGAGGAGTTTGGTAGTGTTCTCAAAGGTCAAATCGTTGAACTTTGACCCCTTAACAGCCAAATTTCTGACCGAAAACCGATCACATCGGTTTTCCCAAATCTCAGTACCCTGTATATCAAATTTCGAGTCTGTAGACTAAAAATTGACAGAATTATTGTGTAAGGAAATGTGTACACACACACACACACACACACACACACACACACACACACAAACACACACACACACACACACACGTTCACTTATATATATATATATATACTAGCATGGGTGCCTGGCGTTGCCCGGGTGTTTGGAGGTGTATGCTGAGCAAAAAAAAAAAAAAAAAAAAAACGTCAATTTTTTTAACTTTGACCCCTATTATGACCCCTTAAAATTTGTTATTTGGGGCTCAAATCAAGTTATTAAGTTAGATCCATGTCCAAGGAACCCAAAATTGTCATAGGAGTTTGGTAGAGTTCTCAAAGGTCAAATCGTTGAACTTTGACCCCTTAACAGCCACATTTCTGGCTGAAAACTGATCACATCGATTTTCCCAAATCTCAGTACCCTGTATATAAAATTTCGAGTCTGTAGACTAAACATTAACAGAGCTATTGCGAAGGAACATGTACACAGACACACAGACAGACAAATAGACAGACACACAGATACACAGACACGTTCACTTCTATAGATATACTAGCATTTCAGCCCGGCGTTGCCCGGGTGTTTGGATGTGTATGTTGAGCAAAAAAAAAAAAAGTGGTAGTAGGAAGGTAGGCTCGAACCCGTACCACGAAGGAGGAAAAGAACGGGGGAAAAAAACCTGACGTCTATATTGTTACGACCACCGCCAAACCATAAGTGACATTTTTTTTTAAATTAAGGCTAGACAATCTAAAGGAGAGGATAACTTTAAAAAATATCGGCGGAAAAAGTGACTCCCCCTGTAGAAAAGTGCCTAGTTGAAGGTGACGATATTAATATTTTTAGCCAATTTTTCGATATTTGTCGTATGATAGGTCGACCTTTAAAACGGTACTGATCTTGATAAAATCCGTCACCTCTGTTGAAAGTTTTAGGCAAACATACAAACATACATACATACATTTATATATTGGTGACTAAAAATTTTCGACCCAGACCGATGAAAAAGCTTGGCCTATCTCTGAATATCCTTTATGTCAAATTTTAAATGTTAGACCAGAAATTGTCTGTGTAATTTGGTATAGACCGGAGGTCAATTTTTTTTTTAATTTTGACCCCTATTATGATCCCTTAACATTTATTGTTTTGGGCTCAAAACAATTTATTAAGTTAGATTGATGTCCAAGGAACCTATATCTAAAATTTCAAGTGTTTAGATCTTAAATTGTTGGAGGAGTTTGGTAGAGTTCTCAAAGGTTAAATCGTTGAACTTTGACCCCCTTAATCGTCAAATTTCTGTCCGAAAACCGATCACATCGATTTTCCCAAATCTCAGTACCCTGTATATCAAATTTCCAGTCTGTAGACTAAAAATTGACAGAGTTATTGGTAGGGAAATGTACACAGACAGACAGACAGACAGACAGACAGACACGTTCACTTTTATAGATATATAGATAGATAGATTCCAAGAAAGTTTTGAAGAACGTCTAAAAATTTCCTTTTATTTTTATACACTCACACATACACTAAAACAGACGATTTTTCTTTTTGTATTATTTATTAATTGTGATATTTTATATTTTGAAAAAAAAAAAAAAAAAAAAAACGTTTGTTCTGTGGGCAAATTTCTCTTGGACAGCTAGTCCATAAGATTTTCTTTTGTTCATTTGGTCCGTTCGTGGTTGCTTGTGTGTGTGTGTTTTTTTTTTTTTTTTTCACTGCAGAAAAACAAAAAAATGAGTTTTATATCTCAACCGTCATTCGCCTTTTTTTTAAATTCACGATGCCCCCCTACCCCCACCCCCCGCCACATAATCAGCTAAGCATTTTGTGTTGTGACATGCCGGCAATATTAGCTAAAACAGTCCAGGATATAATACCTAACCCATCTCCAGGAATGACAGACAAAGACTTAAAAACAGAGGTGCTAAAACGAAACACTGCTTCAGAGGAGAGAAAATTCTGAGCACTAATACAAGATGAACACCTGGGTGACAGGCTTCCAACTGAGTTTCTAAGGCAAGGAACTTTTTTTTTCGTTTGCCTCCTGAAGTCCAGGCAATATTGGCCCTGAACTTGGAAAGAGAAATTGCTGAAAAACTAGCAGTCATCGCAGAGAAAATATTGAAATTCTCACCAAAACCTGAACCTTCACGGATTTTCGTCAAGCACATAAAATCCTCGGACATCAATAACAACCACCATAGAAGTCACACCAGTTTAAAACGAGTTAAGCTGCAACCCGCGCATTTAAAAACTCAACGACTTGACGTTATGGAAAAAGTAACATCAGTTTAAAACAAGTAAGTTGTGACATGCACATTGAAAAACTCGATGATTGGATGTTTGTTGCTTCAACCAATGCATAGGAGACCCAATCAACACAAACGATGCACACTGACATGGGTACAAACTCGCCTGTGCTCGACACTGCAGACTCGCTTGCAAGCCTTTGTGCAACTGACTTCAACCTCATCGCTTAGATTCTGCAAACGCTCTACCAGACTAAGAACACAATTGTGCTCACTCATCGCTTTCAACCTACCAACGAACAATCATGCAAGCCCTTTACAGTCACCAATAAAAACAACTGAACAAGCAATTCAACCATACAAAACGAGAGCGGGGGGGGGGCAGTTCACTGGCCCAAAAAACTCGCAAGATATTACTGTACCTAAATTCTACGATCACCTTCTGCTAAATCAGTGTCAAACGGTGGTGATATTCCCACAACCGTTCTTGGTGGAGAGCTCTTCAGCAGAGAAGAAATCTCCCTACAAGATCGAGCGAGAGTTAAGCTAAAAATTTACATATAAATCGACTCACACAAAGAGCAAAGAGCAAAAAACCAGTTGACGTCTAAATGGTTAACGACACATGCTATCTGAGTATCCACTGCGATGAACGGACTACTGAGTGGATATGTAACGTTGTCCAGGAACCAACACGTTGTAGCCTCAGTCGCAAAGTAGACAAAGAAAAGAAAAGAATTTCAACTCACTTTTTCTTTATAACGGCAGTTATTTCCTCATTATGACGTCTACATGATCGTCTTCTCGAACGTCATCCATGCCTCTCACGTGATCTTAAATGTGATCTCAAACGTTCTTTTCGTCTCTAACGTGATCTCCTTTTTAAAGTTTTTATTTTACCCTACAAGAGACGATATTTCACATACATTTGCATATGTCTGTGCTATGTTATGTTAGAGATAGTTGTCATGTTCATATTTTGCTAATAATTCTCTTGTAATATCTAGGGAAAAAAAAAAATAGTTCTGTGTACGAACGGTACTCCCCTATATTTTTAATTTTCAGCTTTTTAAAAAAATTTTCAGAACTATATTACCAACTAATGAGGAACTTTTAAAAAGTTGATACTGCTCACATAAATATGTATATTAAATAAGCAGAAAAGGATAAATCTCAAGCAAAATGAAAAAAAAAGCCAAACTGCTTTAAAAAAGAATAAATTAACGAAATTTGGCTTAAAATGTCGAGTGGTTCTTAAATAGGTGCTCGATTTACTAGAACGTTGCATTAGAAACCGAGGACCCTTTAGAAATATTGAAATATTAACTTTTTTTCATTTTTATTTTTTTATAATCTGGTAGATTAGTGTCCATTCAATAATAATCCACTGAAAAAATTGAAAAAAAAAAAGAAAAGAAAAAAAATATATAGGGCAGGTTTGGGTAACGTTCGTACACGTGCACCAAACAAATCAGTGCAGATTTATTAATCAAATATTATTTTTTTTTTTTTAACGAGTTAATTGTGTCCATTCTTTTTGGTGATCAGGGATGAATAGTGCAGAATCTTCATACAGGTGCCTGTGGATAGATTGCTGTTACTAACAAACATGGGAAGACGTGTACACAAAATACAATTCTAATTAATTTCATCTACAGGTACATAATTCTGGTAGAGAGAGAGAGAGAGAGAGAGAGAGAGAGAGAGAGAGAGAGAGAGAGAGAATGGGAAGGAGGGAGAGAGATAGAAAAAAGTTAATTAGCGGCAGCCTTTAAAGCACCCTTTCCGTCATCATTGACCCCCTGCCCTCGCCTCGGCTTTATTTACTCCCTACTCCCACACAAAAATTTCATAGCTATCATAAAGTAACAGAAAAACAAGAAGGTAAAAAAAAACTTTTAATTGTTTATGACTTTAGGTTTTGTATAAAAATAGTATTATACATTCGTATCACACAAAAAAAAGAAAATCGAACCTTTTCTAAATAGAAAATTATGAAGTTAGTTTATATTAGAAAAGATAATAAACAGAAACACCTGAAGCATTTTTAGTGGGAACACTGCTGATTCATTGAGTCAATCAGTTTGTTTATGCGAGAAGCTGATTCTCTGACAAAGTTACCCTCATCATCAGTTTTCAAGCAGTTTCTGGCCTTTGTCTTTATTGCTACTAAACTTGATAATCTTGATTCACATAAGTATTTTTACATTATCAGGTACTTCAATTATTGACCCCCGACAATAAAATTTGTTACCCCTAGAGATAAATTTACACCTGGTTGAGAACCTCTGCTTTAAAACATATTTTGTTATGTTTGTTTTCGTCTGCTTCCCAACAAACCTCACACCTAACTGCCTTATCAAAGATTTACAGACCACAAATTTCTTATTATGCAATGTGTTGTGGCTGGGAAGTGTCACTAAGGAAAAACACGGATAGATATGGTTTAGAAGGGTTAGATATATTGAAACAAAAACAGAAAATACAAGGAGCAATCATAGTACATACAGCCAAGATGGTGTACTATGATGTACACAGACCACACCTCTCGGTCTATTTCTACAATTCAGAAGAGTTTATCTTTAGTATATGCGTGAGTCCCCACAACACTATGCAATCAAATGCTTTCTCTCACTTCCAGATTCAAGCAGCAATGTATATTATTTTTGAACATTGGTCCCGGTAACAGCTAAATCTGGTTTAGCCTGCCTGACCAGAGGGGTGGAGTGGTGCAAAGAGTATCCATAGTGCAACATTATAGTAGCAATTAGAGTATAAATATATAGTAGCAATTATAGTATAAAGGAATGACTAATTGTCATTTTCATATTCCACAATTTTCTTCGTAATTCTCTTGTTACATTTAGAAAAAGCGAAAAGAAGTGGAGTATTTTTTTCATTAATACTAGGTAAGTTTATAGCATGTACCTATGGCTCTTGTTGCAAATTATTCATTAAAATGAATAAACACAAACAACAACAAAAAAACAACTTGCATCATAGGCAGTTTCACTTCATTAAAAGAGAGGCAGCATTTCCTGTCCGTGTTTCTGCTCCGCGGAACGGCCTACCAGAAGTAGTTATGATTTCTATCATATCCAAGTTTAAAGTTACCTTAAACATTTAGTCAATACTAGCAGAGAGATCTGACGTTGCCCTAGATTGAATTGATGATCAACAGATGTTTCATACTCTTTTTATTGTCACCGAAATCAATAAAATCGCCAATTTGTCAATCAAATTGATTGGTTGATCATGGTGCACCAAGAAGAAGCTTCATATGCCTCACACAGTGACTTAGTTCACACTACTTTATAGTCTACATTGTACTGTAGAGAAACTACTGTTGATTTTATAAAATTATTTTTATATATAGTGGCTTCAATTTAAGTTTAAAATTAAAAAGTCAAGTATCATGCTTCAATTATGCTTTAAACAGAAACATTCATTTCACATGTAACCCTTATCAAAGATGTTATATATCGGGTCTTTCAGCTTGTGTGATAATAAAACTTCTCAAATGCACCTGTGATGTTAGGTTTTTTAAGGTGTTAACTTTCATTGGATTATTTCAATTATCGATTATTGATACTTATCAAAGGCATTTCGATACAAAAGCTATCTAAGAACACTGCCAGGCACATAAAGTATCTTCATGTGAAATTTCATAAAAATCAGTCCAGCCGTTTAAGAGTTCATAGGGAACGAACTCACACCCAGACACACACAGATACAACATTTTCTAACTCTTTTACATGGCTTGTTGCACATTGCTATGTTTTTGTCAATAAATTTATATTGAATTTAAAATTTGAATTTATAAATAAGTGCTTGTAAGACAGACAATTGTGGCCCTGGACAGATTTTCTCAACCGATATTTAAAAACACAACAGGTAAATGAAGAAGTTGAAAGATAATCTCTGTTATACTTATGTCCCCCATTGGACATTATCAATGTTAAATGGATTTTTAAATACTGAAGAGTTGTCTCTCTTGATCCTTATGTTCAATGTGAACTCTGAGCAGTTGCCTCCCTTTGTCTGTTAACTGATGACGTGGACTTTAGATTAGGCACTCTGAATTATCTCCCTTTGTTTTTTGTAAAAAAAGAACACGTAATGCGAAGACCCTTTCTGTTTGGTGTATAACCTTCTTCATGTAAACACATAAATAAATAGACATCTCTTTGTGCATCTCTTGTGTGCTGATAAAATGTTACATTGTTAATTCATTTGTTTCTTTGTCATCGGGAAGATATACCTTCCACAAATTAAGTTATTTAAAGAAGAAAAGGTACTTCACTTAATTTACTTCACAATTAACTAAGGCTATTAATTAACCTAACAAAGGTTATTAATTAAACCAACACCTCCCACTATTTTTAATGTTGTAGGGTTGGTCTTCTTGCTGCTTTGGTTGCTTGGAGACCTGGGTAGAAGTACGAGTCAAGAATCCATTTTTGACAATTTTTGACAACTGTCAGACTGAGGTATGCTGCCTGGCTATTACCTAGGAAGTCCATCCTCCCAGGCCTTGCCACCCGGCTTTTGGGTGGGGCAAGTTTATTGCTTGTTGCCTGAAGCCTACCAAAAATGCCGATGGGGATGCCTAGGTAATTTTTGATAAGCCAGAGTACTCCTTCTTTAGGGGCTTCCGGCCTTGTGTTACATCTTGCTATAAGTAAATATTATCCCTGCTATATTTAAGTGTTTTATGTATGTTGATTTATCTGTTTGGTTGTTTGCCATATATAGGTTCAATAGCTACTTTACTGAATTGGACCTATATTTTGCATGAAGCATCCTTGATACTGGGTGTGTCACAGTAAAAATGTTAATAATACCACTATTACTATGGTTAACACTAAAACTATTAATCACTTATAGGCTCCAAAACTATCAAATAGAATTGATTAAATTTAGCATGAAGAATCCTTGGGATGATGATGAGTGTGTCATAAGAGATCAAATTGGATAATTATGTTGTAAGAATTAATGAGATTTCTTGGTTAGTAGATGTAGAATAGTTTAGAGAGAACAATGAGTTCCCATGGAATGGCTAAGAAAAAACAGAGGGAAGGGATAAGAATAAACTAGACAAAAAGAGGGCTAAATTAAGACCTGAATAGTTTGGAAGTCAATTTCTAAAAGCTGTCCAGTACATGGTGGTGGTGGTGGTGGTGGTGGTGGTGGTGGTGGTGGTGGTGGTGGTGGTGACGATGATGATGATGATGATGATGATGACGACGACGGTGGTGGTGGTGGTGGTGGTGGTGGTGGTGGTCGTGAAGAGAAATAAAATGAGAATGATACAATACATGTGCAATGTGTGTCTTAAAACAAGTTTAGATCTGATGATCTCAAAGAAAGATTAAATCTAGACGATATAGAGAAGTATATGCAGAAACGGAGACTTTAGTGGTATGGCCACATTGAAAAAATGAATGAGAGTTCAGTAGACGTAGAACAGTTAAGGCAGCAGGTCCAGTTCACAAGGTAAAACCAAGGAAAACTTTAGAGGAAGTGACAAAAATGGACTTGAGAAAAAGAAGAATAAATGAAGACCTGGCCAGAGATAAGTTAGTTTGAAATTTCATAAAGCCGTCCAACACATGCCAGCATGTAAAATGAACGTTAAACCATGGCTACTGAGAGAGTAGGCCAGTGAACATGACAGCGTGACATCATTTCCAGATCAACATGTAGGTATAGAAAGTTTCCGGTTGAACCACGCAGCCATAAAAAATATTTTTTGTTGCCTTAGATTGTGCATGTTTTTATTCTCCTAAAGAAAAAAAAAAAAAACAATTCTCCATTTGCGTAATTATATAACTGCAATTATTATAATAATTGCACATTAAGGTAATTTTAGTCTAACAAAATATAACAGTAAGTGGGTTGTTTTTAAATTTTTATATCTATCGAATATAATTCAATAATTAATTTTATTAATTCAATAATTAATTTTATTTATTTTTTTAGCTGCAAAACACAATTTTTATATGAGAATATTTTTCAGTCCGTTCTTTTAATAATAAATAAAACTTTTCATGGAGTATTTCCAAATATTTTAAAGTTAGAAGCATTTTTCACAAAGTTTTTTTTTAAACTAAAATAATTGATGATTTTAGCACCGGGCATAATTTATTTCTTTGAAATATATTTAAAACTTGAAAGTTTTTGTTTGTTTTATAACATTTTATCTGTAAATAATTTATATGACTTAAACAGGAAATGAATTGGGAAATTTTATATTCTCTCGAACACATTCACTTTATTCTTTAAATTCTTTATTCTCTCAAACACTTTATTCATAAGAACACAAATTCATCTTAAAAATTCATTAACTAATCAGTTTTAATTAAAGTTTTGATATGAACTAAAAATAAAGAGTACATTAAATTTTAGTTAACATATTTTCTTATGTTTATCTTATAAATATTGTTTGGTATTTGTGTCGTGTACTTACCGTGCTGAAATAATAACGTTATTTAGAAAGCCATTCTTAATAGGGAGAGGCTTTCTAACTATTCTGCACTTTCACCTTGTTAGGTTGGATGAAAAAGAAAAAGCTACCATAAAGTTTAACTTGAAAATCCTATCTAAAATATAGCACAGTGCGTACACTGCACAAGCACCATTATTATTATTATTGGCTCACATGGAGCTTTCACACAAGTCAACAAACGATCTGATTGGAAACCTATGGTGTTCTCTGGAAGCTGAGTGACAACAAGTCTCCCGAGATGTCCAGCTCTCTCCACCTCCTTCGATAGCATTTGCAAATGAATTTGCATCATCGCAACAGCCATTTGATTTCTCGCTGGTAGTGGCCATTGGTTTATACTGGAATTTGAGTGGCACTCAGCCTCCCCAAGGTCCCAGTTCTCTTTGCGCTTGTCCAATCGAGGTCTGGTTGGCGCTTGCTCCTCGGTCTTTCAGTCCTTATTGACTCTTCTCGGCCCTTTGGTATCACTTTTTTATTGGGGGGAACGGTGATGAAACAATGGGGGATGCATGTTGGGGGGTGTAGAACTTGTAGATATGCAGCTTCGGTGTTCTTCATTCCCTGTAACATTTATTCATTATATTGTATTCTTGTATTATTCTCTGCATTCAAGGGTTTTCCTTAATATTTCAGTCGTTTTCATTATCGTTAGTCGTTGCACTTTTGCAGTTATTCCTCTGATTCCAATTTCTGACGTTCTTTTTTCAAAGTTTTTCGGAATTGTTCCTAGTGCTCCTACTATTATCGGTACTATTTTGATTTTCTTCATCATCCAAATCCCTTTTAACTAATTATTATTATTATTATTATTATTATTATTATTATTATTATTATTATTATTATTATAACAACAATAATAAAAAAAGGTACTTAAGGGGAACGTGAACCCTGCATAAACCGGTTTTAATTTAATGATTGCTCCCTAAAAAGCGCATACACAAAAGGTTTTCATTTGTTTATTTAATCACAAAAACTTTTTTGAGGCAAAAAAAAAAAAAAAAAAGGCTAAAAGCATTATTTGAATATGTATGAAAAAAAAAACAAATGTAACAAAAAATATAAATATTTAGTGTGGGAAATATAATAATAAAAATAAATTAAAATAAAATTAAAATAAAATAAAAACAAGTATGAAATAAAAGAATGAATCAAATTGAATTAAAGAAATAAAAAAAATTAAAAAATAAAATAAATGTTTACTATATTTTCTTAGTTTTTAACCAATGTTCACATTATAGTACGATTGTCTTTTAGTAGTTATGGAAACTTTATCTCCGTATTCATGTATTCTGCACTAATATGAAAATGAAGACTATAGCGGAGTATAGGATTCCTAACTATGTAACTGATGAAAATACGCTACACATTTTGATGAAAAACATGGGAAAAAATGAATATAGAAAAACAGAAAATGCAAACTTTAAATGTAATTTCTGTATTAAAAGTAATAGTTATTTAAATATTTCAACATATAATCTTGTAGGGAAAATCCAGTTCCCCAATAAAGGGGCACTCTGGATAGGGACAAAAATAAAAATTGCCTCAGTCATGAAGAATTTCCCCTCCACCGGCCGAGAACAGAAAAGGTGAATCGTAGCATCAGAGCAGATACTACACTGTGGTCTTGTCCCGAAGGCCAAAAAATATTTGTGTTTTATGTTTCTTTAATTGTTTGTTCCCTAAATTCATAATTCAGTTTTATCAGTATTAGATTGTATATTGCTTTAAAATTACGTAATTTTACATAGATAATATTTATATTTTACATTGAATAAAGTACAGTTTCTTCTTTTTGTTTTTAACGTGTTTTAATGCTCTTTTTAAAAATGCCGTCATATAGTATCGACAGAAACAGTTCGACAAATCTTACCTACATTGCCTGCAGGCATTTTTCAGTAAACAGGCCTTCTATATCTTGGGTGGCCGTCGTTAAATTGAATATGATGATGATGACGATGATACCTATAATATTGTATGAGCCTTTTCTAGTCTCACACAAAAACACGAGTTCACATTTCAAAACATGTTTCTTGTCATACACATATGCACACACAAACATACATGCGCACATACACACACATACATATATTCACGTTCACGTACATACACTCACATTTATGTGCATACACACACACACGCTGACGTACACACATGTACGCACACATATGCGCACACATGGGCAATGTCACTTCCCCTTTTAAAGGAAATCCACACATGCACAAAGGACGCCGGAAACAACTACAAAAGCAAGAGATCTGAGCTGTTTCCTTCTTTTCGATTCAGCTCCTGAGCTAAGCGGTCGACGGACCAACTGCTCCTTTTCGGGGCACGCGTCCGCACGCATCAAGTCCCCTGCTACTATGTGTGGGGCAAGAGCCTACTGATAGTACGTACACCTGACACACTTTCTCTCTTCATGGCCTGGATTGACTCTCTCTCTCTCTCTCTCTCTCTCTCTCTCTCTCTCTACAACAATAGACTTTCCCTCTCACCAGCTAACATCGAGAGACGCACGGCAAACTAAACACGTGCTGTACTTTTTTTTTCATTTGTTTCTTCATGAAATAAATTCTAGTTCATTTAATTCAATAAACGCGTTGTTCGTTCCTTTCTTAATTCAATTCATCTTACCTATTTTGTACGACTGGCGGATATATATAATATATTCACCAGTCCATTACAATACTATTACCAATATTATGAATACTAAATGTATAGAGCCACTAATAGTATTGTATAAAATTGCACTAAATCTAGCATTAAATGAGCTTGTGATGCCAGAGGTGTCACTAGTGAAAGGATGAAAAAACTGCTATTTTTTACAATAATTATTATCATAACATTTAAAATCGTAAAGATTATTGAGTAGAATGGCATCAAACTTTGCATAGTGTCTGTGTGATGTTATCTATCTATCTATTATATAAAAGGAACTTTGTGCGTGCGCTTGTTTCCTGTGGACTTCAAAACGATTTTTATGAAACTTCACACAACAGTATTTTATGTGCCTAGCAGTGTTCTTAGATAGGTTTTATATTGGAAGTCTTCAATAAATAGCGATAGTCCTCAATAAATATTTATAATCAATAATCAAAATAATTCAATGAAAGAAGGAACAGGCGATTTTGACCAATGTTAACACTTTTCATAACCTAACATCACAAGTTGATTTGAGAAGTTTTATTACCACATAAGCCGAAAGGTCTGACATATAATATCAACAGTTGGTTCTTTGATATGACAGAGGCACGTTTGAAATAAATGTTTCTATTTAAAGCACAAATGCAACATGATACTTGACTTTTTCATTTTAAACTTAAATTCACGCCATTATCACTGCACAATCAGTAAGGCCAGGCCTATAAAATCAACAGTAAGCTTTTTGGTATGACGTTGGAAATGAATATTTCTGTTTAGAACACAAAGCATGATACTTTTGATGGCATTTAATAACTAAATGAAACTATAGACATAAAATGGCATCTGATTGAAATAGAAATAGAAATAAAATAAATTGCAACTTTAAACGAAGTAATTAGGGAAATGAAGATTCACCTAGTCAAAAGATGCTTTTCTAATATTGAATGAAATTTAGCATGAATGGAAGTGATCCATATATCGTAATAGGCACTGTCAGTATCTGGGGCAACATATTATAAATATTCTAATGAGTAAACCATTAACTCTGACTAATGCACATAACTTCAACCATTTAAACTTTATTTTTTACACCATTTTCACCATTGCAGCATGGTTTTCATTGGTTTAACCTCCATCTTCTTGCATGTATTCAAAATTCAAGTCTGTTATTTTAGGATAAGTTTTACTCTTATTTATTAATATATGAAGACTGGTTTCCTTATCTTGCTATTGTTACCACAGCGTCCTGGCCGTTTTGCCCTCTGGTATTCTAAACCTTACAACTAGGACATTAGTGTGCAAGTTATCTCGAGGTTTTGAGCTCAACTCTGAACAAAGGAAATAAGATCATTTAACAAAATAAGTCTGAGAATCTCACAAAGACTGTTTTAAATTACAGAAATTTGTAAACAGAACTTTATATATATATATATATATATATATATATATATATATATATATATATATATATATATAAGTTATAAAATATATATGGCAATTGAAGCTACACAGAATATTCCACGTTTCATTCATGCTAGGAGTTGTCAGGCTTATCCTAGCATGGATGAAACGTGGAATATTCTGTGTAGCTTAAATTTCCATATATATTTTATAACTTACTATCTAGCTCTACCTATGTAATGAGCATTGTTGAAGTAAATACTTAAAGTTTACGCATAAAACTATACTTTTGTATATTAATTTATGTGATTAAATGAAATAGTCATATATGTATATATATATATATATATATAGATAGATAGATAGATAGATAGATAGATAGATAGACTTAAAAATGTGTTAGCAACTTTAAATTAACCTCCCCTAAAATTTGGTCATCCTCTCTGAACTAAATACTTTTGTCCTATTCGTTGAAGTACTATTTCTTTTCTCTTTTTCATCAGTTTTCTATCACTTTTATGTCTGCAGTCACAAAATACCACATTTACTCTATGGACTATCCTTCTTAAACTATCCCCAATCATTGGAATTTATATTGTTACAACGTATCCCAGTCCTACTGGAGACGGTAGAGATGGATGACGTAATGAAATATATATAAAAAAAAAAAAAAAGTTTCCCAGGTTCCTTGATAACCGTCCCGAAGACAACAATAAAATGAAATGTACTGGACAACGAAATCACATAAGAAATAACGAGGACAATATCATCAAAAAATTAACAAACTTTTATTTATATAAAAATAAAATAAAATTCAAGAAAAGAAAAGAAAATTAAATATGCCTAACTAAATGAAATGATTTAAGGATTCAAATTCTACCAAGAGAAAAATATATTAACAGTCAATGTTCACATAAAACAAGAAATCGTCTGCTTAATTAGATACATGTTCTAGGGTAAGAGAAAGATGTTGGAGAAATGAAAGTTTGGATTGAAAAACTCACTTAATATCCTTTGAAATGCGACCTTTCTT
>NC_136482.1:139487087-139542087 GCF_053919585.1 Euprymna scolopes
TCATTCACTCAACTAGTTAAGAGGCTACCTTTACCGAGCTGAGTTCCAACATTACCAAGAACTATATGAAGCATGTTAAAATCAAGAACATGTACTCATACTTGACACCCTTTTATACGCACAAGCATTCAACTTGTACCCACATATTTTTGAAATCCATGGAATGTTATCGCTATTTTTAATCTTAAGCTGATGCTGGAAGAATAAAATCTGATCATGATCAGAAAAAGACTCAACTCCATAAAATCCCCTCACATGCATCTCATCCAAATCACCATTCCAGCTATCACCAGGATTTCAAGAAACACCATTCATTTCTTCCTAGCCAATATTGTCAATTACATCGGGAACATCCAGTGGCACACACTGTGTGGGATTGATACCAAACATCACCTCATTGACATATTTCCAGAGCTGAATTCCACTATAGTTTAAGAACAATAACATTCAGTTGATACCTAAAATAGAAATGCTTTCCAACACTTAGTCTTCCCAGTATTTAAAATACTGCAAAGTGGTCTTATGCGTCTCAGTACAGACCAATTAGTCTTCTGTGTGTCATAATTATGTTGATTGAATCCATGTTGTGAGATCTACAGTTGATGTACTGACTGTAATTTCACATAGGATCAGTGAATCTATCAATGAGGATTTCCTCTCTAGAGCAATAGCTCTCAACATATCAAAGACATTTGATAGGTTCTGACATAAAGATCTACTTCACAAGATGTCCAACCATGGAATATCTGGAAACGTCTTCTCAACCAATGGATCATTCCTCTCCAATAGGTTTATACAAGTAAATTTATGGGCAGAAGTACGAAGCTCAAAGTATCAATATTGGTGTTTCGCAAGGATCCATTATGAACCCAACTGTTTTCCTTATCATCATCAATGATCTCCCAAATCACACTCTAAGTTCATTCATCAACATACAACAGACGACACCACCATCTTTGGCAACACTTCAAAGGCCAAGATCTCTCTGAATCTCATGGCAACACGTCAAATGACAAACATATCTCTGAATCTCCCTCATCCAAACTTGAGCACATGGTGCAATGAGGCAATAAATGGCTGATTAATTTTAACGCATTCAAAACCAAGCTTCTATCTTTTTACCACCAATGTTCTGACCCCTACTATTCATACAATAAACCTTATTGTGTTGCCTAACTCGTTTTTTGATCAGTTATTTAATTTCAAATTTATTATTTTGCTTATATTGAAAACCACAATATAACATATATGAACTTCAAGAAAGATTTGATAAGAAAGAAAGACCAAGAAATTTTAGAGTCGATTTCTCATTGAGAGCAAAGCCATCTATAAGAATCTCAAAAAAAAGAATACATCTACAATTGAAAATAGGAGTTGGGTCTTAACAAATTAAACGACACAAATAATTTTTTACTCCAGTCTATAACTGACCCAGGTCAACTTCTAGATCTGGTGCATATTTCAACTGATCTGAGGAAGCTAGCTGAGAGGCAATACCAGAATAGGGGGTGATATCAGTAGCATACATGTTAATTTTCTGAATAATATCCTCTGGAAGATAGAGAAGGAATAGTGTTGGACCTTCCTACCAATAAATGTAACATGCGGCCGTAGCTAAGATTGAACTCACTACACGAGTTTGTAGTGTAATTCAAATTTTGTCTGTAGCTGAATACTTGATGCTTCGCCAGACATACACTGACATATATTCGGTGGGTTTTTAACAGTATTTGATATAGTTTTTTTATTTTTAACTCATTTTCCCAAACTTACCGTGTTCAGCAGAGAGTTCGGCGCCATTTTGAATTTTCCAATATATCGGTAAACACTGGATGTTTTTTGAGCTGAATAAACATTTTACATTAAATAAAAACACAAAAAAAGTATCCAGTTAGGTAGAAAAGTAACTTATCTTGTCTTTGATAACATTTATTTGTTATATATTTATTTTTGACAACTTTTTCGAATCTGTGTGTATAGTAATATAAACCCAGTGATTCTACTTTTCTCTTTATTTTTTTTTTAAATTTTATGATATCTTCTGCAAATCCACACAATATCACCTTACTATTTAGTATATTAACACCAGAAGTTTCAGGTCAGACTTTCCTGAGACACAGTCCTTTCTCTTGCATAAATATCCTTTCATTCTTGCTTTCTGTAAGACTAATTTAGATTCTTATATTGATAGCAATGATCAAAAGACTTCATGGAAAATGAATCCCAACATCAACAATAACATGATCAGAAGAAACCAATGGAGGAGAAAAGGAAAACGAACATGATTCAGAAAAAGATCAAGTAAAGATGGTTGATGAAGGTCCTTATCAGGAAAGCATGTAGAGATGGTGACAATTTAGAACAAGGCATGAGACAAACAAACAAAAAAAAAATTTTGCCAGCAAAATCTGTGCAATCAGAGTTGGGGAGCCAGTCAGAATGATGAGTCATCAAAAACAAAGATGAAGCTAAATGGATGAAGTTGTAATGCATTATCAATACTGCTGGATATAACATCAACAACAGAGTAGTCACTGTCAAAAGAGGAACGGTATAAAAAGGAAAACAGTGAAGTGCAGCAAAGACTACTTCAAACAGAAAAAAGGACATCCATGAGATTCAAGACTGGGAACATGTATTATAGGGGGATCAAATACATAGAATAGTCTAAATGGACAAGAGGCAAATAACTATCCACATTTCTATCATTGCTATCAATATAAGAATCTAAATTAGTTTTACAGAAAGCAAGAATGAAAGGATATTTATGCAAGAGAAAGGACTGTGTCTCAGGAAAGTCTGACCTGAAACTTCTGATGTTAATATAGTAAATAGTAAGGTGATGTTGTGTGGATTTGCAAAAGATATCATAAAATTTAAAAAAAAATAAAGAAAAAAGTAGAATCACTTCATGACAAATAAAGCCTCAAGGAGACCCAGACACCAGCATTCAATCCCCTGGACTTCAAATAGAATAGTTAAAAATATAAGTCTTTCAAAGCCCAATAGGGAGGGAAGGGGTTAGTAGGCAGGCTAACAAAAAATGTTTACCCCTAAATTGGTTATGTGACTGATCAGAAACTGGTGTTTTTATCGTGACATCATCACTCTACAACATTTGAAAATAAAAACTAAAGGGAAATAATTCGCTTCCAGAAGGCATAGGAGAGAGTTCTTCTTTTGTCAGCACATTCTCCGCCACTCAGAGGAATCCGAGGCCGTATGATGATCTTAGGATGTAGAGTTACCAGGAACTGCAGGAGCGGGTTTCTGTTTAAGCTGCAAAGCAAAAGAGAAAAGAAAAGTTCAAAGCAGATAGTTTTCAGCTAAATATTGGGGGCTTCGACGAACTCTAGTAGAGCGTCGAAGATTCGGCACCTCATTGTCCTCCGATGATCTCCTCTGTGGATCGTCTGATTGGGGGGAAGTAGGAACCGAATTCTCGAGGGGAGAGTTTTCGTGCACTCGTGGCAGGGGGTCCGAATCGGGCTGCTGAGGTACGTCCTCTAGCTGTTGGTTCTCCGGCACGGGATCTATTTCTGCCTCTAGAATGCTCGATCTATCACCCAATGGAGATAAGTGGCGTAGGGACACTGTCGTCTCCCGTCCGTTATTGAAACGGATATGAGCATAGCTAGGATTGACTTCAAGTAGGTCTACAGGCTCGACTAGGGGCTCGTATTTGCTCCCGCGTACATGTCGCTTTAAAAGAACAGATTTAGCATTTGTTAGCCAGGTGGGCATAGAATTCCCAGTGGCTGATTTCCTTTGGAAATTAAAGAGACGTTCGTGAGGAGTGCTGTTCGTAGAGGTGGAAAGCAATGAGCGGATGCTGTGGAGGGCTACATCTAGCACACTTTCCCAATTTGTAACATGGAGATTTCTTGAGCGTAGAGCTAGACTCACTGTTTGCCAGATAATACCGTTATATCTTTCCACTTGTCCATTACCTTGAGGATTGAAGGCAGTTGTTCTGCTAGCAGCAATGCCACGAGAAAGTAAGAATTCTCTTAGTTCGTCTGACATGAAGGCTGTTCCACGATCAGAATGTACAAAGGAAGGATTTCCAAACATGGAGAATAAGCTAATTAGGTGTTTTCGGACAGTAGCAGCTGAGATGTCAGCACAGGGGAAAGCGAAGGGGAAACGAGAGTATTCGTCAACCACTGTCAGAAGGTACCGGTTGCGAGAATTTGAGGGTAACGGCCCCTTGAAGTCCACGCTTATTCTTTCGAATGGTTGACTTGCTTTAATGAGAATCTGAGGTGCCAACTTAAAGAACCTAGGTTTTACTTCAGAACATACTTGGCAAGTCTTCGAAACAGCTCTCACCTCCTCCACAGAGTACGGCAGATTTTTGGTTTTGATGAAATGTAGCATCCTGGTTACCCCCGGATGGCATAAGTCTGTGTGTAATGAGTGTAATTTGTCAGCGGAGGTGGCGGAAGAACAAATTCGAGACAGAGTGTCTGCAGCAACATTTTGTTTCCCTGGTCGATAGGCAATATCATAGCTAAAACAGGCAAGTTCTAACTTCCATCTTGTTATCTTTGCATTTTTTATTTTGCTCTTTCCTTTAGGGTCGAACATAAAAGAGACAGACTTTTGGTCAGTGGTTAGCTTAAAATGCTTCCCGAGCAGTAAATGTCGCCATTTTCGGATCACCTCCACAATTGCATAGGCCTCCTTTTCCACTGAGGAGTGCTTTTGCTCAGCGGAGGTTAATGTTCTGGAAAAGAAGGCCACTGGCCGAGAGTTCTGGATCAGAGAGGCAGCGATGGCATGTTCTGAGGCATCAGTTTCAACCTCAAGGGGAAGAGAGGAGTCTATGGCTACTAGAGAGGATTTAGCAATATCTTTCTTTAGGTCCCTAAAGGCGTCGGCTTGTTCCTTAGAGAGGGGAAAGTTGGTAATCTTAGTTAGGGGATGTAGTTTCTCAGAGAAGTTAAATATCCACTTTGAATAGTGGGAGAACATTCCCATAGCTCGTCGAAGAGAAGGAGAATCCTGAGGGACAGGCAAGTCCATCAACCCTTTAAGCCTGTCAGTGTCTGGTTTTACTGAACCTTTTCTTATTGTATAGCCGAGCAAGTCTACTGAAACAAGAGAGTAGTGACTTGCTTTCATTCAGTGTCAGTCCATATTTCTCTACAGCCTTCATAAAACATTTTAAATTAGCATCATGATCTGCCTGATTTTCTCCGCAAACTGTAACATTGTCGATGTAGGTGAAGGTTCCTCGAAGGTCTTCTCGTTTGATGATATCATCGATTACTCGTTGGAAGCTAGCTACTCCATTGGTTACTCCAAACGGAATTCGCCGAAACTGGTACAGGGATCCAGAAGCTTCGAAGGCTGTGTATTTTCATTCTTCCGGCTTGATTGCAACTTGATGATAAGCACTAGTTAGATCAAGAGTGCTAAACACTTGATAAGTGGCAATCTCATTTACCATGTCCCCCATTCGAGGAAGAGGATAGGCAACTAGGAGAGTGAAACGGTTTATCGTTTGAGAGTAATCCACAACAAGTCTCTTCTTGTGATTCTCAGGAGTCACTACAAGCGTTTGGGCTCGCCATGGAGATTGAGAGGGCTCTATAATACCTTCCTTTAGCATGCGGGTTATTTCCGATTTAATAAATTTGGCATCTGGTAGGGTATGTCTCCTGGATTTAACCGCAATTGGGCGACAGTCTGGGGTTAAGTTTGTAAAGAGAGACGGGTAAGGGACATTTTTAATGGCGGTAAGCCCACAAACAGTGAGAGGGAAGAGGGGTCCTCCGAAAGGTATTTCTACCAACGAGTGTTGGTTCAGAAATGTATGTCCGAGAATTACATCACTGCACAGGTTGGCCATAATCGATAACTTGACATTATCGTACTCCCTTCCATTCAGACCCAGAGATACAACACAATGACCGAGAGTAGAGGACGAATAAGAACTGCTAGCCATCAAAATCTTCTCGGAACTTGGCAGGACCGTTAACCCGAGTACCTTAACTTTGTCAGGATGGATAAAATTTTCTGAGCTCCCAGTATCAATGAGTATCCTCATGGGTTCACCTTTGATTTTTCCCCATAAGGACGAACGAGAGAGACTCTCCGAAAAGTTAAGAGAAGGAACTGACGAAGCAAGAAGAGACTCACCATAGTTTATAGCAGCAGCAGCAGCAGCAGCAGCCGTTGGCGATCTGCAGACACGAGCGAAATGCCCTTTCTTCTTACAGTTTTTGCAAAAAGAATTTCTGGCGGTGCACCTCGCCCGGTCATGCCTTGGGTTTCCACAGAAGAAGCATTTCTGTCCTGAGAGTGACACTACTGTGGGTTGCTCCTCGCATCTAGACTGGTTGTCGTCTTCTTCTGTTCCGACTGCAGATCTCGACGCAGTCAAGGAGTCTGACTGAACGTACGATGACAACTGTTTTTGAGCTGTCTCGAGCGTGAGAGCCTGGTCGAACGCAGTATGCAGGTCGAGTTTCTTGTTCTCCAGGAGCCTCTGTCTGATGTGGGATGACTCGATTCCGTTTATGAATGCATCCCTGATGTATTCATCCCTCGCTTGTATCGCCGACACAGCCTGAAAGTCACAATCCTTAGCAAGTTCTTTTAAGGACTGTAAATACTGGTCCACGCTTTCGTTTCTTTGTTGACGACGAGTTGCCAGTAAATGACGACAGAAGATGCTGTTTTTAGGTTGAACAAAAACCTCTTCTAGGGTGTTCATAGCTGTCTGGTAGTCATTAACGTCAGAAATGTGTTTATAAATCGCTGGAAACACCAGGTTGATTAATAAATTGAGTTTTAACTCATCTGTCAGTTGCAGACCACTAACCGCCTCGATAAATATAACAAACGACCTCTTCCAGTGTCGCCATATATCGGCTGCGTCCGCCTTTGTGGGTTCCAAATCAAGGCGTTCGGGTTTCAGGTACTTCTCCATAGTTCTTTAGTGAAATAAATTGTGATAAATAGGACAGGAGAACTGAGTAAGCTTAAAGTAAGCTTTATTTCACTAAGAACAACGCGAAGAAGTGAGTCCACGTGTTCTACATTTCATACATAGGATAAAAACTAAAGAGAAATAATTCGCTTCCGGTAAGGGAAGTAATTCGCTTCCGGAAGGCATAGGAGAGAGTTCTTCTTTTGTCAGCACAGAGACATAACAAATGGTTATTAAGTAGACCTTCATTGGATTCAGCAAAATGAAATCAATGTCCTCGAAATGCTGTAAAGATTTGAAAATTGTCAAAACAGAATGGTGTTTTAGTTACTGTAATAAAAGAAATCAATTTTGATGATCCAAGCAGTACAGCAGTTTGCACTTTATGATTGAGTACTTTAGTTGTTTGTTTGTTTCTCATTGCAACAGCTATTGGATAAAAATCTCTTCTTCACAGCATAGTTTTGATTGGGTTAAATCAATTCTGCAATGATAATGTGCAACTGTTTCAATAGGAACTTTAAATCTTTATCTTTGTGTTTAGCAGTTATAGGCCTGTAATCATCTAGTCTTTCTCCCTATTCCTATGCAGTTTCTTCAGCAATTTGATCACTCTCTCGGTCATCTGGCTAGGAATAAATCCTATTATCAAACGAATAATTGAACACACATGCCAGAAGCAGTATAAAGATATGTGACAACTTCAAAAACAATTTATAAGGCATACTATCAAGTCCTGACGATTTGTTGCTGCTTCAACACAGCCAAACATTCTGTAATCCTACCTTTGCAAGAAACTGCTCCAAGCAAGGCAAGGAAAGTCAGCCGAATAGTTAAACTCCTGGACAGGGAGTCTGAAAATTGCATGAAGCACTCTTGGAAGTGTTTCTAAAATCTTTCATAAATCTCTAGTCAGTACTTTCAAGGTACATCCATCTTGGTACTTCTCTTTCCACATATTTCTATCCGAACTTGGCTTTTGTAACACTTGCTCACATTATAAATCTCACTTAACTAGTTCTTTGATTAGGTGTTACCCTCCCCTATGTACTACCCAGGGTCAGTTAATCTTCTAACTGCTTCTCATCTTGGTCTTATCTAGTGCAAGATGCTGGCTATATCTAATGGAAAAACTTTGAAACTAACCCACAACTTACTCCTAGTAACTGCTTTCATTAGAGCAAACTGAAAAAGGATTTCAAGCCCAAAAATTGCATATTTCCAGTAAGGGGGTATTCAACTTCCAATATCCGGCTGGTTTAGACTAATTACTTATGTAACATAGTCGTTACATGCCAACATTTGGTACCCACACATTGTATGCAGGCAATTGCCAGGAAACCAAGACAAGGAAAGAATTGACTGTTTGTTTCAGTGGAAGCAACAGATATTTATTCACAAGTGCTTCCAGAATAATGCCTTGTCACTTGTTCAAAAGTTTTCTCACTGACATGTTGAACACGTGGTACTCTGTCTTTGTCTGGCCATGTTTAGGAAACATCTTTCCCTGTTGCTCTTGTGCGATTTCTGTCCTTCTCACACCACGTTTGTTTTTTATAATCTTTTTCTTTCCTTTTTCCTCACTATGACGTCACATTGAACACAGCTTGGTCATTTGCACACGTTGGCTGTTGTACAGCTGCTGCTGTCATATGTGTGTCTGCACTTTGTTACACTTAGCTACAAACCAGTTATAATGAATTTATAGTCTAATTGAATAATGAATTTATAGTCCAAGAATGTATGAAATCTATATCATCTCTTTTAACTAGCAAAGAAATATTTGAACAGGAAGGCACGTTATTGGTCCATGTTCCTATCTTTTATTCCAGGTGATTGACACAAAATCTTTCTATAACCAGTCATTAGTTCAGACAGATTGCTCTCAAAAGTATATGATCCTCTAGATCTTCCTACCATAACTATTTTGGGATCAAATATGGCATTCTAATCCTTCATTAAAAGTATATACCTCAGATGTATGACAGACACCACCAACCACTGAAAAAAGAAACCCCTCTCCCGAATTATGTTAAATGCATGAACTGTGATTCTCTTTTATGAAAACATCATCCACAACCAGCCTGCCTTCTGCAGACATGATGTATTTCACAAGCAGGGAGAAAACCCTAGCCCAGATATTTTCATATGCTAACAATGAATCAAAGATACTACACATTGATCTTAGCATAAAACCCAGGTCATAGCACCTACACAGTCTAATGGAAATTATAAATTTACAGGTTATTTTTAGCAGCATATTTGTTCTTGAGGGTTGGTTGTTTCCCTACGTCATACTGTTGGTAAATAATATGATGGATATAATGCTGTGATTTTCTCTGTAATAAATAAGAATGAATATATATATATATATATATATATATATATATATATATATATATATATATATATATATGAGCAAACAGTTAATAAAATATGTTAAAAAACATTTTGAAATGAATTAAAAACATATTTAATCTGAAAAGGAAACACTAGATAAATGGATAGTCCTTAATCTGCGGAGTTTCGAAGAAATACTTTCCTTCTCATCAGAGTGTAAGAATTAGCAAAATGCGGGATCAGATTTTGCATGCAGAAGTATTTGATGAAACAACAAGTAAGTCAAAGATCTTACTTGAAAACAAAAAAAGTGAAGCAGAGGGAATATGGTAAAGAAAAAGGTGATTACACACGAATGGATAGTCTGGTAGAAGATAAAAAATCCAGTGACGGTAAAATCCAAATGTAAAACTTCAAGAAAGTTAAAAGAATTTCCATTTGTACAAGTAAAATCCAAGAAAATCACGTAATTGGAAGAAGATGGTCCATAATAATCCAAAGCAAGAAATCCATGGAATAATTCCCAAAAATGTGTACAAGGAAAAAAAGAAAAGATTCCAATAATATTAATAAAAGAAAAATAAGATGCGCTTTTACATTTTGTGTCAGCAGAAAAATAAAACAATCAAAGTACTCAATCGTGAAGCACAAGAGCAGAATAGCTACACATTCTGATTTAAAAAGTTTTATATGATTTTTCCGTAATCTTTGTCCATGAACAACTAACGAATGATCTTGAAACTTCTTTAATCAAATTTATTATAAAATCTTTTGCTGATCCAGATTGTGATACATGAGTACCTAAAATGTACACTTAAGTATGTAGTATTAGTATTATTATTATTAGTAGTAGTAGTAGTAGTCTCCTCCTTGTTAACTTGCCTTCCCATAAGGGTAGATGTCGGTTAGTAATATGGGAGATAGCCAGCTCCTAAAAATGAGGTACCTCGAAGTAGAACAAATACAAAAATTGTCAGAGTTGAGAAGTGTCTCTCTTACTCTAACCAAAACACAAGACAGAATACTACACTTAAATCCCAGCCTAAAATGCGGGAAAAGTGTAAATGTGATGCTTAAATTAAAACCAAAACCTTTTAATAGGATCAAACCAAAGGCAATGTATAAAACAATGTTACTCATTACAAGATCTCCAGCTGGAAATTTCTTCTCAATTATTAAATCATTTCTTTCTGATAGGTTCATAAGAGTAGTAGTTGATGGGCAAAAATCAGAAGCTCACAGTATTAATGTTGGAGTCCCTCAGGGGTCCAACTCTTTTCCTCATCTACATTAATGATCTTTCAAATCACATCCTTACATCATTTGTAGAAATTTATGCTGATGACACTACCATTTATGGTAGCACATCTAAGACAGTAAACGACCAAGTTCTCTCCGATTCTCTCTCCTCTGATCTTGAGCACGTGGTACAATGGGGAAAGGAATGGCTGGTTACTTTTAATGCATCTAAAACCAAGCTTCTCTCTTTACATCATCCACGTTCTGATCCACATCTGGCATCAATTGAAATGAATGGCTCTTGTCTTGAGGAGGCCTCAAGTTTTGACAAGCTTCTGGGCTTGACCTTTACTCCTGATCTTAAATGGAACTCGTACATCAAATCTGTTGCCAAGGCTGCTGGAAACATGGTGGGATCCTTCTATCTATATATCTCACTGCTGATGCAATTTTCTATGTATATAAGAGCCAGGTACGTCCAAGGATGGAATACTGTTGTCACATCTGGGCAGGCGCTGCTAGAAAGAACTTGTCCTGCCTTGATAGAGTTCAAAATAGACTTTGTAGCCTCGTACCTGTCCTTTTCTTTTCCCTGCAACCTCTATCTCACAGAAGAGATGTTGCGAGTTTGTCTTTGCTGTATCATTATTTTCATGGAAAGTGTTCGACTGAGCTTCAGTCTATGGTCCCCCCTTGCCAAACTTTCACAAGAAACACTCGTTTAGCTGAATAATTCCCCCCATTCTTTATCTGTGCCTAAACCTAAACGTAGATTCTATGAATAAAGCTTCTTTCTTAGAACTGCACGCCTGTAGAATTGTTTCCCGTTTTCCTGCTTTCCAGCTGACTACAGGGTTGTCTTCAAGTCTAACGTAAACAAGTTCTTGATTAGCCGTTCCACTTGTTAACAAATTTACCGAATTTCCATTTACTAACAATTACTATATTGTCCAATTTCTACTGTACACTCTTTAACCTTTATCCTCGAGTGGCCTCTTGGCCTTGATAAGTGGTGATGCCTATGTAAAAAAAAAAAAAACCTGTATTGGATAAAATTTGTTTTTTTTTTATAAAGAGGTCACCACTTATTTGATAAGGGTTAATGTATGTACGGTATTCATTGGGACAGTAGTGTAATAATCATTAGTAGTGGAAATTTGGTATAATTAGATTATTTAAGAATATGGTTCAATAAGAGCTTGTTTATGTTGAACTTGAAGACATAGAAGTCAGCTGGAAAGCAGACCAGTGCAACAGAGTTCCACAGGCCAGGCGGGCAGTTCTAGGAAAAAAGCTTTGTTTATGGAATCCACATTTATGTTTAGGCACCGATAAAGAATGGGGGAAAGTATTCATAGTGGTTTTGGCTAGACGAGTGTTTTTTGTGAAAGATTGGCGAGAGGGGACCATAGATTGGAGCTCAGACGAGCACTTGACATGAAAATAATGATAGAGCAGAGACAAACTCGCAACGTCTCTTCTGTGGAAAAAAAGGTTGCAGAGAAGAGAAAAGGGCATCACCTACTAAGTTAGGATAGGGTGCTCTGAGCAGCTCCTGCCCAGATGTAGCAACTGCACAGTGCACACCATCCTAGGACGTACTTGTTTAATTAGAAAAGAAATCTTTAAAACTTACATTCTACTCTGATGAGTTATAATGCACCTGGACACTGCACATAATGATTTCATTATTTGATATTTTTATTTCAATTGAAAAATCTCGAGATACAATATGCTATTCATAAACTGATCTTCAACAAAAGATTAAAGATGATCATGATGATGATGATTTTCAAGCGATGTAACGTCGTCCACAATTATACGCATCATAATTCTATGAACAGAACTCAAATTCTTTATTTGGTGTTTTTCGCGTTGCCCCTTTACGAAGACGATGGCCAATATAAGCATTTACGTAAGCAATTATGTCAAAACCATTCACTAGCGCGCTCATGCGCGCGCGAGAGAGAGAGAGAGGGGGGGGCTAAAGGAGTGCCAGAGTTAAAGAAGGGGCGGGTCATGCATGCGAATCGAATTTGAACCCAATGTTTGTTTTGTTGTTGTTGTTCAGACACAGCGCTCTATAGCCATTTTAGATATGATATCGGGTGGTAGTAGGGGCATAATAGTAATAGCACGGCCCTTTGTAGAGAAATAAGAAGGAAAAATTCGTTCTATGACGTCAAGTGACGTCACTGCTATCACCAAGACGATTTCCGATTTTTTTCTCTTCCCCCATAAAGTAAACGCATAATACGTAAGAGAAGCGTAAATATATTATCTTGGGAAACCCTCCATACAGTGGTATGCTGACATGGCCTTCACTCCTCCTCCTCCTTTCTCGCATTCAACAATTTCCTCACATGTTGCTTCCTCTTCCTACTCCGCCTTAGAATAACGTTAATTTGTACGCAATAATAAACGACTCTGGGACTGTCATATCCTAAAAGTGTAATTAGGAGATTTTTACTACATTTGAAGAAATAAATCAAAGGTTACAACCATTGCTGGCGTTGTTATTATTCATAACGAAACCCTTTAGACGACGTTATCATCACCATGTTGGATACCGATGCGTGGGGAGTAAGCAGCAGCAGCAGCAGCAGCAGAATCATCATCATTATCAACAGCAGCAGTCCCACACTGATGTTTACATGATGGCGGACCGTGACTTGGATCACCTGCCCAGTACGGACATTGCGGACAGGGACAATGCATTAAAAAGGCAGTAAGTAGGACCTTCTTCCTTGCTCCTGAATGCTTAATGCATTGTGGTCTGAATTCACTGAGCTGATCGGGTCGATGACGATGCATTCGAGCAAGCTACTTCTTTTCCATAATACCCCCTCTCTTTCTCTCCCAGACCCTTGTTTAATGATAGGCGTTGTAAAGCTCGCCCGGAGTTGAGCTGCTGCTGATGATATTACTGCTACGACTACTACTACTGCTACTTACCAACCATATTTCTTTTTACTTCTAAAACCTTTTTTTTTTTAAATCTTTCTTTGATTTACAACTACTACGACTTGAGTTAATATTACAGTTTAACTAATGCTTCCTTTCCCTTTTTTTTTTTTGCTTTACGATACACTTCTTGGCCTTCGGGCTAGGATCAGAGTATAGTATCTGGTTACAAGTAGGATAGACAACTTGATACTTATGCACTTTTGTTACCGTACTGAAATAATGTTATTTAGAAAGCCATTCTTAACATAGGGAAGGGAGGGTGTGTGTTTTGTAAATATTCTGTACTTTCACCTAACAATTATTTCAGTACAATAACAAAAGTGCATAAGTACCAAAAAAGATATCGTAAAACTTGAATTAAATTTGAAAATATTTAAAAAAAAAAAATAGCACGGTAACAAAAGTGCATAAGCATCGACAATTTAAAATATTTGACCGACGACACCCATTATACCTACATTTTCGATTGGCCTAGTGCCTAATTCGTGCAACTTGTAATTCGTGCAAATATTTCAAAGTGTAGTATCTGTTTATGCTCTAAATCAGATGAGTAATCGTAGACTGGAGCAATTTTTATTTTTGTCCCAAATCTAGAGTGCCCCTAAGCCCCTTTTACTCCATATTAAAAAAAAAAAAAAAAAAAAAAGAAAGAAAGCGACCCTGTGCCTATTTTTGCGCTCGTGAGGAGTGGCAATTAAATAGGCATCTATTAAATTGTATTTATTTGCTTCCTCACGAGAACAAAATGTAACACAAGGTAGTTTTTAATGTGAGGCGAAACCAGCTCCCCCCAAAAGGGCACTCTGGTAGTAGGTAAAAATCAAAATTGCCTTAGTGTAGAAGGGATTCCCCTAAGGACAACCTTAAGTATAGCATCAGAATAGATACTGCACTTAAATCTTAATATGAAAGCCAAATACCTTATTTATCATTTCTAGGGATAATGCTCCAATATTTGCAACTGGTTGGTCTTCTTCTGTATTAATGTTGTTCAATACTTTTTATTTAAAGATTTAAGACCAAGATAAATTGCAAAATAAATCAATAAATAATCATCATCATCTCCAAGTGTTAACATTTGCATTCAAGAACAACATCCTAGCTTAGTTACAAATTCGTAACAGTATTTACTTTTGGTGCTTGTATAGATCAGTCCCCATGGTTTCCAATATTGCCTCGGTAAAATCCGCTTACTAACAACAGCCGAAATAAGACCACACAAAATAAAACTCGAGCTCTTGAAACTGAAAACAAAACCAAAAAACGTTTTTTTTTTAACTGATATATTTAGATTGTTGCATCATTTGTCTGTAAATTCTTGCATTTGAATAATTTTGTTTGTTATTGTTTCCTAACAATTTAATTGTAGAACTTTTACGATTTAAATTATCAGCATGTCATTTTTTACTGTAAACTCAACACTTGCTTTTTATTCAATTAAATTAAGTAAATAAAAATATTTGCTATTTCAAATTGTTTTCCAAGCCTTTCATATTTTAGCTTTATCTTGAAATGGCGGTCACTTCTGTCCTTTTTAAACTTTGCTTATATATTGCATTCTAATTGGATCGGCATCAGTTTGGTTAAGGGCAATATCAGGTCGACAATCTACTAAGCGGAGAGGGGGGGGGGTTAATTTTAATTTTCATGAGCGGGTCTTAATTTTCGGATTAGTCATGTTCCCAGGCTTTACATTCTCCTTTTGGAGTGGAGCCAAATAATACCGACGGGTTCGAACGTGTTTATTTATTTTATTTTTTTATATATATACTTTCCGGTGTCCTCTATCTGGGCAGCTGGATTATACTCACTTTAAACAGACCTTCTGTGAAAACCGATATAAAATATAAATCTCCTTTTAAAAAAGCAAGACCTTTTTTTTTTTACGTTGATTTCATCTATTTTTAAACAAGGAAGGCGTACTTTTGAGTTTTCCCTCTTAGAATTGTTAACTTTGAGAGTTCGAATCTTAGTCACTCCCAAGTCTTGTTTTATATTAATAATAACGATCTCTATGGTTGTGATTTTTTTTACACCTATAAAAAAGCAAGAACACCCTTATTTGACTTGACGATTTTGGTCAGTTCAATAATCTCTTTTTAGTAGATGTGTCGTGTTGTTATACACACTTTATAGTTGTTGAAGTAGTAATAATACGAGGGTTGTTCCAAAAGTAAAGCCTTTTTTTTTTTTTTTAACTAAGTTGAAGCGCTACGAAGACGAAACTGATACTATTAAAACGAGTGACCTTTTGTTTTTTTTTTTGTGCTCCAGAATTGCTTTTTCTACATAGGCAACACCACCATTCTTAATGAACTTTTGCTAGGAATTCAATGACGCATTTCTATTTCTGATGCACGCCAATTACAGGGGTTGCTTTCTTAAGAGTTTCACACCGCCAATGAATTCATAAGTTCAGTCATCATAACAATGTAGTTTGCAATCCCTTCTGATCTATTTGGGCGGAATAAAAAATAGGAGGCATTTCTTTTGGAACGTCCCTCGTATGTAAATTTAATAGCAACTTGTTTCCTTTTAAAATGCTATACAACTAATTATATAAGTTACTAGCTATCTTTAACCGGCGTTGCTTGTTTAGAGGGCTTTAATGCAAAATATAGTCATGTTTATATTTTTAATAAGATTTTTATTTTAAACATTCGATTTAGTTTCCACTGCTTTCAGTTTTTATTTTGAGGTGCTTTTGCTTCTTGTACAGAATTTAAAATGAAGCAAACCGACTTTTGGTGAACTAAACTTAAACTTAGATTTAAAAAAAAAAAAAAAATGGTTCCACTCAAATCCTGTAGAAATATCGATTTCGATAAATATTCGATTAATATAGTAAACGAATAGTAATAATTCATTGTATATTTATCAATGTTACGTATAGGCGAAAAGCACGCACGTTTTTTTTTTCTAAATGCCCGCACATATGCGTAATTAATAATGATTAGATAAATTTACATCCAAAAATAAATACACATGCATTTCTCTTGTTAGCTTAGAATACATTTTACATTGATGATATTTCAAAATACAAAAAGAATTTAACAGTTATTTTCTTTTAGTTTTATAAACTTTCTAGGAAAAAGAGTGCTTCTAAAGACACTCCCCTCCTGACTACCCATATTGAGTCAGTAACATGTAAATGATTTACAACCGAAATGCGGCCACACAAAATGAAACTCGGGATCTTGAAAAGAAAAAAAATTACATTGTGAATTTTATTTTAGTTCTTGACTATTTACTTTTTGACATTGTAGTTGTTTTTTTTTATATAGTTATTGTTTCATTTTTTATTGTTATGCGAACAGTTTATTTTTGTAATTTACAAAAGCTTCGCGTGAAATACAATAGAAAGCACTAAAAAAAACTTAAAAAAAAAAAAGGGGTACTCATTGGACTGTGCTGGAATGTTAGAAAGCCATTCTTACCATGGAGAGGAGCGTTTTGTAACTAGTCTGTACTTTCACATAATAAAATAAAATGTAACATTTCAATATAACTTGATAGTACTATTTAAAAAAATAGAGCAGTGCAATAAGTGCATAAGCACCAAAATTATATATATATATATATATATATATATATATATATATATACATACATACATATATATGAGTTCGGCTTCCGTTTTTGGAATACTAGTTTCAATTTGTGTGGTCGATTTTCGGCAGTTGTAACTCGATTTTACAGGGTAAATATTGCAGCTATTGGGACAAGTGTATTTTCTTGATTGGGTGTGAAAAAAATATGCGTTCTTTTTCGTGTATTTTGTCTTCTGTTTGGCGGGCGTTTACTATTTATTCGGTTGTTCTAAATAAGTGACGAATCGTCAAATATAGTAGCTATAATCACAGGGTTCTTGCTCAGGAAGTCATTATCCTTTCATGGAGGAGGTATAGGTTAGTTGTTGTCGCCTGAAGCGCCTCCACCAAGGAATACCGACGTATTTAAACATTGCTATTTTTATACTCGTTCAGAATTGACACTTTTGGAGACAGCTGGACTTTCTACTTTAAACTCGACCTTGTGTCACATGGTTGTCTCTCTTTTTCTCACGCATGTGGTGCAATCATTTGCGGTCAGTGTTGTTGCACTGATCTATTTGTTGTTGTGTATCTCTCACTCTAACATTATTTCATCAAGTTACACATTGTGACCCTGAAAGGATGACCCATCCCCCATCCTTTCTTCTTCTTCTAACCTACAAAAGTGGCACAAAAGAAACAATACGTACGTAGTAAATACGCACGCGATGTGACGTCTTTGGAACATTTTTATCGAAGCATGCATCACATTGAGAAATTTGTGTTAATTAAATCGTAGTGATGACATTTTTGCCTGTGAATCAATATCAGACGCGTCTTATTTCAAAGAAGGACGCTCCTTGAAAATCTTATTAAAAATAGACTGGTCTTCTCAACAAATGGAAGCTCTCAAACTTTATTTTTGTGCCAATTTCATTGTCGCATCCAAGGTAAAACAATACGATTAACTGATCGGTCGTACTTAATTCTTTGGAGGACGTGTGTGGGTTCAAGCTGAGATCAAAGTATAGTATTCTATGTCCTCGGTCGGAGGAGAAGAATTAAAAATAAAAACATATTCCAATCCAGAGTGCTTTGGGGGAGATTTTTTTTTGTGTAGTGACAAGAGTGCTTGTTAAGATAAAGTCGACAGATCGATGTTTTTAAATATGTCGTTTTAAGCAAAATTTTACTTGTCATGCCGAAAATATTAATATATCCAAAAATAACGAAAGTTCATCAAGTAGAACAACTGCTATTGTGTTTTTAAAAACCTGTGTTCACTGTTCCGAGTTATATCCTCCGTGTGACTCTTCATGTAACAAAAATGCAATTTTACCCAGTTTTCCGTAAAAATTACTTTTAACTATAAATAATTTCCTACTCGGTAAATTGTAATTTTTGGATATATTACTATTTTCGACATGACAAGTACGTAATATTGTTTTTGCTTAAAACGACATATAAAAATCGATATGTCGATTCTGTCTTAAGGTTCCGAGGCAAGTAATTAAGGGCCCATAAGCTTCGCCCTTAGTTAGAATCAACGTGTAGCATCTGTGAGATAAATTATGAAAAAGAGAAAAGAACGGTGCTTGGACAAATAGTTTAAAATGCGTCTGGTTAAACGTAGTTAGACAGAGGAACGACCCCCCCCTACACTTTTGTAAAATTGTACATGTTTTATTTTTTGCAAATAATGAGTGTTTTGTTCTCGATCAGGAGAGGAGAAGAAACGGGTATTTTTAACAATAGTCAACAAAACTTGCCTTTTTAAAAATGCTCGAAGAAATTTTTGATCGAGGCAGTTTTATTTTTGTACTGGAGGTAGGAATATCTCCCACATTAAAAATTAACCTTGTCTCTAACTAGCCCTTGTGGGGAGGCAAATACATGCGCCCTCTCTCTCTCGTCGTTAAACTCAAATGTACATGCTTTCTTTTCTTTTCTTTTTTTAACTCCTTTTTTTATTTTCTATCTTTAATTTTAGTTTTAGTAACCTAATTATTGATACCATATATTTCCAGGTATTTCTTGTTTTTTTTTTTTTTTCATGTTTAATACTTTTTCTTGAGATCTAGTAGCAGCAATTACCATTCATCGTATCTTCCCCTCCTTCCCCTCTGCCTCATTAACGATCAATTTATGAATGGAGTGGAAGAGTGAATTTATTAAAAATTAAATGTACATACTCGGAGTTGCCTGGGAGTGTTTTAACTTTGATTTCTATTTTGTATTTTCATGCGTTTTTATCTATTTTCTTAAATTATTATTATCATTGTATTTTTATTATTTTTCCCCACAAATTATTATTGTCAAAATAGGATTTTGAAAGTTAAATTTAATTATTTGAAGTTTAATCATGAATTGAGTTACAAAACAATAACTAATTGTTTGTCTTAATCTTCATATATAAAATTATTTAATGTATTGTTAAATAGCTTCTAAAAACTTTCAACCTGTTAATATCTGAGAAGTAGTCAAGGATTTTAAAGTCAGCTTAAATGACTTTCTAGTTGACAGTTTAAATGCTTTCAAATTCCTATAAAATTTCGTTAGATCGTGAAGTAATTCGTTATGTGTATTTCAACTATTAACACAATGGTAGCATTGCATACTTGTTTACGAATAAAGCAAAATGCATTCTGGCGGATTTGATTTTGTAATTAAATTATTTTTATAATTAGGATTGCATTTTTGATTTCAGCAGTAAATAATTAAATACGATTACATTTAAAAATAGAATTGAAAGACGAGAAACACACACTAGACGTGATCACATAATTTTGTTCAAAAGAAATTTGATTTCTCTGCACTTTTAAAAATATTTTACGTGTTGGGAGAACAAAATGCACTTCCTCTTTACGACGTTATTACATTATTGTAATACACGTTGGCACTGTACACAATGATTTCAGCACTATTAATAAATATGAAAACATTATTTGATTAACTTTATATAATGGCAATTATTTAGTTTTAGATGTTCCTTTGCACAAAACCGGAAGAATATGAAATGGAAACTCCAAAAAATATTATAACGGAAGAAACGTAATTTCTGATAATCAATTAATCAATTCCGTATGTTAAACTAATGATGTGGTTGTAATTCGAGATTGGATGCCAATTAAAAAATAAAATGAACAAAATTAATGTATATGTTTTGTCAAAAATGCTCATGCATTTAAAAATAGAATTGAAATAGTTTTCACACAGTTTTTAAGGAAACTTTTTCTTTTTTTTTTTTTTTTTGCAATACAATATTATATATTTAAGAATAATGTTATTAATATTTGACTTTTTCTCTGGCAAAATGCCAATATTTAAGCTCTATTATTTCGATATTAAATTCCAGGACTCCATTTCTTTTTTTTTCTTTTTTTTAGTATTGTTTTTTAAATTTTTTTTTAATTTATTATTTTGCATTCAGGTTTAATTATTTTTAAGAATAACATTGAATATTTTTACTGACTTAAAATAATTACTTCAATTGAAGATTTTATTAAAGGTATTTGAGCAAATGATTTGTTGACTAAACTATCTAATATTTCACTATCTTTTCTGTCCTCGGTCAGTGAATGAGACATCCTTCTAGACTGAGACATTTTTTATTTATGTCTCATCTCATTTTGGATTTTCCTCATATTAAAAATTAACCTTATGTCTAACTCTGCCCTCGTGGGGAGGTAAATAAATCGAGAATTACTGTTTGCAAACCAACTGTTTTATTTTTTAATGTCAATATAAAATATTAGTCACTGAATTTTTAAATAAATTTAAAAAAAAAATACCGTATTGCTCCTAGTTTACGTGCTCCCTCACGTGTGCAGTCAGATACAAGTCTGTTTTAATATGGGCACTTTGAATTGATACAAAACTATAATTTGACTCAGTCGAGAAAGATTTCTCTTCTGCTGAGTGAAGACAGAACAGGTCATGATTTTGATCTTAAACGCGAAGGCCACATCATAATGTCACCTTACGATCTGTTGGGAATTGTCGATTTACAGGTTATTTTAAGCATTAGATTTGTCTTTGAGGTTGTCCCCCCCCCCCACATGTTATCTTGGTAATATAATAATTAGGGTGTTTCCTTGGGAGGGGGGGGGGATAAAAACGAATATACACAAATACAACTTGCCTTTCACCAAGGGCAGTTGGAGACAAGATTAGGTTTTAATATGAAGAGGAGTTATTCTGGATTTGGAACGAAACAATAAAAATTGCCTCAGTTTATAATTTTTCCTCCTCTGACCGAGATCAGAACATACTGCATTTTGATTCTAGTTTGTGAAATACTGTTTTTAAGTTGTTTTTTTTTTCTTTTTCGCACAATTTCTAAATTTTTAAATTCTACTTTTTACTTATTTGTTTTATGTTTATATATAATTTTAACAAAGTAAAACGGTTTAAGTTCCACAAGTACGGACTGTAAAGTAAGAGTTTTACTTTTTGTGTTTTGAAAACAGGGAGAGTTGTCTAATTATATAAATTTTATAGATAAAATATATTACATTTCGATTAAAACTTTTATCCAATTTAAAAAGTTTTAAAACTGACACATGGTGGATATTGTTGTCCTGCGAGAGAAAGAGAGAGGGGTGAGGAGGAGAGACTGGACTGACTCCCTTTTTTTTTCTTTTTTTTTTTAAATTGACCTATCTTTTTGCTCGGCATGTCATGCTTAAACAAAACAGACAACCATAATTTTCGTTTCTACTTTTCGGTACTACTCACCATATTAAAAAAAAAAAAATTTTTTGGTAAAATTTCGTTTTCTTTAAAATGTTTTTAGTTATGTCATTTTGTTATGAACTTTTATTGTTCGAGGGGGCGTACAAACACAATAAAATGCGATAGAAAAAAAGTAACCACTCGTATTTTATTTTTATCTTAGAAAATAAACGACAAAGAATGCAATTGCAACCGTCTATACCGTAAAAACGAGGTTGCGTAATAATATTGGCTTAAAAAAAAATTTGGCGGTTGGAAAGCCTGATTAGAGGTTTTGGTAATCATGAAGAAAGAGAGAGCCTGTTTCCTCCGTTTGCCTATAGGTGGCGTTAATGTCTGTCCACCCAGTTACGGAAGCACAAAATGTATATAATGGCACCGTTGAAATAAAAATAAATGTTTTTATTATATCTTAATTTTAAAATTTTTTTTTTTTTTTTTTTTTTTTTTTGCAAACATATTTAAGTTTTATTTTGTTTTGTTTTCGCAAACATATTTAAGTTTTATTTTTCCAAACATTTACGTTTTGTTGCTGGTTTATTTTCAAACATTTACGTTATTTTTGTTTTAATTTTTTTTTTTTTTTTTGCAAGCATAAATTAAATGTTTTTGCTATATTTTTCTTTTAAACATATTTATGGGTACAACCGTTTTTCCGCGAGTATTTTTTACGTTCTTATAATAAAAAAAGTCAACGTTTTTTCTTTTATCTTTTTTTTTATTGACCCCCCCTCTTTTTTCTTAATTTTTCTGGACTTATTTTACTTTTTCCGCGAGTATTTATATATATATTTGAAAAGGGATATTGTAAAACCTGAATATTACTTGAAACTACTATAAAAAAAAAAAAAAAATAACGCGGTACAATAAGTGCATAAGCAAACTTTTCTAAAAGAAAAATATTTCAAAAATATTTAGTTTATGCCTGCAAAAAAAAAAACAACAAAAAAACGTAAAAACAAAAAAAAAACGTAAATGTTTGAAAATAAACTAGCAACAAAACGTAAATGTTTGGAAAAATAAAACTTAAATATGTTTGCAAAAACAACAACAAAAAAACAAACGTAAATATGTTTGAAAAAACAAACAAACAAACTTAAATATGTTTGCAAAAAACAAACAAACAAAAAAAAAACGTTTAAAATTAAACATTTATTTTTATTTCAACGGTGCCATTATATACATTTTGTGCTTCCGTAACTGGGTGGACAGACATTAACGCCACCTATAGTCAAACGGAGGAAACAGGCTCTCTCTTTCTTCACGATTACCGAGGTTTTCTTCGTTGGAAAAATGTTTTCAACGCAGAAATTACTGTAACACATAGATTCGAAAAAGTTATCAAAAACAAATAAATGTTATCAAAGGCAAGATAAGTTACTTTTCTACCTAACTGGATATGTTTTTAGTGTTTTTATTCAATGTAACATATTTATTCAGCTTGAAAAACATAGTGTTTACTGATGTATTGGAAAATTTAAAATGGCGGCCGCGGCCGACTCTCTTTCACACGGTAAGTTTGGGAAAAGGAGTTAAAAATAAAAAAAGATGCAAAATACTGTTAAAAACCAACCGAATATATGTCAGCCAATGTTACGGTAACATATATTGAGCGAGTTTTTAACCGTATTTTGTCTAGTTTTTTATTTATAACTCCTTTTCCCAAACTTACCGTGTCAAAGAGAGAGTCGGCCGCCATTTTAAATTTTCCAATACATATCGGTAAACATTGTATATTTTTCGAGCTGAATAAACATGTTACATTAAATAAAAATACCAAAAACATATCCAGCTAGGTAGAAAAGTAACTTATCTTACCTTTGATAACATTTATTTGTTATAAAATTGGTTTTTTGGGGGGGGGGGTTTTTTTGGTTTTTTTGATAACTTTTTCGAATCTATGTGTACAGTAATACAAACCCGAAAACTCATAGCCTCCATCAAAAAAAAATCAAAGGGAAAATTCTGACAAGTTTCCGACTAACTTACTTATTTCCGTCCCATGAGTGCAAAGTGAGACACAAGGTCGTTTTTTTTTTTTTTTTTTTTTTTATGTTGTAGGAAAATCTAACCCTTTAAAAAGGTGCATTCTGGTCAAGACAAAAATGTCTGCATATTACCCCACCAGGAAGACATTCTCCTAAGCATCGCCTCCTCCTTCAGAAGGAGGATCATTTTATTGGCGGGCACCTTTATCAGGGAATGTCGACGGGTCCGAAAAGGTAACTTGGTGTTTCTAAACTACCAGAACGAAATTTTGTAGTCGATAAATGGAATTTTCGGATAAAAAAACAAAGGGATCTCTCTGCTTATTATTATTTATTTATCTTTTTATTTTTTTGTCAATTATTACAATGTTAGCTTCCAAATTATGTAGTCGATATTACCTGAATATTACTGAATTATTAAAAAAAAATTTAATCGTGTTAACAGGTGAATAATTACGGGCACCTTGCTCCATTTTGAACTCTCCTGTGTCTTAATTATTAAAGAA
Source organism: Euprymna scolopes (assembly GCF_053919585.1). Lineage (NCBI taxonomy): Eukaryota > Metazoa > Mollusca > Cephalopoda > Sepiida > Sepiolidae > Euprymna > Euprymna scolopes. The sequence goes on from NC_136482.1 coordinate 139,511,335, forward strand.
GACCATTTAATTTATTTTATTTATTCAGGATAAAAAAATTAAAGAAGTAAAACTTTAAGGAAACAATTAAGGGTATTTTTTTACGACTTGCCCCAACGTAGTATAAACACTCCCAACCTTCTCATGTTAAGAACGGCTTTCGGAATAAACAGCCTCAATCTCGAAAGCTGTTCTTAACATGGAGAGGTGGGGGTGGGGGCAGTATTCCGAAAGGCGTTCTTAACATGGGGAGGTTAGAGTGTTTATTCTACGTTGGGGCAAGTCATAAAAAAATACCCAATTAAGTTTTCTTTGTGAGTCAAACTACGCGTGAAACGCATTCTGAAGTCAACCGTTCGTTAGGTGTATCAGAATTTTGGGGGAATTTTTGACACCCTTAACAGAAAACTGCGAATAAAATATAAAAAAACTCGTAATTTCTCTTTTTAAAGTGGGTTGTTTATTTTCTGTATGGAATATACTTCCAAAATAAACTATTAAAGTTGTTTAAAAAATAATAGAAATATTATTTTTTATTAAAAAAAAAAAAAGTGCCGGTGCGCGTTCAACCAGCCATTTTTTTAAAGCATGAAATCAATTGAATTTTACGAGTGAATTTTTTTTTTTCAATTTTTAAACTTTAAAAATCTATCAAAATTTTCCTATTGGTTCAATTTTTACAATATTTTCAGTCAATGTGAAATTTTATGCTCTTTGCAATAAACCGAATATAATATCTTAGACAAACTTTTTTTTTTAATTAACCCCCATCTCCATTTTTAAATGTCTATTAAAATTTAAATAATTAATTTACGTACCAAAGTTTTATATATCACAAATTGAAGATAAAGGATCAATAAATAAAATAATTTTTAATTTTAATTTAAAAAAAATAATTTAAAAAAATTAAAAAAAAAAAAAAGAAGTGTTTTTTGGAAATTTACCTGTAAAGTCCAAAGTGTAAAACCTTTTTTTTTTTTTAACCACGTTGATTTTTTTTTTTTTTTTTTTAATGAAAGCTCATGTTATCGTCAAGTAAATACCGGACGCTGACGGCAATTTTTTCTATTTCATTGAATGTTTTCTTTTGTAGATATAAAAAGAAACAATTCACTCGATAAAGTAGAAATTAGATATAATAATCAAAAACTCGTGTATTTAATTAAGAGAATTCATTAAGAGAAAAAAAAAATCGGTCGACTTGATTTTTTGTTTAACGGAAAAAACTTATAAGTGAATGTGTGCTTTTTTTTTTTTTTTTTTTTTTTTTTTTTTTTTTTTAGCTATGGAGGCACCAAGATACTAATTTTGGTTAACAGCACGCAATAAAAAGACATATTAATTCTGGCGTTTATAAATCATCGTAAGATAATCGCGAAAAAACCGCCAGATTTCTCTCCCTTTATTTGAACAGTCAATAAATTTGAGTTCTCGATTTTTGGAATCCTTGTTTAAAAAAATATTTTATTTAAAAAGGACATGGAATATAAGTATAAATATGGATAAATTCTTAACAATGAACAATGGAAGTACACATTAAATAGAATTTTTTATAGGTAAGTGATTTTTTGGAATTTATATTTATTTTTTATAATCGAACTAAGTAAAATTTCATTGATTTTCTTTAAATCTTTTTTAAAGAAAACCGATTTAAAATAACAAATATTGCATAATTTGCTATCAAACTTGTTATTTTTAAAAAATTTGGTCCTTGCTCCTTTAATTGAAAAAAAAATTAGGGTTTGAATTATATTTTTTAAGTAGTTATAAGCTTCGAAAGATAGTAAATTGGTTTATTGAAGTTCATATACGGCATTTTTAATGGCCGATTCTGATACACCTAGTCAACTGTATGTATGTGCACCCAACATGACGCAATAAATATATCGCTAAGTAAGTACCAACTTCTAAAGATTAAGGGTTCAATTTTCATTACAGGCTATACTAAGATCATTTTAAAAAATTACTTGGTACTTGTACAGTTTAGTCAAGACATTAAAAAAATGAAAATATCGAAAAAATGTTTATATTGTACGTATCTGTTTTGGACTGAAGATCTCTGAAAAAAATTTCATTTAATTTGATTGAGTAGTTTTGTTTTTTTTTACAGCGGAAAAACATGTTCTTATGAGAGCGCGTTGAAGATAGCCATTGTGAAATTTGCTGAACATGCCACGGGGAGATAACTCCATGTAAACCACCAATACTCCCTCCCCATCTTTAATTCTAACTTTTCTTCCTAAAAATCGAACCTTTTGCTCGGTATCATAACAAATTGTTTTTTCGCTGTAAAAAAATTACTTGATGAAATTAAGTGAAATTTTTTTTTTTCAGAGAACTTCGTTCCATAACAGATGCGTACAATATAACCTGTTTTCGATATTTTCATTTTTTAATGTCTTGACTAAACTGTACAAGTACCAATTACTTAAGACTTCTATTGGGCCCTCACTGACGGAACGATAACAATCTGGATTAAATAAGGGGTTCGGTTTGAACTTCCGTGCAGATTTTTGAGTTCTACAAGGCGCACTTGGAAAAGGTTGGAGGTTACATCAGCTGAAACCTTGTGATAATAATGCCCAAAATGAGAACAGTTGTCTGAATAATACAAATAATAGAAATTGTCAATCCTATACGTTATATAAAAAAATCCAAAGCATAATACTGATGATGATATGTTCAGTCTCTTGGGAGGATACTATTAAATTTATTGTTTTCAGGCGAGGGTCAAAGTGTAGTTCTTGGCAAGAGGGAGGAGAAATCCATCTAGACTGCAGCAACGGTTTCTCATGTAGTTGTTGTCGCTCTCATTATACTTTCGATTTTTCTCGCTTACATCCCTCTATTCCAAATTTGTAGCTGTGGGCTGATATCAGTGGACCCTTTTTTTTTTTTTTTGTATCAAAACGGTCTTTAACAATGTTTTGTTTTTTGTTTGTTTGTTTGTTTGTTTTTTTCTAAGTTTAACCTATTTCAAACTCATATAAATTATTGCACAATAAAAATAATTAAATTAAAACAAAAGTTATTTTTCTTTTTTCAAATTATTTAATCAAGTAAAAAAATGCCATTTTTTACTAAATTAATAAATTTACTCCAGCAAATTACCTAAACAAAAACATAAAAACTGAAGTGAACTTGAAAATACTATGCAATAAAAAAGTTTTTTAAATTTAGTAATTAAGTTAAAAAAAAAATGGAATTTTTACTTCGAAATAAGAAAAATGATTTGTTTTAATTTAATTATAAAAATAATTTGTGCAATAATTTATATCAGTTGATTACTAAATTTAAAAAGCCATTTTTTGCAGAGTATTTTCAAATTAAATTCAGTTTTTACGATATTTTTGTTTCTTAAATTGTTAGTTAATTTACCAGAATAACTTTTTAAATTTAGTAATCAAGTAAAAATAATTTTGTTTTAATTTCATTATTTTTACTGTGCAATAATTTATATCAGTTTGAAATAGGTTAAACTTTAAAAAAAAAAAAAAAAAAAAAAAAAAACAGCATTGTTAATGAATGTTTTGGTACAAAAAAAAGTTAACTGATGTAGGCCCACTGCTACAAATTTGGAATTATGACATGTGATCGAGAAAAGGCGAAAGTAGAATCAAGGCTGAAAACCGAATGATTAAAAAAAAATTTTTTTTTTAAATCGGAAGTCCTGTCTGTGTGTGTCGTTTGGAGACTTGTTAAAACTTTAGACATTTGTTAAAGTTTTTGACTGTTTTGGAAGCCTTGGCATTTTTGCTAAGAACAATGTGAGAAATTCCATATACAACCACTATCTTTCTTTTAGGCCGGCCATACAGCTCTAGTAGCCGGTCTGTGATTGGTTTGAATTTGAATGTGTCAGGTGATTTGACTTGGCGCCTTTTTTGTATTCATGCATTTATTTTTCAGTCTAAGAAACACGGAACGGGACAGACTGAAACCACAGCGGTTCTCTCTCTAGGGAGCCAGGACAATTCCTTCATGGACACCAAACAGTCAGTGAATGAAGGACACATCTCTACAAGCAGAGACAACTTATATTGCTGAATCAATTCAGATCAAGAATGACATTCAAAAAACTGTTTGTCATGTTTATTGTCCAAATATTGGATCTTATCTCATTTCTTCTTGAGTCCCAAGGGGCTCATATTATGCCTGATTATAGGCGCCATCATTCCCGCCGTGTTCTCCATGATCTTCATTCCAACAATAGGAATTCGCACTAAAAGCTCCATGCGTATGGTAGCAAATCGGACCACCGTTTTGCAAAAGGACTATACCAGAACCAAAGAACTTTCATTGCTGTTACTTGTGAATAAATTTTGAGTTTAAAGGTATGGCTTTTGTTTGTGGAATTCATTTGCTTCTGCAGCGAGGAAATTGAGTGTGTAGAAAAGAATTTACAACAAAGTGTGTTATCTGTTTTGATACTTCATCTTTCCTGTCCTCGTTCAGTGAAGGAGAAACCCTTCTAGATTAAAGTAATTTTTATTTTTGTCCCAATTCAGAGTGCATCTTTTGGAAAAGTTGGATTACCTCCTGCATTAACAACCGATCTTCTGGCTTATTCTGCTCTTGTGGGGAGGTAAATATATAGAGACTATTGTGTGTTTACATATATCTCTATATCTATCTCCTTTTATATCCAAGACATTTTGTGTGAGTTCTTTCCTATGGACTCCGAAATGAATGGGCCAATTTAAAAAAAAAAATTCACACAAATGTACTTTATGTGTCTGGGAATGTTCTTAGATAGATTTTATATCAGAATCCTTCCGATAAGTAGCGATAATTAAAAAAATCCGATTAAAGAAGGAACAGTCTGATTTTGATAACATCAAACAAGTGCATTTGAGAAGTTTTATCACCATAAAAGCAGAAGGGCCCAGCATGTAAAATCAACAGTAGGTTCTTTGGTGAAACATAGGCACGTTCGAAATGAATGTTTCTATTTAGAGTACAATTGAACCATGATACTTGACTTTTGCATTTTAAACTTTAATTCAAGCCATTATATAAAAACAATTTCATAAAATCAACAGTATTTTGTAGACTACAATGAATTAATTAATTGTGGATTCAGTCACTGCGAGGGGCATGTTAAACTTTCTCCTTGTGTGTCTCGATGTGTCCCTGACTAGAGCAGGAAATCAATCGATTTGATTGAAAATGGTGATTTCACCAATTTCAGTAACAATAAAGTATGGGAAATGTGGAACATTCGTAGATCCTCATTCAATCATGGGCAACGTCTGATATCTCTGCTAGTATAAATATATATATATATATATATATATATAAACAAATGCCAGAGGTTGCTCCTCTTCCTAAAATGTATTGATTAACAACATACTTTGCTTTTAGGATAACCTACAATTCATGAACACCAAAAGAATCACAAATCATAACCATATATGGTAAAAATATTCTGCAAATAATCATCATCTCTTTCTGCTTTGTATTGGAACCACTTGCAAGATTTTACAAGTATGTTGTAATATTTTCATTAAGCTTAACTTTGTTTGGAGTAAAGCTATAGGTATGGAGCGCCAGATGAGGAGAAAACTAACAATGGTAATAATTTTCAAGAAACTGACAATTTATTAAAACTAACAACGGTAATAATTTATTAAAATTGGTTAGTCTGTGAGCGATCTGTTGCCTCATTGTGGGCAGAATATGAACATGAAAAGAGATATTTTGTATGAATTTTCTTAGGGTAATGATCAAAGTGTAGTATCATATATTTATATATGAAATTCATTTTTAACCATTGGGGATATTTAAAGTGGGGTAGCCCCATAGAGTGAATGTGGTATTGTGGTGGCTGCTGAAATGAAAGTATGGATAAATGGTGAACAAATGAAATGAACAGTTCTTCAACAAACGGATCAAAATGCGTTAAGAGTAGAATACACTGAGAGTTACCAACAAACACCCTTTCTACTCCCCACATCTTTTTTTATTTGTGAATAAATAATTAAAAATGTAGTATCTGTTCTTCTCAACTGGATTAATTTTTATTTTCATCACAATCCCGAGTGCCCAATTTTTGGTAAGCTGAATTCCCCCCACATTAAAAACTGACCATGTTATCTCTAAGTTTGTGCTCGTTGTGAGGATGAAAGTAAATGGGGACAGCATGATTATGAACTATGGTATCTCTGCTTTAATTTTCAAGGTGACAAACTTTGCAAATAAAATTGATTTTTATAAAACAAATTTTTTTTATAATTTAAAAGTTTATCAAGGAAAATTTCATGTGTGTTTTCTGATGCTTCCCTTCCCTTAAAATAGACCAAAACAAGAATAGATATTCTTAATATTTAATAAGCATGACAGACTAACTGATGGGTAGATCTCCATACAGAGATTGAATCGTTGCATCTAAAATAAAATGTGTTCATTCAATCTGCACAGTTTGTGATGAAAACACTCTTTAAATGGAAATGTGACAGATTAACATGTATAGCCTTTCATAGAGTTGTCTGCAGAAATTTAATAAGGTGCATGATTGGCCTCATGGAGTCCACCACTCAAATATTGAAGATACCCTGTTCAACTCCAGTCCTTATTTATTGTGGTCAATTGCTTTTGAACCTACAGCTCTGTGTAAAGTATCAATTTGTGTTCAATTCATAAAGAAACATCAAATTGCTCATTATGCAACCAAGAGATAGCTGTGAAACATGAATTAATTGAATGTCAGAAATACAAAGATATCCAAAACAAATACTACAAACTAACAAGCATCAGGAAATTATTTCAGGTCACAACATGTCTAATCATAGAATATCTGAAAGAAATGCAACTTTTTAAATTATATTATAAACAAATAAAATTCAAAAACAAACCACTTTGAAAACAACTGGAGGATTGAAGACAAATGAATTTGGAAGCAATTGGAAATTTAAAGAATACTATCTCAAAAGCAACTAGAAATATTGAGGCAAAAAATTCTATAAACTATTTTATAATAGAAAATAGAAAAAATTCTATAAACTATTTTATAATAGAAAATAGGTTTAAAAAATAGGAAAAAGTTTCTGACTTGAAATGACTCTTTTGAGGTTGATAGGTCATTAATAGGACTATGACAACAGATTATTCTTATTGTTTTGACTCTCGAGTGTATATCGGACACAGACACAGTTAGACACAGTTAATCAACTGAGAACCACATCACTGTATATAAAAGCATATAAGATATCAACGGATAGACACTCGAGATCCAATACAATAAAAAGAATATGCTGTTGTCCTAGCCCTAATCATTAAACACAACGAACCAACCTGTTATGGATCTTTTTATCATTTTGCTTTTTAACATAAGCAAATATAACAGAGTGCATGTTATAATAATAAAAAAAAAATAACTCAAAATGCAGAATTGATAGGTTTGAGCTTGTTTACCTGCAGACAGTCCACACTAGGGGTGTTGGACAACAGTTTAGTCTGTAATTTCATTTTGATTGCTGTCATTGTGTCACATCTAAATTCTTTGGAGGTTGATTTGACAATGATGATGATTGGTTGAAACTTTTTGAGGAGATGATCGCTTATTTGGCTGGATTGTCGGTTTTATTCTGCTGGATGGAACATTGTCTCATAAGGAATGCATTTGTCTGAGGTGGATTGTTGCTAATTACGAATAATTAATGCAAAAACATTTGTATTCAAGAAACGGTTCTTTATTTACTATCCTACATACCTTATTCAGAAAGAGATTATTTTTAAGAGTTCACATTTCAATGTTTATCTCGACTCACTTTTGAACCAATTCTTTGAACTAATTCTTAAAAAGATGTTGCGTACCATCTAGATTCTTCAAGGGTTCATATAACAATGATAGTGATTGTCTAAAACTAAGAGATGAAAACTTTCTTGACCAAATCTGCTGAACAGGACACGTCACTAATGCGTGATTCTTTATAGAACGACATATCTATCATTGGATTGTTGTTGATTATAAATACAAGGAGTGTTCCAAAAGTAATGCCTCCTATTTTTTATTCTGCCTGAATAGATCAGAGGGGATTGCAAATTGCATTGTTATGATGACTGAACTTATGCATTCATGGCCTGAAAGTTTCATCTCTCTGTTGCAGTTAGTGAAACTCCAAGAAAGTAACATCTATCATGGATGTACATTAGAAGCAGAAATCTGTCATTGAATTCCTGGCAAAATTGCATTTAGAATGGTGGTGACTGTAGAAAAATAAATTCTGGAGCACAAAAGTTTGCTCGTTTTAATGGTACCACTTCCATCTTTGTAGCTTTTCAACTTTTTGAGTTAAAAAAAAATAGGAGGCTTTATTTTTGGAACAACCCTCATAACGAAGCATACTCCAGAAGCCCTTGTGCAGTCATCCTTCATCGCTGACAAAAAAGTGGATTGAGAATGGTAGTGACTATGTTAAAGAATAAATTCTGGTGCTCAAAAGGTTACTCATTTTAATGGTACCACCTCTATCTTTGTAGCTCTTCAACTTTTTGAGTTAAAAAAAATTGGAAGCTTTACTTTTGGAATGACCCTTGTAATAAATGCAAGTACATTTTCACTCGAGATGCATAATTTTTAAAACCTTTATTTTCTAGGTACATTATTCAGGCAGAAATAGATAAACTATATTCTTATGCAGTCATTTCAATATTCATTTCACCTCTCTTCTAAACAAATTCTGTTTTGGTCTTCTAATGCCTATCCATTTTGAACTTTTAAAGTTCTTGATAAACTTACATTTGTCCTCTTTAAGGTAATAAAAAAACTGCAGAAAAGATTAAATATTCACAATCTCAGTATATTCCACCTTAATTTTAATCCAAAATCTTGGGAAATTTGATGACTCAAATATATTTTTAAAACCAGAAATTACTCAGGAGCAGCCATTTAAAAAAGTAAAACATCTTGCCGACTGTCAATAAAATTAAAATGTTTGTATTTTTTGTGTGACTTGGTACTAATATTTGGGGACTGTTGTTGTAGAGCATGGAATCAAAATGGTTGGTATGGGTGAGATGCTTTTTGATTGAAGATAGAGGGTGTCTATGTCTACCTCCTTTTAATATTGCAATTATCATCTATACAGTAATACCTTATAATTCAAACTTAATTCCTAAAAACTGTTTGAATTTAAAGAGAAAAAATCTATTCAGAATTCTAAAACAATATTTTTTATAAGTAATAATGTAAAATGATTTAATTTGTTCCAAGGCAACCCATTATAATCATGTCAACTCCCCCTTACCTAATTTAAATCAAAGTGGCACTAGTAAATGTCATGATGCGTAAATCAATGGAAATTATGAAGATAACAAATATAAACAAAAAAGAAGAAAAGAAATGCAATGAAATAAAAATATTTCAAAACACATTTTCTTTAGGATCGCATTCACATTGTTTCAGGAATAACTAAATATTTGAGATGAGAATTGATAATTTGGATTATTCAAACTATTGTTTTCATCTTGAGTGTTATTTTCGCAATGTTTTCAGTGATGTAACCTCCAACTTCTTCAAGTGTATTTTGTCAAACTCTGGTATCTTTATGGCAAATCTTTCAATCCAAATAATACAAAATATGTATTTTATTTCAACATTATAACCCTCCAAAAAAGATTGACATGCCAAATAAATCAACTTTAGCAAACAGGAGAACAAGAGGTACTCCAGTATTTTGATTAAAAAAAAAAAACATGGCAATTTTTCAAATCAAAGCCTATGCATACAATGCAATAATGTATAGTAAGGCAGTCTTAATGTTCACATTCCAACAAATGTTCTGATTTTGAAGAAAATCGTCCAAATTTCGTATTGTTTAACGTCTGCGATATCACTATGTTTACCTCATTTTAAGATATCAAACATCATCACTCGGAGTACACAGGTGTCCTCATTCATTCCTGGGCAATTAGTTCATCTAATAATAGAATCGAATTGTATAACATTGTCTAATGCTCTACAACAAATTAGTCATTGGAACGAGATTAATACATCAACACAAAAGATACAGAGGCTACATCAACAGCTCTGAAAGATGAAAATGTAACACCTTGCCACGAAGACTGAAAGACCTATCATACAACTTTGCAAGAACTATGCTGAAGGGGTTTGAAGTGCTGTGTTGAGTGCTTTTGCATTAAACACCAAAAGAGATGAGTGCGTAGGTATCAGCCTGCACAAAGAAATGTCACTCAAATTTGCACCATCTGTAAATAGTGGTGTGGATTAGGAATTTACCCACCTGAGAGCTGCTTAGTGAGGAGGAAATTGATTCCTGACATTGTCTTATCTTGGTAATTGTGGAGAGTAACGTCACTGTTTTTTTTTTTTTTTCATCAATTCCTACTACTACTACTATTATTATTATATACAAAATATTATTCTAAGAAAAAAAACTTAAATTTCTTTTGTTTTAATTTTTTGTTTTATTGAAGTTTATAACCTAACCAATATCCATATCATTGCGTGGTGCATTAACAAGGCAATCTGTTGCCATTAAAAGGTTTAATACTCGTAATAGTAGTAGTAGTATTAGTAGTAGTTGGAGTTTATCATCATCGTCTTCATCATTATCAGTTTAACATTTGTTTTATATGCTGCCATGTGTTGCGCAGCTCTTAGAAACTGACTTTTAAACTAACCTATCTTTGACCAGGTCTTTATTTAGATCCCTCTTTTTCTCATATCTATATTTATCACTTTCTCCCATGCTTTCTTTGGTTATTCCTGTGAATTAACTTTACTACCTTAACTGTTTTACATCTACTAGCCCAAGTACTATCATCTATTCTTTTTAGGTATGTACAAAATGAATGACCCATCCATAAAATATATAAACAGTTTGATCCCTCCTTTCACTTAAAAATTTACTAAAATTCAGCAAATCAACCAATTTTAGTGAAATTTTTAGTATTTAATAATTAACGATCACAAAATATAATGAACTCATTATTTCTTTTTAAAATCTTAGTAAAAAATGTATTAATTTGTGTAAACAAAAACCTCTTGCAAAATTAAATTTTAAGTACTAAAAAAAGACAGATGAATTTGTGTTCGTTTGTTTTTTTATGAAACTGGAGCATCATAGATGTTAACAACTAAAAATTTTTTTTTTAATAGACATTATGAAAAAAGCCCCTAATGTCAGTGTTGATGAAATCAGTATAATTCAAACAAAAATTAATTTCTCGAATTAATGATATTATTAAACATTGTTTATTCAATATTTTCACTAAAATAAATAATATAATTGAAAATATACCCATACCCAGCGTTACAATTTTCAAAGAAGAAAAAAAATCAGCTTATACACAAGTATTTTTTTTTTTGCAATAACTAGGTGTTTTTTTTTTTAATCTAATATCTTAAGACTTTACTAAATTATCTTTGATATTATCCCAGAAAACTAATATTTATTTTTCAAGGGATTTTTACACTGAGTTTATGGAGCTTAATTTAGCTAATCTTTCAAGTTTTCGAAGCCGTCATGAAAACACTTTTCATTATAACATTTTTCTTTTTCATGGGTAAATGTATATTTTTTCCTTTTAGAGATTAACTTTAGACCTTAATCTTTTAAACACAATAAAAAAAAAATTGGAAACTTACAATAAATTATGATAAGCTGGTTTTCAAAACCATGGGCCCTATCATGGGCCACGATTAAATTGCGCGTACCTAATTCTTTCAATTTGACTATACCATTGAGGTCTCCAATTCTGCACACATTTTCTTATAATATTCAGATTTAATCTTTCTCTAAGGCCATCAAATCTAAACCTGTGTTTAAGGTTCACATTACATATCTATCATATCATTTTTCTTCATGCAACGCATGTCCTCAACCCTCACTGGCCAGGTTTCACTGCCATACATCATGACATTATGTACACATATCTGATAGACATGTGTACATAATGTAATGATTTCTTCGTCTGCTGTTCAGTAATAATAGAAGTTCACTGAACTTACTCCATTTAATCCTAACTCTTGCAATTTAATTTAAATTAGCATCTTTCAAAATTGATATTTAAGTTATGGAAAGTTTGTAAAGCGAATTTGACTATCTTTTGCTTTACATTCTTTTTTTTTTTTTTTTTTTTTTTTTTTTTCATATTATATAGTAAATATCAGAAGATGAAGGGGTGGAGGGCTTAGAGATACCAGAAACTAATCGGTTAAACAAGCTCAAATGCTAGAGAGGGGCATTTTGAAATAGTGTGTCAGTTAAAGCATTTGACATGAAGCATTCAGACAGATATTGTAGGAAGCTCTCAAAAGAAAAAGAAAGGAATGAATAGTTTTAATATCGATAATAAATTGTAATGCCATCAAAATGATTGCTGCATTTATTGCTGCAACTGCATATTTTCTACAGTCTGAAGAAGGTCAAAGAGTACAGTATCTAAAATGTGAATATAAAAATCCAAATTAGAACATGTTCAAAATATGTAACTTAAAGTAAATAGAATTCTATCTATTCTCATTAATAAGTAGTAGGACTCGCTTGTGTTTGCTGGGGGTTGATAAAGAAATAAAAGAGTTAAAAAATAATTGTGTCCCGGCTTTCTTTGACTCATCTTCTCTCTCTCTGTCTTTCTCTTTCTCTCCTTCTCTCTCGTGGACAAACGTGGCCAACTGTTTCAATACCATAGAATGAAAGAAACTAAGAAAGAAAAGCATGAAGTTGTCAGCTGATTACTGCGTTACGTAGTTTCAGTGTTATTTTCTGAACATTTATGAATATGAATATGTGGCGGATAAGTGTAGGAAATACTACCACCACCACTATTACTAATATGAGAATAAAAAAAAAAAAAAAGATAATGAAATATTTCTCCTGGTTTCACCAGATTGTACCTGCCCCTTTTCTTTGGTTTCCTCTGTCTTTTCTTCCTTTCAACCAATTGAATCAAAGACAAGCATAAAAAAGTAAATAAAAAGTACAAAAGAAAATAAGTAGGGCCAGGTAGGAAGTGGAGCCGACGAATCCATGTTGCCTTGGTGTAAACTCTTTGGTACTTCTGCAGTTTAAAGCCTGTTTTTCCCTGGGTCTCACTCTGCAATGCTCAGCGGATGATGGAAACCACCAGATCATACCGAACGAACGGAAGTCAATAAAAAAAAAAAAAAGAAAGAAAATAAAACAAACAACCTACTCTAATAATTTCATAAATTTTACTGTTTTATTTATTTTCTTAAGGCAACTGTGTGTTTTTTTTGCTTGTTTGTTTTTTTTTTTTTTGTGGGGGGTGGAGGTAATAAGTTTTGTTTCTTTGAATTAGTTAACAAATATATTTGTTTTGATTATGTATGGAAAGTTATTTTGGTATTTTTTTATGACCTACCTCAGCATAGTATAAACACTCATGTTAAGAACGGCTTTTAAGGTTGGGGGTGTTTATTCCAAAAGCCATTCTTAACATGGAGAGGTTGGGGGTATTTATTCAGAAAGCCGTTTTTAACATGGGGAGGTTGGGGTGTTTATACTGGAATTATTAATTTTTCTTCCTTGTTACAAGACTTGTTGCTTGAAGAAGTGCAATGATACTCTGCCCTTTTCTTTTCCTTTTAAACTCTTTCCTTTATTTTATTTTCTTCTTCCAATTTTTACCGTCTGCTTGCTTTTTGCTCACTTGGTATAATCCGGTGGGTTCTGTCATTTGCTGGGCGTTGCCAAGCGAGACTCACAGAAAAATGGGCCTTAAACTGTAGAAGTACCAACACTTTGTATTTCATTGCAAAACGGTCTCAAATACTACCACAAATGAAACAAAATTAAAATTCTTGGGTATTATAATGATTTATTTATGAAAATTGGACGCTTGTAGTTACATGTGACCTAAATAATCTATAATGTTTCTCCAACTCTTCTGAACCTTTTGTAACTAAAAAAAAAGTCTGATCTGAACAAATAAGACATTCAATTTAAATTGATGGCCTCAAAAAAGTATAAACCCACTAATCTCCACAACTGATGTGTTGTTGAGTAGTAGGGTAGACTGGGCTTTTTCTATCCCTGGTTGTCAGCATAAGAAATGGATAGATTGTAAATGAAAAGTCAACTTCTAAAGTAGATTAGTTCCAATGGATCAGGCCAAGATGTATCGCTTCTCGTGCCACATAAACCATTGCAAGCTGCCACATACTACACTGCTAAGTAATTCTGCTTTATGCTGAGAAATGCCACAAAAGCGTAGCATTCTGAATTTATTATGGATTATTTTGTTTTGAAATGGACAATCAAAAATGACAAAGGCCCAACAATAATCCATTCACATTCAGATGGTATAAAAACATTTTATTTTTTTAATGTATTTTATTATTTTCACAATTTCTATAGTCTTAGATAATTTGTTTTTTTTTGTCCATAGTTTGTTATCAATCTAGAAAATGTGATGCTCTAATGCTTAAATTAATTGATATGAGCCAATTATTGATGGTTAGGAAAATCAAATGGTAAGCTATAAAATTAAAACCTTAATAAGTGTCTCACTGTCTGCCAAACTTCAGCACCTGTCACATCGCTACAGTGTTGTGCCTTGTGCTTGTTTTACAAGTATTTCTGTACAATATGTTCTAATAAATTTATTGCACTTGTACCTCCTGCATGTAAATACCCCTGACCCAACTAACAGTAAAATCCCCTCCCCTCCTATCTGTTGAGGTCTCCAGATACTGAAAGATTTTCTATTCTAATAGCTTCTTTCCTTAGACTTCTTGCCTTTGGAATTTCTTTCCTGCTCTCTGTTTCCTCAATCATACTAACATGCAGAAATTTAAATGTAATATAAACAGACAGTTTGCTACCCAAAATTGCCCTTCCATAAATCTGGACTCTGTCCCATAGTCCCTTACATTTCAGTGGCAATATGCCTTGCTTGGGGTCAAATAAATAAATGTAAAAAAATACTTTACATTTATGAGAAGTGCAGTCAAAATGAAAATGGAAGATAACAAATGTATGTGAAATTAGTTGGATTATGACATAACATTTGTTGATTTATTGTGTCACTTTTGCACTAATACCTATTGGAGGGATATAAATCCAACTATTCTCTTTCTCATAATGGATAAAATAGGGTAACTAGACTCTACAGCCTTGAGAACAACAACCAATCTAAGAGAAGAAAAAAAAAATCCAAATCACAAAAACCTACAATTTGTTTATCATTAGTGTTGCAACATTCATTTGTATCCCCTCTTTATTATCAGTACGTTTATTTATTTTCAATTTTCTTTTTACGATTCTAACTGTCCCTTCTTTTTACGATTCTAACTGTAACTTCAATGATGATGGTTACCAACTTGTGCACTTCGATATAATTCTTCCTCACTGGTCAGTCCAACTGAGCTAATGAATAAGCTAAACATCTCATATGGACCAGCATTTTGAATGGCCTAAACAAATCCGAAGAGAACTAAATACCAAAGTTTTATGTATGACATGAAAAGATTCTGGAACCTTAGGAAGATGACTACACTTATTCCAGTAATCATAGAAGGCATTGGACACATGAAAACTACCTGGCAAATATACCCGGTGAACTAAGTGCATTCAGTTCTCTTCGGATTTGTTTAGGCCATTCAAAATGCTAGTCCATATGAGATGTTTAGCTTATTCATTAGCTCAGTTGGACTGACCAGTGAGGAAGAATTATATCAAAGTGCTTAGTTAAAATGATTTCTTTATTGCATTTTAAATCAAGTGAGAATAGTAGAATATGAAACTGCTAGCAGAATTATGTAGCATAAAGAAGACTAACAAAATACCCTCCGAAATTTTGTCAACTTGTTTTGGGAAGGTGATATATGTAACTTTAAGCAAAGATAGGATACTGCTCATCGAAATATTCTACTAGTTGTATGAACAAATTGATCAGAAATATTAATTAAATTTCTCCATTCATGTAAAATAAATATATTTACAAGGTGTCTTCAATAAGTTTCCAAACTTTTTATGTATCGGTATTTAAAATTGTTGTAAACTCTTGAAAATTCAGCATGTTAAGAAAATATTTAGTTGTCAAAGGTCAACTAAAGATAATTTTTTCCATAGAGCTCCATATATATATATATATATATATATATAAATTCGTATTCTTGTCTGTTTGTTTGTTCACAATTTAAACAAAAGGTCCATTACTTTAATGTTTCATTTATTTCTATATATATATATATAGTATGGTTCTTTCAAAATATACGATTAAGAGGTCATCTCATTTGCATATTATATTAAGGAAAATTGATTTTATTAAATAGCTGTATGTTAGTTTCTAGCAAGAGAGTTATTTTAAGTGTTCTATTTATGATTGTTATTTCATTAACTTTAAATAACAATTATATTGATAATATATTTAATTTAATTTAATTTATTTGGAATTATTACTTTCAACATCGATTTTTTTTTAGAAATGGGTAGAATTATTTCGCCTAATGAGTTTTTTTTTTATGTTCCGAAGTTCAAAAGATAAAAAAAGAGACACTTTCCCACATAAAATAATTTGGTAATCGCAATAAGTTTCTAGCGTGTAGACAGAAAAATGTTTTGCTTGATTTTTAAATATTAAAAAATTAAATAAATAAAACACTTAGGAATAAACGAAAAGATCTCATTTGTTTGTTTTTATTATTTTTGAAACGGTTATACAGAACCTATGAGTGTTCCGGAAATTGACCCCTCCCCCCCAAAAAAAAGTCAAAAATTTCTTCTATTTAGGAAAAAATCAAAACAAAAACAAGCCAATGAAAGGAATTCCATTATGTTCTTCAACTTTTCAAATGTGTTAATCTTTATAAACGTTATTATTTCTACACTGGGCAAAGTCGTTTGCAAATTAGCTTTTCCCTTTATTCGCGTTTCACGTTGGAGTTTGCCTACATGGCTTTTTTTTTTTTTTTGGTCACTCTGGCAATTCTGCTATTTTTATTGAAACAAAAGTTGTTTTGATTCATTTATTTTTTCTTTTATTTATTTTTTTTCTGGGTGGGGTCCAGCACACGAGCAACAAAAAGTGCTCAATATCTGGAGAATAGCTTCTTCTCTTTGTATTCATTCTGCCAAAATATCTGGTGTAGAGGGTATCATGTACTTCTTTTTTGGGGCGATTAGATTTACATATTTTTATCCGTTCTTTTATTTTTGAAATTGTTGTGGGGGTATCGACATTGCCCACAATGAAAATGATTAATATCCTTAGTATAGCAGGTTTGTTCCAACATGCAACTTCATGTCGACTCGGGCATTGCAGGGTACTCATGCTAGTGTGGATATATTTTTATATATATATATATATATATATATATATATATATATATATATATAAACGCACACACACACACATATATATATAATATATATAAACGCACACACACATATATATATAATATATATATATATAAACGCACACACACACATATATATAATATATATATATATATATATATAAACACACACACACACACACACATATATATAATATATATACACACACACACATATATATTATATATATATACACACACACACACACACACACACACACACACACAAGTTTTTGTTCATAGGAGTTAATTTCATAAACCTGTGTCTATAAAATAGTGCTCAATAATGATCAGAGCAATATATTAATATAAATTTTTATTTTTTTATTGAAAGTGTGTGTTCAACACTCGTATTAGTTTAATTTATTGAACATTTAATTAAAATATTATGAGTTATTTAATATTAGTAATTAGCAGATGTTTGATAATAATCATGCAGTTTAATTTTTCATTACAATCATTATGCATTGGTATATTTCTGTTAATAATGGTTGCAGTGTTAACATGTTTGAGAAAAACTCTCACCCACTATTCATGAATTAAAAATATTTTCTAATTTTGTTCATTCACAAAATTCTGGTTACTGCACATTATGCCCATTTCACAATATTTTCTCACTTGGCAAAAAAACAAAAAACAAACAAACAAAACGTGACTGTTTTCAGAATGGATTCTTGTTTTCTCTCTTGCCATAAAAACTGATGCTTATCAGATATAAGAATAAGATTGAACTTTGTTTAGTTCTACTGCTTGACCTCACCACCAGATTTATTTACATTATTTTTTTTCATACCATCATCTCACATCACATTCCCTTTAGTCCCAGAGGCATTGCTGACAAACAGGATATCCTTTGCCACTCCTTTCAATTTTCACTTGCTCTCATGCAGGCTTAAAATGACAAACTGGTCCATGTTGCTTTCTCACCTCTTTTTCTGCCAGCCAATCTTCTTTACATCATTTATTTTATGTGTATTAGAGAACTGTCTTTGTCAATGTACTCAATCTCACTGCAATCAAACAAAAGTGAGAACCGATAGTGATGATTATTTATGTGATTCCTGACAACATTGTTTGTTCTTGTAATTAATATTCATAATTTTATGATAGAATCTAATCTCAAATGCCTAAATTTTCCTTTAAAATTTTGATTGTTGCATTTTATTAAAAACATGTTTTCTTTGGAATATTACTTTAGCAAACACTATTGTTGAGTTATATAAAAAAAAATGAACTTTTCTATTTGGAAACCGTTATTTTAATTTTTATAAAAATCATTTCTGAAGTTAGAAAAAGAATGATGCATGACTAGCTTTTGTTTAAACTGGGTAAAATATGATTTAAAAAGTAGATTTGTGTAAAAAATAGTACTTCTTTTTCGATCAGATTTATTTTGTTGGCATAATCAAGTTGACACCTTGGTTCCTGTTAAATTACTGAAGTTAAGCAACATTGAACCAGGTCACTACTAAAATGGGTGAATATTTGAGAATTCGAGGTGCTGTATGTGCTCTCTGCTTATCTCTGCATTATTTTCAGTTGTCCTGGACTTCTTCTTGCTGCTGGACTCAAGCAGTGCTGATTCAGGAGAGGTGTGGTTGGATATTATGCAACCCTTGTCTCACAATTACACACGTAACCATCCGTACAAGAGTATCCATTGTCTTTCGAGATGAAACGGAGGTGGCATTGGTTTTCCTAATTTCTATTAGAATCAAGTTATTACAGAAGATACCATGTGAATGTTACCAACATATGGAACCAACTGGATCTGAACTCGGCACACTCAGGTCGTTGGTCCACATTATTATCCACTTCATGAGCGCCACCTTCCAAAATAGATTTAATATGGTTAAAATAACGTTTGAGATTGTATATTTTATGACACAATTTTTTGCTTTGGAGTAACTTACTGTCATATTTCGAAAAAGTTCTTTTAGTTGTGGACATGGGAGTATAAACAAATAATATGAATCAGAAGAAAAGAAAGCTGAAGATAAAAGCAATGAATTTAAAACAATTCCGATTTACAAAGTGGTTAATATCTTGTAAATTCTGTGAAAATGAAAACAAAGAAAACGGAATTTACTAAAAATGTAAACGAAATTAAGAAAAATAAGAAATGGAAAATATATATAAGGTGTTTTGGGCAGATTTAGTAACTATTAGTTATTTTGTGTTCAGCTTGGTTTGGCAATTCATTATGAAAATATAGCAGAACAGAGCCACATGTCATACAACATGCGATACAATCAATTTACCTGGAGAAACATTTGATGAACTAATTTCTCAAAATAGACCTAACAACTGACCATCTCATTAGTGTGATTTATCCCCATTGGACTATTTTCTTTGAGGATATGTAAAATCCCATGTCTATACTGATAAACCAGACACAATTGACTACTTTAAAGACCATATTGGACATATTATTGCCGAATTACAGCCTAATTTAATGCATAGAGTTTGAAAATTGAGCCTCTAGATGACACAATATATCTGTGAGCCATATGCCCAAAATTGTATTGAAATTATAAATGCTAAAATGAACCTTTGGAATAAACCATATATTTGTATTATTATAATTATTATTGCTATTAAAATTGTATGTATATATATATATATATATATATATATATATATATATATATATATATACAATTAAATTGTGATTCAATGAATTCCAAAAAACCCTTATTGAAATGTAGTTGTTGAGTTTCATATCAAAGATTTTTATTATTCTAAGCAAGACAAAGAAATACTTTAGAAAATTAATCTCCTTAAGCTATAGGTTTCGATGTCTACCATCTCATCAGAGGAGAGAAAATATTAGCAAATATTTATAAAGGTATGTACCCTATTTGCTAAAGTCAAAGTCAAAATTTATTTGCTCTATCTTGCATATCGAGCAATTATTATTTAGATGGGATAACTTATAGAATATTACCGCCAGTAATATTTTGTAAATCTTATAATTACAGGTTTCCATACCAACTGATTGTTAAATAAAAAAATTATTCTGAAGTGTATATATATATATATATATATATATATATATATATATATATATATATATATATATTATTCAATGTTTAAATTTCATTTTCACTCCAAACAAAGCACAGTGCTACTTTGATGTAGGGGACTACTATCGGGGATAGTAGTTGCAGGAATAGGATCTAGGGAGTTGAGCAGCAGGATGTCTATTCACATTACACTTGAATTTACTGCATGTCAGTATAGTTGGGAAAATATAAACCCAGAAGGCAGTTCCAGTCTAGCAGTTCTGGGGAAGAAACTATTAGAGTAGAAGGCCTTCTTACATTTAGGGATAGGGTTTGGTTGCTTGTTGAATTTGTCGGTGGTATTTACATCAAGGGCTTGTAGTTCGTCAGAGCATCCACCATTAAAATACTTGTAAAACATGCAGAGGGATGCAACTTGTCATCTGGATATATATATATATATATATATATATATATATATATATATAAATAAACTGAACTTTTGGATTACAGCTTGTATAATACTGTAAAATTAAAGTCTATGTAAATATTAATAATAATATTTATAAAACAGTTCCAATGAGGTAAAGAAATATGAGATAGAACAATATTAATAATGGAAAATTTGGAATTAAATTCAGTAAATTTTTAAAAAAATTACGACAAATTTATTATTCAACAAGGTATACAGAAATTTAAAGTTATTTCCTTAATCCATGGATTTTCAATAAATGGCTCATATCATCAGAGGAAATCTTTTTCTAATCTTGGCTTTTCATACAAGATTTTTAGTTTTTCAATATATGTGCTTAAAAGCAAAATTTATGACTCCCTATTAACATTATTTTGCTAAAAAACATTTCCTCTGATATGAGCCATTTATTGAAAATTCATGGATTAAAGAAATAATTAAAAAATTTTGTATACTTTGTCAAATAATAAATTTGTCAAAAATTTTTAATTTCAAATTTTCACTTATATATATAGTAGTTCTTATTTGTTCACAAACTCTTCGTAGACTTTTACAGATAGACCCCACTCATAACCATATACATTGTGAAACTACATTACTCAAAGTACTTGACTAAGTATATATCAATTAAATGTGGGGTCTGCGTTCACACTTGGTATTCATAAAAACGAAAGACATGTTACTTCACTTTATTTGCTTAGAGCAGGAGTACACATGGGTCCTCATTGATTCCTGGGAAATACTGGGCATATCTTGAGATTATAAATTTACCCAAAATTATTTCAATGTTACTTTACTTACATTCCCCCCTCCCCAATGATTGTTGAGCCCAACCTTAAAAATTGAATATTATAGAATGTAAAAAAGTACAAAATAAATAATACAGAGTTATAGACTAAGCATATAATGATTTCTTATTAAATCCCGGGCAATGCCTGGTCTTCATGCTAGTTTATATTATAAAGTGTGATGGGCAGAAAAGTAGACTTTTTTTTTTCAAGTGTTGAGTTTAGAAGTTTAAATAATAACTACTTCTTGTGAGTTTATCTTTTTTTTTTTTTTTACCTAAATTCCTTTTTTTGCTGAACTGTTAGAAATGATAAGTGATTCTTATGTAATTCTCTTGATGGTGTATGCATCTGTTTATTTTATTAGAAGTGCCACTTATGCTTTCTTTTGGAAGTTAATGAGTCACCAATGGTGAGGCAAACAACAGTTTTAAGGTTTTCTCTTAAAATAATTCTGTTCAAAAATTGATGAGGCTTTCTAGCTAAATAAAAGTTGATATCTGTTCTGGTTGGTTTCAGAGAAGTCATTCAGGATTTTCAGCCTGATCTTAAATGATTACATATTTTTTTTACTCTTAATAATGCGGCTGGTTAATTTGCTTAATGATGTATCATTTAATGCTGGGAATCATATTTCTAAACACACATTTTACTTTTTGTACCATTTAACCCATAAATGGGCAGATGTGATTCATACCTTTCTCAAGTTTTAACATGTTTGACATATTTGATATCAAGGTAAAGCTGTGTGGATTTATAATCCTTTCATTACAAAGAAGCTCTGAATTAAAGTCTGAAGAAAAAAAGCATTAGATAAAAATGTGTACAAGATAAAAAAAAAAAAAAAATGCCCCAATCATCTTTTTATATTTTAAAATATTTTTTATTTGCCCCAAACAAGACACATTGAGATGTAAGGAGTTACTGTGAATTAGAGGCCAGATTTATATGGGCATCTTAAGTAAGAAGTTGTGCAGCAAAACGTTTGTTCACATTACATTTAAATTGTTTCATATTGATCATGAAGCAGGGATGCAGTTTCAAAGTTTGAGGAAAGAAGCTATTACAATAGAAAGCCCTTTGACATCTGGGTACCTCCACATTGAAGAGATAAGATTTAGCTGACTATCGGGTTAATGTTATGGTGTATTTATGCTGAGGGGGCACTAGAGAAGCAAGTTCTTCAGAGCACATTCCATTGAAACTTGTAAAACAAGCACAGAGATCCAACATTGCAGCAATGGAAAAGGGATGGAGCTTGTTGCATAGAGCAGAACATATTAGATTAGAGACTTTTTGGGACTAAAGTCTAAAAGAAAGTCGTGATTCATGCACTGGCCTAGATGTGACAACAATACTCTATGCATGAGTGGATGGTAGCTTTGTAGAGATATAGTATACTGGTAGGTGTAAGAAGTTTTCTTACTTGATATAGGGAGCCCACTTTCCTAGCAGCAGCCTTGACAATATCTGTTGTGTTTTTGTTCAAATTCATATTACCTGTGAATGTTAGTGCCAAAGAGTTTAGATGTTAGGCTTTCTGATAGGGTTTGTAGAATTCAAGTTGAACTGCTGGGCAAATAGCTCAGCCTTATCAGTTGTCATGCAAATGACATCATTGTGATTGGATAGCAACAGAATTGTTGATTACCTATCATTCGTGACACTATTATAGATTTTGCATAAATCGTAAGTTCCTAATTTCTGCAACTTGATATGTTTTATGGTCATGTAGATATAACTTCTCTTAGCTACAGCTATTACAAACTTACAATGGTTTCTTGATGGTCTACTTGCACTTGACTTATTGAATTGTTGAATTGGCAGAATGCTTGCTGCCTCTGAGCAACAGCTGTTGCACAAGTCAAAGTGAACCATAGGGGCTTGCTATAGAATTTCTGTGTGGAGACATGCCTTCATCTCATTTAGTTATCTCATTTGCTCATTAATCAGCAAATAGAGAAAATGTTTTACTCTATGGCCAACAGGGACTATGACCTCTGATGGATTTCCAATTTGTCTGTTTGAAGTATCTCATCATTTTGAGCAATGGCTGTTCAGCTTTAGTAGAGACTTTAGGATGATATCAATCAATATCACGAGGTGATCAGTGTTCCCAAGTCAGCTATGGACATCCATCACACAAGTTGAGAAGTGAGATTTGCTGATCTTCATGATCTGGAAGGTGGGTCAGAAAACTAACAGTCTGTGAAAGGAAGTATGCAATGGACAAACTATACTTGCTGTTAGCAGTTCGGTCTGTTTAGATTGAGAATCCCAGCAAATGATTGTGGTGGATATTAAAATTCTTACATGTTTTCAGGCACTCAATTCGAAGAAGAGTGTTACATATATGCTATTGAGCAGAGCACAGTCCTGGGTCAAAAGAGAATGATAAATGAAATATAAGTAACTAATGCTGCAAACCTGATCATCTTACTCTATTCTATGTTCTTTAATCAAGGGCAGTGTGTTCCGAATATAAACTCCAAGTTAGTGCATATGTTTGTCAGGGGCCTTACAGTAGAGTGAGAGGTATTCAGTTATGTAAAAACTATTATCTGTCTTTGGTCAGTGAAGGTGAAATCCTTCTAGACTGAGGTGATTTTAACCATTGTTCCTATACAGAGCTGAATTTTCCCCACAGTAAAAACTGACCTTGAATCTACCTCTGCCCTTATGTGGATGTGAGTAAAAATGGATACAACAATATATTTTTGTCCTGGCCGTTTTTTTTGTTTTTTTGTCACTGTTATTTTTGTTTGTTTGTTTGTATGTGTATGCGTGTGATTTTTTTCTTTTGTAATCAGATTCTGATGATAATCTTTAGCAACTTCAAAAGCAATAAATTCAATTCCATATTCGCACTGGAAATAATCACTAAATAATTTAAATAAAATAATTTCAGATTAGCAACTTTTCAAAGCTCAATCTCATTGGAAAGCTTATCTAAAAAAAAAGAAAGTCTGTTTAATATTATGGTTTCTTTTTTTTTCAGTGCTGATAATATCAACTAGTGCATCTGCACTGGGAGCAGTTGTTTTAAAAAAAATCAGTCTTTCTTTTTTTATTATTATTTCTGTGAGTAAGGTGGGTGGGTCATTTAATACTGAAAAACATTTATACTGAATGATTCATTGAATAAGATTAATTGAACACAAGTTGCTATTTAACTCATAACTGGGAATGGGTGAGGGGTAAATATGACTTCATACCGTCCCCAACATTATTAGCGCAATCTTTTTTTCTTTACACCATCGATATTTAGGAATTTACATTCATGCATAATCTTACTTGATATTGTTTTATTTTACTGTTTTATGCCATATCGACACCTTTTTGACTTATTTAATAACAATAACTCAGTCTTGATAACACCAAAGCATCCTCATGACAGGGCCCTAGTCTGTCGCCGGTTATACTGCCCATACTTTTATAAACCTAGTATTTCTAATTGGTCATTCTTTTTCAGTACTACCCAGGCTGTTTAAAAAATCAAGACAAATTGCACCCCAGAGAGCTTTGCAACATGATTGAGGGCAGAACTCCAGTTGGTTCATTGTATCAACATGTGTGGATTAGCAGATTATACTTAAGTACTTGCTTAAAGCATCTTCACGGCTGTATAGTTTTTATTTTGCAGAGAGATCTCACTGTTCTCCCACATACAGCAGCAGGAAATTCCCAAATAGCCACTCATTTTATACTGGCCTAAATTTGCTGCTTTAACAAAAACCAGTGTATCATTCTGATTATACGACTGATTACCTTTCTGATCAATTTATTTATACACCTGGGTGCAATGTTTACTTAGATTCCTGGTATTATTACATTTTTTGCTCCAAAATCCTGCACAAAAGTGAGTAAGGGAGTCTACTAGTGAAATGCACCACTTAGTTCTTTCCCTATCATCCAAAAACGTGGGGGGAGGAGGGGATCTTCAAAATGACATCAAACTCTCTATGGGCTAATGACACTATATTCCCTGAGTCGTAACTGAAGGTGTTAATTGCAGGTTAAGAGAGGCATGCACAAATATAAATAGAATAAGAACATGGATCCAGAGACAAACATGTTTTATAATTATTTTTGTTGTTGTTTTTTTTTTTAAATTTTTTTGTGAAAGAAATCAAATAATAAAAGATGAAAGAGAAAAAAAATAATAAAACCCAATGATGATGAGAAGGAGGGTCAATCAAAGTTCTGGGTTACAGGGCAAAATCCCATATTACATTTTCAAGGAAGAAAAAGGAAAAATAATAATCCCCGTTGCTGTTAAAGCGTAAGTCACCATGTGTGCTGAGATGCGTCAATTTTAAAGTTATTTTAAGTTCAAGTTATATTTTCAGAAGGAAATTACAGGTCAACAGGATTTCCGACTAACAGACAAAGGACCAAAATTAAACAAAGAAGAAAAATGATTTTTTTCATCAACCTTAGTCCAGATAGATAAAGTCCTCAGATGGCTGATTACATAAAAACATAACGACATCATGCCTTCCCTGGATGCATTGGATTCATGACACTCGAATAGCATGGCCTTGGACTTTCCTTGAATCTATCAAATTCACAACGCTTGAATAACATGACTTGTAACAAAAGTCACAAAGCAAAACGTTTTTCAACTCATTATATATGAAGCAAAATACTTGTTCGCTTAGTGCGTCTGTTTTCATGTGCGATCAGTCCGGAATCACATGTTGACGGCTGACTTTTTATTTTTTCAATCTCTCGCATGTGGTCTGGCCCATGCAAGATGCTCGCACATTCAACACGAAAGGGTTAATCTGTCTAAATGGCTTCTTGTTGCCATGTTGAAATTCTAAAAATAGCTCATGCCTACGTGATGAAAGGTTTGTTGTTAATGTCCATGATGTCACTGACGGATCATTCGGGTCACTTAATGTTGTCCAGGAGAGGAATGTCACATTTTTTTTCCTGAATGTTTACCTACCTAAATATTGCCCAGGCTCAGCATTGCTTAACTTCAGTGATCTGATGAAAACTGGTATCTCAACATGTTTTAGCAGTATCTAATGTCTAAATACACTCTAGTGATTGGTGCTGGATTAGGGTAATGGATAGCATCCTGGACTATGCAATCAGCTGAGCCAACTTTGCATCTTAGACATATTTTGATCAAATTACAGTAATGCTTTTAAGAAAAGTATGAAACATTAATCTCCCATCAGCTATGGATAAAAAAAGGCCACTTGTGTTCAAATTATAGTGCCCAATGAATTTTTTACAATAAATGTTATCCTTAAAAAAGTTTTGATGTGCTGTAAAATGACAAACTTATTGTAACCAATTGCAGATGATTAATTCTATGGAGATTGCTATTTTAATGATAGCTGGGGAGGGGGGAAGGTCAAAGCTTTCTCAGTAGTATTTTAGTATTAGTACATAAATGTCCATAATGTATCCACTTAAATTTGAACTCGGCAGATTTCATTGTCTACAATCATGCTAATCACAATTCATGCATAATTAATGTTTTAGATATTGATAGGATGATTCCAATATTTTTCCTAATTCTGATGCAATTACTGATTCTGATTCTTTATAAATCACTAAATAATTTAACTATAGAATTGTTATCCCCCCCCACCTAAAAAAAAAATACATTAAATGTGCATATATTTTCTCAAACCTAAAAACACACTTGTGGGGAGAATGATCTATAGATTTCAGTTTTACTGATAATTTAAAATCAATAAATATTTATTATTTTATTCTTACTACCAGCAGTAGATAATTTCGTTTGAAATGAAATCAAATAATAAAAGATAATTAAAGGAATCGTTTTTGGCATCGGAGAATAGATATTTTCTGATTCCAATACAGATTCTTGATACCGTCAAAAGTTTTGATTTTTTTTATTCCTGATTCCGATTAATCGTTCCAACGCTAGTTTAATAATAGCTTGAATATAGAAACATGAAAAGTCTTGGAGTTTATTTTGATGTAATCTGTTTTTGAACATGTGCCAAGTCTGTTCCAGTGCTACTGATTTACTCTCTAACAGAAAGACGCTTGTTCAGCCCTGAACTTGACTTTTATTATTGAAACTGACTGTTTAGAATTGGCTATAAATTTCTTTTACATTTTTTGTGTTTGGAGCCACTGACTAGTATTAGTATTTGGTAATAAATTGTTTGGACAATCATTCAACTCTGATGCTTGCTAGATGAGACTTGATAGCTGCATCTCATAAGGAGTAAATCTTTCTCAAAAATTAGATGTGCTTGCTTAAGCAGAATCTCTAAACAGTAAGAAAGTAATTTATTACTGTAGGATAGTCCTCATATGATTAGACACTGTGAACAAATATGAGCAGATTGTAAATATTATTAACGTACTTCATAGTAGCTATTTTAAGTGTCCACAATATTTTTCTTAGAAAGAAGCAACTGTTAAGTGAAGAACTTGCAACAGTGAGTGCGTCTACTGTAGTAGAATTACTTTTTTTTTTTTTTTGATGCTGTATGAATTATTTGCCTTAGGAATTAGTAGTTTGAAGAAAATGGTTTGTTACTATAGTTTGTAAAACTTTGGGAAAGGAGAATTTGTTTCCCCTGCTAAGTATAAATTTATGAACACAAAAGAAAGAACAAATAACAAAAAAACAAACCTTAAAACAAAACAATGAAAAGGTTTAATCGATGTAAGAAGTTGGCTAGGAAGAAGCAAGTCGTTTCTTTGTGTCATCAGCTTTTATGATGAGTGGATGAACTGTTGTGTCCAGTAGGTGTTCACAGAAAAGAGAGAGAGAGAGAGAGAGAGAATGTCTGTTTTGCTCATCGGTTAAATTCTCTCTGCTGGCTGACTGTAGTTCCCAAAAGAGGCTAAAGAAGTTTCTTTGGGAACAGATGAATCAATATAGCTGATTGGTCAGTGTGTGGTCATTCACTTGAGGTGTGGGGTGGGGGGGCATTGATTCACAAATGAAAATAGATTATTATTTTGTTTGCTGCTACAAAGCTGTTGTTATTGTTGTTGTTCATCATCATCATCATCATCATCATCATCAGTAGTAATAGTTTAATCTATCTCTGGCCAGGTCTTTATTTATTCTTCTTTTTTCAAATCTGTCCTTATCACTTCCTCTCATGTTTTTCTCAACCTTCCCCTGTCACTGATACTGCCACTTCTACTGTTTATATTTACTAACGTAAGAACTCCTTGATTCTTTCAATGTGACAAACCAACTATCTCAGGTTCTGCATATATTTCCCTATACTGCTCAGATTTAATCTTTTTCTAAGATCATCACATCTAAGCTTGTCTTTAAGACTTGCATTACACATCTGTTGTACATGTAACACATATCATCAACTTTCACAATAGAGATACTAATTTACATAAGAATGGTGGTGCATGGTTGTTAACCAACTGTAAGACAGATGTTCGTTAATGCAATGCAGACTGAACTTGTTTTGTTGTTGTTGAGCTGAGGGACAAAAGTCATTACAAGAGAAATGATAGAGAAAGTTTGAAAATCCAATGTTTGTGATTTTGAAGTTGTTGAAGTTTTCTACTTAAGCAAGCACATATTATTTTGTATCTGAGAGTTGGAAGAGCCCACTAGTACTATTTCTTTTTCTATCTCACATTATCTAACAAATTAAACATTACTTCTGACATTCTAATTTTCATTTGTTATTATTGTACAATTGTATTGGCAATATGATAACATACTTGGCTACAATTTATTTATTTTTTAATTACTTAGTTTTGCCCATTACTGCTAAGAAGAATCACCTAAAAATCAAACTCATTTTAAATTGAAGAATATAATAGGAGTTATCTACATTAATTTTAGAAATATGTAAACAAGTAAAAATTAGAGATTAAAATTATTTCACTACATTCCGACCAATGCCATGTTGACACAACTAGTTTAGCATAAAATGAGAATGATGAAGATGAAGATTATCGAAAATCGATTTAATTTGATCTTTTGATTTTTGAATACAAACTGTATGCATGGAATAAAAAAAACACCTTTAGAAAAATGAACCCTTATTTTCTATTCACTTTATGTAATCAAACATAACATTTTGTAATCAAACATAACATTTTGTAATCAAACATAATATTTATCCCATAAAACCTCATAATAACCATCTTCTTATTGGTTGTCATCATTTGGTTTACAGTTATATCATGTTGAAACACCAGTTCTTGTTGGACTTAAGCAACATTGGGCTTGATCAGTAGTTAAATGAGTGACTGCTTGGGAATAGCCGGTGTCATGAAATTGCATGTGTGTGTGTGTGTGTTTTTTTAAATGATCAAGGAATTTTGAAATTTTACTATACTCAAGAACCCTGTTAATTGGTTTAGAATTGTGACATGCATAATGGAAACTGATGATTGTATCATGTTTGTTACGTCTTGGAACATGTCATCACTTGGAGTCTACCATTTACTAATGATAACCAGGTAAACAGGGGTGCCATCCTGGTATATGCACATTTTTAGCCATGGACTGAAAGTGCATAGTTCATGTAATGGATATCGGTAAGGCCTACATGAATTCAGAATTTATAATGGATTTTTTATGGTTATTTGTGAAAGGTATGAACCTATAATTTCCCCCAATCTGTGCATAAATAACATCTGTTTAATCATATGCAGTGAATTATTTACAATAGGTAATGTATTCCAGTATTAAATAACTTAAAAAAAATTGATTTGCTTAAGAAAAAACAAATAAACAAACCTATGCTTGACCTGATAATTATTATTTCTTATTTGACCTATATCACTTTTTTCCATTTTTTTTTTTTTTTTGAGTCATTTTATATGAAATATATTTATTTGTTATTCTCATTTTTCTGTTGGTGACTCTGATGTAGGGGACTCTGATTACATGATCAGCATGGCTTAATATCATGAATTTTATAATATTCTTTGTAATGCTTTCTTTGAGGCTTGTCTTTTTCTACAGTAGATTTCCTTTGAGTACTCTTTTGGTTTTGTAGGCATTGCATGCTCTAAATTCTTTCATGTCCTTTGACATAAAACATAAAACATTGATTAGTTTTTTTTTTGTTTTTGTTTTTTTTAGTATTTATCTCCAATGGTGTACCTATTTACTGTGCCTCCCCACGGGACAGAGTTAGATACCAGGGTCGTTTTTTAACGTGGAGAAAAGGTACAAAAATAAAAAATTGT
>NC_136482.1:139552087-139572087 GCF_053919585.1 Euprymna scolopes
AGTCCGCCCCCAAAATTGGAGTAGTCACGCTGGCTATGGTGAAATTCCATAAAAAATTCCTCCGCATTTCAAGGTTCAAATTTAAAGTTTTTTCGCCAAAAGTGGATATTTTTGTACCGTTGGCAGCTTGTAAGTTGAAAAATTGGGTCCCTGTTGGATGGCCATGAGGTGTCGGTATGACGCTGATTTCCACTCCGGTGTCTATTAAAAAGTTATATCCATGAATTTTATCTCAGATATAAAATAGACAACCTTTTTTGTATGCTCCAGCTACAGTCGTCGTCTTTACTGGCTGGAAGGTTCATTTCCCTGTGCCGGTTTTTTGAACGCGCAGGGTTTAGTGCATCTTCTCGCGTCGACGCCGAATCTTCTGTGGTAGAAACACACATCTTGTCTATCTTGTGACGTGGATCGGTTCCTGCTTGAACTTCTTCGCCTGTAATTTTGCCGCGTGTCGTTGTGGTTTCTGTGAGAATATTGACACGTTTGAAGTGCGTCAGCTAGCTGCTTCAAAAGCTTCTCAACCGGCGACTTTAATTCTGCTAATTCCTCGTCTCAGTTTTGGTCAGGTTGCTGTTGGTGGGCGTATACTTGTCGGCTCCGGGAACTTTCGTGAATTCTGTCGGCTATGTCGGCGAGCTTTTCTGTTGCCGTCTCCTCCGACATCGGGGCGAGGATTTGTTTGGTAGTTGGGGGTAATTTATCCAACCATAGACTCTTCATAATGCTGTCCGACATTTTGTTGTCTCCCAGCAAGGCTTTCATGTGGCGAAGTAGTTGAGAAGGCGTACGGTCTCCTAACTCCACTTGTGTGAACAAGTTACGAAGCATGGCTTCGTTAGAAACACCGGTTCGTTGTAGGATTGCTTGCTTTAACGTGTCATACGGTCTTTCCTCCCGTACATTTTCGAGGAAATCCGTGACTTCCTCAACCACCTCCAATGGCAGTTTTTCCACTAAATAACAGTAACGTGCTCGTTGTGACATTATCCGTTTAGCATCAAATATGGCTTGTAGTTGGATGAACCATATTTTTGTATTTGTCGGGTTGAAGGGTGGAATATTTAATGCCATGGTTTCGTTGGAGTCCGTCTGTTGTAGTTCCATTTTGTTTTTGTTTTTTTTTGTGTTGAAATGTTTATATTTCAATGTCATGTGCGCGGTTTGAAATTGTTCCTCCTCGTGGTCGACAAGTTTTTTTTTTGTTTGTTAAAGAAAAATTGTTTTTCGTGCGTGCCGTGAATTTGTGTGGAAAGGTTTAGCTTACACCGCGAGTCTCGTTCGCTCATTCATTTCATTTTAAATAAAGGAGTGTCGCCATTTCATGTTGCGGACCAGGATATAAAATACCCTAACTTGCTACAAGAAAAAATAATGAAACGAATTGAATGAATAAAACACAGAACTCAAATGCTGGAATAAAATAAACATGTCGTTTATTTTCTATTGAGAAATGATGGTCTTCGTGTACACGTGTTCATTCAGCTGTTGACAACTACGCGCGTGGAAGGAATAGAGAAATGCAAAGTGGCAAGCCGACTGTAGAAAGAAAGGGTTAAACTCAGTAGAAAGTCATGCACATGTCTGTGTCGACGGGCCAAAGCGAAGAGAGAGTAAGTCAATCCAGTTCATGGAGAGGGAAAGCTTATAAAGTGTGCTTGCGCTTGCACCACATTACAGTAGCAGGGAAAGTGACGTTAGAACATGTGGTCAGTTCGTCGACTTAGCAGGTCGAACGCTGGTCCAGACGCAAAAAGGGGAAGTTGACAGGTTTTGTTGACTTTTATACTGGGGTCAGTGTTCTGACTGCGCATGTCTGGCTTTCACTTTAAAGAAAGTGACATTTCGCATGTGTGTGTACTTGTGCGCGTATGTGTGCGTATATGTGTGTATATTAGTGTGTGTGTGTGTGCGTGTGAATGTGAGTGTATATGAGGCTGTGTATATGTGTGCGTGTGTGTGTGAGTATGTGCGTGTGTATATGTAAGGGAAAACATGTTCGAACAGTATCTTTTATTTAAAAAAAAACACAAAAAACTTTTTTCATTTCTGTCGATTATTATTTTTTTTTTTTTTCCTAATTTTTAATATGTTGTGCTGATATTTCTCCCTTTGGTTATAGGCAAAGAGTGAGGAGTCAACCTCACTCCCTATTTGACATATACCCTTACTTTTCAATTTGACACTGGTAAAACCATTCAATGCTGTACGGAAAATCACCGTTTCCTTATTTTGTTTATTAGGTCAGTAATACCTCAATTATTTTTCCTTCTTTTATTGGTTTCTTTTCTTTATAAATTGTTCATTATCATTATTGTCTCTAAATCATTAAAGTTCAACTAAATGCTATTTAAATCATGTATACATTGTGTAAAAAATAAAACATCCTTTGTTTTAAGCAAAATATCTTTAATCAAAGGCCTTCAGATTTTTTTAAGTACTTTTCAATTAAACTGTCTTCTTTCTCTTCTTATGAAAAAAAAAAAAATAATAACCTGTTTTGGTTAAATGAGTACAATCATTAGGGCACATTGAGAAACAAAATCTCTATCTATATAAGAGCCAAGTACGTCCAATGATGGAGTACTGTTCCCATATCTGGGCAGGAGCTGCTAGAAGCAACAGAGTTCAAAATAGACTTTGTAGCTTAGTGGGGGATGCCCTTTTCTCTTCCCTGCAACCTCTTTCCCACAGAAGAGATGTTACGATCCTGTCTTTGATTTATCGTTATTTCCATGACAAGTGCTTTGTCAATTTTTACTGATCTTGAGCACGTAGTACAATGGGGAAAGGAGTGGCTGGTTACTTTTAATTCATCTAAAACCAAGCTTCTCTCTTTACATCATCAACATTCTAATCCACATTTGTCATCAATTGAAATGAATGGCTCTCGTCTTCAGGAGGCCTCAAGTTTTGACAAGCTTCTGGGCTTGACCATTACTCCTGATCTTAAATGGAACACGTATATCAAATCTGTTGCCAAGGCCGCTGGAAAAATGGTGGGATCTTTCTATCGATCCAGTAGATATCTCACTGCTGATGCTATTCTCTACCTATATAAGAGCCAGGTACGTCCAAGGATGGAATACTGTTGCCACATCTGGGCAGGAGCTGCTAGAAAGGACTTGTCCTGCCTTGATAGAGTTCAAAATAGACTTCGTAGCCTCGTAGGAGATGTCCTTTTCTCCTCCTTGCAACCTCTATCTCACAGAAGAGATGTTGCGAGCTTGTCTCTGATGTATCGTTATTTTCATGGAAAGTGTTCAACTGGGCTTCAATCTATGGTCCCCTTTCGCCAAACTTTCACAAGAAACACTCGTCTAGCTGTAAACACTATCAATAATTTCCCCCACTCTTTATCTGTGCCTAAACCTAAACGTAGATTCCATGAACAAAGCTTCTTTCTTAGAACTGCACGCCTGTGGAATTGTCTTCCGTTTTCCTGCTTTCCGGCTGACTACAATATGGTTGTGTTCAAGTCTAAAGTAAATAAGTTCTTGATGAGCCGTTCCATATAAGTTATTAAATTTACCAAATTTTCATTACTAATGATTACTATATTGACCAATTTCTACTGTACACTCTTTAACCCTTATCCTTGAGTGACCTCTGGGCCTTGATAATGTGGTGATGCCTTTGTAAAAAAAAAAAAAAAAAAAAAAAAAACACCTGTCTAGCTGAAACCACTGTGAATAATTTTCCCCACTCTTTATCTGTGCCTAAACCGAAACGTCATTGGCCTTTTTTTATTTCTATTTTTTATTTCCTATTGTATAAACAAGAAAAAGCTAGTTCTTATTTTCATTATTTGACTTGATTTTATTTCTCCTCTTTCCTTTTTCTCTTTTTTTTTCTACAAAAGGGTCACCACTTATCAAGGCCCGAAGGCCACTCGAAGATAAAGGTTATTGAGCGTACAGTAGTCAATTGGGATAATTTTTTAGTAATCGTTAGTAGTAGAAAGTAGTAGGTAAATTGGATTATTTAAGGGGACGGTTCATCCTGGGTCTGGTTTAATTTCAGTAGAGGTGTATATGTTTCCAAAAAAAGATATATTAGGCTGCTTTATGAAACATTTCTTGCTGTTAATACAAGTCCAGTTTCGGCTACTCGAGTTATGAGATAGTGTAAGATTTTGTCATGGTCCTCATTATTTCGACCAAATACGGCTACATCGTTGGCTATGCTGGTCACGCCTAGGATTTGGTTCACTTTTGCTTGGAAGATATTTTATGAGACATTGAGATCAAACGATAGATGCTTCTTACCTACTCATCTAAATGGCATCTTGAAGGTTATCAACAGTCAACAATCTTGCTGGTTGTCAATAGATACTGGTGGGTCTCCCTGGATGAAGGATCACAATATCTCATCCAGGTAGACCTACCAGTATACCGCCTTGACATAAAGTTTATTGAACACCTTGGTTTTTGCAAAGGGTGGGTTTACCTTTTTCACAATCTGTATTTTGTGTGGACATTAAGCAAATGCCAAACCCACAAAATAAAGGGGAACTACAATTCTACCACTGACACCATGAATTGATAGTTGTTGGTATTTAGTTAAGAAATCAGAGCGGAACAATAAAGTGAGCATGATAGCAACTTTATTCAGGATAGCACCTAGGCCGGTAAGGGTTACATCCAGTCCCAGGCAATCCAAGGCAAATAGTATCTGTAGTACTATAACATTACTCTTCCTTGTGGAGAAGCAAGTAAATGTGGATTATGGAAATTTTAATGAATAAATGCAAGTTTTTTTTTTTTTTTAATTTTATTCATCGCTTCTATATTACCATCAAAACGGTTTACTGTTTAAATTAGTAATACAACAATGTTTTTGAAATACAGTAGAACTTCAGGATACGGTGGTCCTAGGATACGGTTTTTTCAGGTTAAGATGTGGAATATAATGTTTTTCCGGACCCTGGTTATGATATTTGCCCCCCTAATGGTGTTATTTATAATGTTATTTGGTTATATACATGTGTATTATATACTGTTCTGTATTTTGTTACTAATTTTTAATGCCGTATCCCATGGTTCTACTGTATGATATAGATAGTATTGATGAAAGACCCTTGGACAGAAATTTAAATCCTAATTTGCATATCTATTTTTTGAATTGTCTATAATAAATTAATACTTGGAGTTATTGATTTGTAATTATATTGTTTTATTTCTCATATATATACAATAGTTTTGTTGCTATTAACAATATTTAAAGTCATTCAATAAAAAAGAATAAATTTGCTCATTTTCAAGGAAAGTCAAGGTCATTTAAATGAGGCTTATCTTAGTGACACATAGGAGTTCATAGAAAGATGGAATAAATGAGTGCTCCCCCTCCTCATTTCTTCTCCTTCTTTATTTTCTTTCCCTATCTCTATCCTTTTCTCTCTGATACCAAAGCCAATTTTTTTTGTTTTTAAAACATGCATCATCACTCAAGTGAATTGATTTCTATTTTCTATCCATTTATTTCTTACTTAAAAGTAAATTTGGATCGAAATTACAAAAATATTTCTATTTATTTGTATGAATAAATGCACAAAATTTTTGTCACATGTTTACAAAACACTAATGAACGAAATGCCTGTTATTTAAAAATTTGGTTTCAAGCAGCGATTTTTGTGAAGTGATTTTATTTAGTCAAGATATACGTTTACATTGTTTAACCATTACTAACAAAAATCCTTTCAACTTAGTCATGAAGCCGTTTTGACATTAATATCTTTGTTCCAGGGGTCTATTTTCATACCCTTTCCTCCCAAATAACTTGGACTTGCTCACCAAACTACTGCATTAATTCTTTGCAGATAGTGAGTCAAAAATAAGGGAAGACTGAAATGAAAAGTGTAAACATGAGTGTATTTTGAATTTTCGGTGCTTGTACAAAGACGGTGACAAATGGATTTTTTTTTAAATATATCCTTTTAAACAGAAACAGTATTACTTATTTAATTGTCATGTCGAAAATAGTAATTTATCCAAAAGTTACAAAAGTTTATCAAGTAGAACAACTGCTATTGTGTTTTTAGTAAAAAATAAGTCTATCGATGTTGGTTAAACAGTATGGTCGCCATTATGATAGTAAAAATAAAAAACAATCTTGATTTATGTCCCCTGTTTCTGCAATCTTCACTCTAACATAACATAAACAGTCTAAACATGCAATTTTCCATAAAAATTACTTTTAACTATAACTAACTTTCTACTTAATGAATTTTCGTAATTTTAGAATATATTACTATTTTTGACATGGCATTTAAGGAAGTAATATTGTTTTTGCTTAAAATGATATATTAAAAAAATTAATTTGTTGCCTGTCTTTGTACAAGCACCGAATTTTCTATGTGATTTATATTTTTTTTTATTTAGTATTAATTGAATATTTATAGAATAGACATAAAAAATAAAGGTATTTTTACAGAATTTGAACTGAACTGTTTTCTTTTCTTTCAAACTCCTCTCTTTCAACCCTAACCTAAGTTTTAGGTTTAGTTTAGCAAACGTCTGTTTAGTTTGGTTCAAATTCTGTAGAAGAATCAAAATAAAATAAGGGAAAACCGAAACAAATTTTTACACAATACCTGATTTAAAAAGAAAATTTCTTGTTTGTTTGTATTTTCTTAGGTGGAGATATATAATTTAAATTGAATTGTTTTTGGTTCGAACTTGCGATTACCCACTTTTTAAAATCTCTTTAAAAAACAAAAACAAAAACAACATCAATAAAGTGTAGAGTAAATAATAAATACTTATTTAGCAAACGATATTTGGATTATCTAAATTAATTAGAGTGAAAGAATTCTTTTATAATTTACTTTTTTAAATTGATACCCGAATATTTATTTTTACAACGTGTAAACTTATCAATAACTCTGACATACTCTGCTCCTGACACTGCCTTGATTTTAGATGAGATGGCTCTTCTCAGTTCAAGAATAGTCTCTATACTGTTTCGATAAATATTATCTTTGACATATCCCCACAGATAAAAATCATGTGTGTTGAGGAGGGGAGGGGGAGTAAGTGAATGTTCAATCCACATAATTGAATGACAGTAAAACGAAGACTGCTGAGTATTCATGACTGAAACTTGGTGGACAAGGCATAGACTGACGCTTATATAGTTAGATTGCAGATCAGATTATGAACTTTATTAACGATTCCATAGATGGCATTTGAGGTAAACTGGTCACTCTGCATAATCTGAAAAATTAGTGCTTAATTCACTATAATCAGAATTTTTGTTTCATTTCATAATTCAACTTATTATTGAATATTCGTGTTTTTTTTTGTTTTTTTTTAAATTTCGCAGTTGCATGATCAATAAGTCTGTTGTTTATTCATCATCATGTCCTACTTCTTTCTTTGTTGTTTCGTTTTTGTTTGTGCTTGTTTCTGAAATGCTGTCAAAAACTGTCAAAACTACAAAATTACAAAAATCTCCTAAAATGACGGATTGGTGGGACATTATTAACAAGGGTGAAAGTCAAATATTTTAATACAAGCATCCAAACGTGATTCATGTGTATATTTTATCAAGTGTGAGGGTGGGGTGGAGCAGATTAGAAATGAATAAAACTTGTGCTTGTACTTCAGTTGTAACGATTATTTTCGATACTGAGAAATAAAACTGGTTTCAGCTGGTTTTATTGTAATACTTGCTGGCAATATCCGGCATTACTTGGGAATCATTACATTTTTTGTTATTCGTTTTCTTTTTAAATTGCATAAAATAATTTAAAGGTTTTTTTTTTTGTGTTTTTAACTCATAAATTTATAAATAAAGCTAAGACAGTATTTAGTTCTCTCCCACTGCAAGAACTGTGGCACCAAGGTCGGAAAGTGGGATTGAGAAGTCAACAGCCTCGAGGATGGACACTCTGACCTGCAAAAAGTGCATGGACAGTCCTATCAGAAATCCCCAGTAAGGACACCCCAGGCGATTAGCAATAAACAAGCCCCTTCTCAAAGAGAGAAGGCAAAGCCTGATAGGGTGGACTTCCTAGAACAGCACAATACCAGCATTACACCACAATCAACAGGGACCAGGATCTCTGTTGATTTTGGAGGCCGAGGATAAAGCTAAGGTTCAGAGGTTACAAATCAGCAAACAGACCGATGGAGGGGGAGACTGATTATGTGATGAATGTAGAGTGAGGGAAAAGTGGTTACATTGTGTCAGTCTTGTATGCAAGTGAGCGGAGGGAAGAAGAAAGCAAATATGAATGAAATTCAAAATAGGATTTAAAAAAAATTGTTTTAATTAACACTATTGCATTTTTCATTTCACTTAATATCTGATGAATAAAATAAATATTTCATTGAATAAAAATAATAATTCATGTGTATTCATCAATTATGTTTACACACAAAAAACACAGATAGACGTGAAGTTACCTTACAATTTTACTATAATAGATTTACAAATATTTTCATAATTTCTTTAGATTATATATATATATATATATATATATATAGTTATTGAGCACTATCAACGACCTTTGTTGAAATTCAGTTACTCTTCGTTTTTGGATATCTCTCTACCTGGAATATATATATATATATATATATATATATATATATGTATGTATGTGTGTGTGTTTTATTTTTTATTACCGTTTTATCTGTTTGGTTACATATGTTTCAGATGTTGGACCATGTTTATGATCTAACAAGCACTTCTCTAAGGTCTGACGAGGCTGTTAGATCGTAAGCATGGTCCAACATCTGAAACATATGTAACCAAACAGATAAAACGGTAATAAAAAGAATAAAACACATATTTGCTCTGCAATAGTATTGAGCACTCTCTTAAGGTTTTTACTAATTACCAGTTTTACCAAATATATATATATATATATATATATATATATATATATATATATATGAGGATCAACGAATGTACCATATCATACTTTTATTGTCATCGAAATTAGTGAAATTGCTCATTTTTCAATCAGATCAGTTGATTGCCTGGTCTAGTTGAGGACTCAACGTGGTGCACAGGAAGGAAGCTTCACATTCCTCGCCACAGTAACTTAGTCCACAATACATTGTAATTTACATTGCACTGTTGATTTTATAAAATTATTTTTGTATATAATGGCTTGAATAAAAATTTAACATGCAAAAGTCAAATATCATGGTTCAATTGTGCTTTAAACAGAAACATTCATTTCGAATGAGCCTCTATCGTATCAAAAAACCTACTGGTGAATTTATACGCTGGAACTTTGTGCTTGTGCGGTGATAAAACTTCTCAAATAAACTTGTGTTATTAGGCTACATAAGGGTGTTAACTTCGATCAAAATCGAACTGTTCCTTCTTTAATGGAATTTTTTCGATTATAGATTTTCGATACAAAACCTATCTAAGAACACTGCTAGGCACATAAAGTACATTTGTGTAAAATTAAAAAAAAAATCAGCCCAGCCGTTTTCTGAGTCCATAAGGAACGAATTCACACACAGTGCTCTCTCCCCCTCTCTCATATATATATATATATATATATATATATATATAATGACATTCATCTTTAGCATGGATACTCTAATAGCTGATGTATGATTTGTATATTTGGTTGTTATCGAGATAATCAAATTAATTGCTTGAAATAATTCCATCACTGAACTCGTGATGAACCCAATTAGTAAATAAAAGTCAACGACATACACTCCTTTGTTATTTAAGCAATAAAGTGTCATCTTTGGAGTTGTTAAAGGATTTAGATTTTTTTTAATAATTTTTTTGTCGAATTGTATGCTTTACATTCACTTCCATATTTAAATTGGAAAGTAAAACCGAGTTTATCAAAAGCAAGAAGTTTAGAAACTTTTTCTTTTTTTTTTCTTTTTTTTTCTTTTTAGTTTTTAAAAAGAGTGTCCAAAACGTTATTGTTGTTTGTTTCTATTAGACAATTTGTGATCCGTTGGGTCAGTATTTATACAATTACCAAAAGCTACCTTTTATATTTTTTTTAATAAAATCATCCATTTTGAAGTAAATATATTTCTTTTAATAATCATTCTTATTTTTACCTCCTTTCTTGCTCTCTCTCTCTCTCTCTCTCTCTCTCTCTCTCTCTCTTCTTCTTTTCTTCCTTTTTAATTATTTATGACATTCATCTTCTGCCACTACTTCTCTTATCATTCATCTTTTGCAATGTCATTCAGTGACAAGCAAGACAAGTAAATAACATTCTGAGTTTAGTAGTGTACTAGACATCCATTTTTTTAATGACTTTTGTGAAGTTTCAATTAATTTTATTAAGATATCTTTTGGTCAAATAAATTAATTAAATGAAATTGTTTAAAATTAAAACTTAGTTTGAACATTTATGTTTTATATTTATACTGTTTTTATTTTGGGTGTTATTCTCAACATTTCGACCAATATAAATAACCTCAAGAAGAGTATCACATAAAAGTAGATTTTTACTCGGTACTTTATCCATTACGCTATACATCCACAAGTACTAAGTAAAAATTCAGTTTTAAGTAACACTTCTGGGGTAGAAGGTTCAAATCCTCAGTGCGGATGATGCTAAAAATACAATTTCAAATTACTTAAGGCTTCTACCCGATCACGGCTGATGGAACAGGAGCATACTATCCTTTTTTTCTTTTTTTTCTTTTTTTTTTTTTTTACTAGGAAGTTATCACTTGTCAAGAAGGATAAAGATTAATGAGTGTATGGTAATCACTAAGACAACAGCATAGTGGTCGTTAGTGGTGAAAATCGGGTAGAATTTGACTATTTAAAGAAACGGTTCAACAAGATCTTGTTTACATTGGACTTGAAGGCAACCATGTTGTAATCAGATGGAAAGCAGGCCAGCAGAACAGAGTTCCACAGGCAGGCAGTTCTAGGAAAAAAAACTTTGTTCATGGAATTTGCGTTTAGATTAAGGTACAGATAGACAGTTAAGAAAATTATTTATAGTAATTGTAGCTAGATGTACGATTTTTGTGAAAGTTTGGAAGAGAAGGACTATAGATTGCAACTTAGATGAGCACTTACCATGAACATAACAACAGAAGAGAGCCAGACTTGCTACATCTCTTCTGTGGGAAAAAGTTGCAGGGAAGCGGAAAGGACATCACCTACTAGATAAGATGCCCAGAATGTCTCCACCCAATTGTGACAACAGTACTCCATTTTAGGATGTATTTATCTCTTATACAAAGAGAAAATTGTGGTGGGAGTGAGATACTTTCTGGAGTGTAGAATGAGGTAACCATTTTTCCAGTGACCTTGGCAACTGATTTGATGTAAGCCTTCCATTTCAGGTCAAGAGTGAAGGTCACTTCCAGAAGCTTGTCAAAACAGAGTGCTTCTTTGAGACTAACGTTGGGAGTGAAAAGATAGAAGTTTGGTTTTGGATGTGTTAAAATTAACTAGTCACCTTTTGCCCCATTGTAATATGTGCTCTAGGTTGGAAGAGAAAGACTTGGAGAAATCTTGGCTGTTGCTGGCCTTTGAAGTGTTGCCATATATGTTAACGTATTAACTTAGAATGAGATTTGGAAGATCATTGATAAAGATAAGGAAGAGAATTGGGTTTAGGGTGGATCATCAAGGTGTAGTAGTCATCAATGGACAGAAGTTTTAAGCTCAAAAGCTTCAGACTTCTGCCCATTGATGACTACTTGTATAAACCTACCGGGGAGAAAGGATTTGATAGTTGAGAAAACATTTCCAGATATTCCATACCTTGTAAAGTAAACCTTTATGCCAAACCCTATCATATGCCTTTGATATGTTAAGAACTATTACTCTAGAGAGGATAGATTCACTGATCATATGTGAGATTACAGTTTGTAAATCTCACAGGACGGAAACCATATTGTTTGTCATTGAATGGGTTATTTTCCTGATATGGTTGACAATTTCTCTATTTAACATGGATTTAAGCAAATTTTCACACTACACAGAAGACTAATTGGTCTGTACTAATGAGATGCAGAAAACCGATCTCCAATATTTTTTAAATGCTGCGTAGACTAATGAGGATGTTGGGAAAAGTGTTCTGCTCCAAATTTTGTGCAGATTCCAGAGTTTGACAAGATAAACCTGAAAAATGTCCGAGGTTACATCAGCTGATATGTTATGACAATAACACTCAAAGTGAGAACAGTAGTCTGAATAATCCAAATAATCCAAATTATCAATCCTCATCTCAAAAATTCAGAAACAGCGATGTTTTACTCATGAAGTTACAAATCTTTGCATTTTTATTTTAATACAATTGTTACAATTTTAAGTAAATATGAAGTGCTTCAATAAGTTTCTAGACTTTTTTGTACAGGCATTTAAAATTGTTATAGACTTTTGAAAATTCAGTATGTTATTGCTATACATCTTATGAGATGATTGACCAATTTTTATGCTTTTAGGTTCAAATGAACAGCTACAATAAGAATTGGAATACACCCTACTAAAGCCTAGTTGTCACAGCTGGTGAATTTCAAAAATGCAATCTGGATGTGAGGACACTTGAGAAGAACAATATGCAATAAAATTCAGCTTTAAACTTGAAAAAAAATGCCACAAACATATGGAATGCTTCACACTGCTTTTGGACTATCTTGCATGAATTGAGCATCAGTTTTTCAGTGGCATAAAAGATTCAAGGAAGATAAGGGGTCTGTGAGGAATGATGAGAAGTGTGGGAGAAGTACGGAAGTCAGAACACCAGAGTTGATTGGCCAAATAAAGAATTTCATGGATAAGGACTATCGTGTGTCTATAGAGACAATAAGTGCACAGTTTGATGTCAGTGTGGAAACTGTACACACAATTATTCGTGAGGAACTGAAGATGCAGAAGATTTGTGTGAATGCACCAGTTCACAATTCCATCCTTGTTACTTTTAGTTATTCTTTATACTCAGTAAAACCCTAGGAAGCTGACATTATAAGACAATTGAGGAGATGAAAGAGGCTGTGACAAGGGTCATTAACACGCTCACACAAGATGACTTCCATGTGACCTTCCAGAAGTTGTTGAAAGGTACAACAAATTCATTGCAGCCGGAGGAGATTACTTTGAAGGATACTAGAGTTTCATGTGTGTACTCTCAATAAAAGTGCCCATATGAAAAAATCTGAAAACTTATTGAAGACACCTCATACATTTTTAAAAATGACATTTCCTTTTTTTTTTGTTGACAATTATTCTTACATTAAGGTCTACTTTTCAACTGACTACACCACGGCTGTCTTCAAGTTCAGTGTAAACAGGTTCTTGTCGAGCCATCCCGTAGTAATTGTTAGTGGAGGAAATTGGATATAATTTGATTATTTAAATCAAATTATATCCAATTTCCTCCACTAACAATTACTACACTGTTGTCCCAGTGACCACTGCATATTCATTAACCCTTATCCTCGAGTGGTCTTTGGGCCTTGATAAGTGATGACTCCCCCTGTAAAAAAAAAAGTGAGAAGGCAATGGGAAAATATCTGCGAAATTTCCATAGAATTTTAGGGATCAAGTAAAGATTAGATACCCCGTAGCAGATGACGAAAACTGGCGCACATTTCAAGTGACACCGGTTGTTCGGCCTTAACATTGCCGTTGGTTGTTTGTAAACACGTCAAATAGCAGACATGGATGAATGTTCGCAAGCAACATTTTTTAAAAAATATATTTACAAAACTCTTTTAGATTTAAAAGAAAAA
The DNA here is from genome assembly GCF_053919585.1 of Euprymna scolopes. Lineage (NCBI taxonomy): Eukaryota > Metazoa > Mollusca > Cephalopoda > Sepiida > Sepiolidae > Euprymna > Euprymna scolopes. The sequence goes on from NC_136482.1 coordinate 139,565,782, forward strand.
ATATATATTTACGAAACATTTTCTTTAATATCAAATATTTACAAAACTTTTAAGGATTAAAAAAATAAACTTTTTTCTGTTTATACAAAACTTTTTAGTGTAAGTAACAAGACGAACGTAAATTTAACAAAATATATTTAAATAAATGGGTGTCTTTCTGAGTGCGTTTTTTAAATATGTTTACAGAACGTTTTAATAAACTAATAATAATAATAATTATAATAAAAATAAAATAAAAATAAAAAGAATGAACTATATCATTACAAAACGTTAGAAACTGAGAATTTCAGACACTAAACTTACTTGTATTTAATTTGCCCATGTGGAGAAGTCAGGAAATAGCAATTTTTCTTTTTTTTAATAAAAATGAAAATTATAAAAGATTTGTATCTTTATGAAAATAAAAATTATAAAAGATTTGTATCTTTATAAAAATAACAGTTATAAAAGATTTGTATCTTTATAAAAATAAAAGTTATGAAAGATTTGTATCTTTATAAAAATAACAGTTATAAAAGATTTGTATCTTTATAAAAATAAAAGTTATAAAAGATTTGTATCTTTATAAAAATAAAAGTTATAAAAGATTTGTATCTTTATAAAAATAAAAGTTATAAAAGATTTGTATCTTTATAAAAATAAAAGTTATAAAAGATTTGTATCTTTATAAAAATAACAGTTATAAAAGATTTGTATCTTTATAAAAATAAAAGTTATAAAAGATTTGTATCTTTATAAAAATAACAGTTATAAAAGATTTGTATCTTTATAAAAATAAAAGTTATAAAAGATTTGTATCTTTATAAAAATAACAGTTATAAAAGATTTGTATCTTTATAAAAATAACAGTTATAAAAGATTTGTATCTTTATAAAAATAAAAGTTATAAAAGATTTGTATCTTTATAAAAATAAAAGTTATAAAAGATTTGTATCTTTATAAAAATAAAAGTTATAAAAGATTTGTATCTTTATAAAAATAAAAGTTATAAAAGATATGTGAATAAAATATATTTTTTAAATCTCGATTGTTTATACTTTTTGCTTATACTTGTGATTTTATTATGCATAAAAATTGCCTCGATCTAGAAGGATTTCTCCTTCACTGACCACCTACATACATCGCACTTTAAATAAATATTGAATTGTATTAAAAACGCACCAAGAAAGATTAAAAAAAAAAAAGAAACACACTGTATATAAAATCTTGGTCGCAAAAATCCGAACAAGTCAGTTATTTTATATTTGTTCCCGCCATTTAAAAAGTTTAGTCATAATAATTTTATTTAAATTTTTTTTTTTAATTATGTATTTTTTAATTGACATCATCCGAAATTCTCAGTTATAACGTCGGTTTATTTATTTATTCGGTATTATTTTACGACCTGCCCCAGCATAGTATAAACACATCCCAACCACACCATGTTAAGAATGGCTTTTAAGGTAGAGGGTGGTTATTCTGAAAGCTGTTCTTAACATAGGGAGGTCGGGGGGTTTATAATACACTGGGGCACGTCATAAAAATTCACAATTTATTTATTTATTTATTATTATTATTATTATTAGTTTTATTAAAAAGTTCTGTAAACATATTTAAAAAACACACTCAGAAAGACACCCATTTATTTAAATATATTTTGTTTAAATACGTTCATTTTATTACTTACATTAAAAAGTTTTGTGTAAATAGAAAAAAAGTTGGGGTTTTTTATCCTTAAAAGTTTTGTAAATATTTAATATTGAAAAACATGTTTTGTAAATATATATTTTTTCTTTTAAATCTTAAAAAGTTTTGTAAGTATATTTTTAAAAAATCTTCCTCGCAAACATTCGACCATGTCTGCTATTGGACATGTTTACTGTTTGTAAACATGTCCTTGACATTGTCGTCAATTGTTTACTGACACCAATGTGAAGGTCGAACAACCGGTGTCACTTGAAATGTGCGCTAGTTTTCATCTTCTGCTATGGGGTATCTAATCTTTACTTGATCCAATTTTAGAAAATAGAAATTATCGTTTGATTATTAATTAAAGCAAATTCTTATAAAACTATAATTAACTAGCAGTGGGGCACCCGGCTTTGCCTTGTCCTAAAATACGCTTAAATATGATATTTTAATTTGTCCAGATTTCATATATATTATAGAGTCGTGATTTCAAGAGTAAGACAAACTATTTGGGTGCCATCAGCTAGAATCAAAACTGAAAGCAAAACTGTAGCATTCAAAGCTGGTGACGTTACCACTTAGCATTACAAGTTGATTTTTTCTTTTTAGATAATTGTTATTTTATCAATTTGCATGAAAAGAGCTATGTAAAAGATGCTTAAAACCGTTTGAATTATGCAAATACCATCAGTAGTTCAAAATTTATGAGAATTTTAAGTGCCAAAATTTATGCTTTTTCGTGGACATTTTTCTTTAGAAAAAGTGAGCTAAATTACGGACCTCAACATTTCAAGAAATTTGGTGATTTCGGCACCATTTATTTATTTTTCAATCTATTTTCATGAAACTTGGCAGTCTTATGTAAAATTGTATGCTCTTTCTGATTATGCAGTCAAATCTGATGTATCTCTTTACCATTAGTCATGAATTATAAATTCAGATGTACAAATTTCAATTTTTTTTAAACTGGCGCATGGTATCATATAGTGGGTGTCTATTTATGAACAAAACTAAGTATTATAGTAGTATTTAAATATAGCTTTATTGAGAATAGGCATTTTCCTGCCTCCTCACCAAAGGAGAGCTTAATCTGTGTAGTCATTGAATGTCTAAAGAGCATTCATTGCCGGTATTTACTATTTCCTTCAAAGAAGAAAAAAAAATTGAGTAAGATATGAATTAATCTCAGAAATAAATCAAAGAAAATTTTTCATATAGATTTTGGATTTCTGTAAAAGATGGAAATTCCCATTGTCGACCAGAACTTATGCATTTTGGGACCAGTTCAATTTTCTATTTTGTAAATCCTCTCTATCTGGCCCAAAATATACTCCTATTTTCTGAGATGCAACCATAAATCGCACCGCACTCTACATGAATCTTCGATGTAACTTTCACAGTACCAGGATACCAGGAATCCTGATCAGCAACAACTATATATTCACCAGTTGATGGTAATTTTTGTCATTTCTATTCTGTTGTTTTACTGAAAATTCAATTATGTGAACAAAGAAATAAAACTGTAATTTTTTATCTTGTTTCCACCTTAACATCTAAAATGATTATTTCTATAGGTTTTAGGGTATGCTGAAAACAAATATCGCATTTAAATTTTCTGCAAATAAGTAGTTTTCCGGATATTAAGCAATGTCATTTCTTATGTTGTCACTGGCAGCAAGCGCAACCCCGAGAAATTATGCACAAATGTGCATAGCAAGATGGCCACCAGCAATAACGTAAGAAATGACATTGCTTAATATCCGGAAAGCTACTTATTTGTGGAAAATTTAAATGTGATATTCGTTTTCAGCATACGCGAAAACCTTTAAAGGTAGTCATTTTAAAGAAAAATATTAAGGTGGAAACAAGGTAAAAATTTACAAAATGCATCACAATGAAATTTTTTTCAAACCGCTTAATTATTATTATTATTATTATTATTATTATTATTATTATTGTTATTATTTAGATATCCTCCGTTTAAAAAAGCGGGTTTGTTTTACAGATTCGAAAAAATGGTCTTGACAATGAGTTAAAAATAAATTCAAGTTTCATGATATATTTTATTTAATTGTTAGGTTAAAGTACAGAATAGTTAACAAAAAACACTCTTCCTCTCCCATGTTAAGAATGGGTTTCTAAATGATAACGTTATTATTTCAGCATGGTAGCTAAGTGCACAAGTACCTGTTATTTCTTATATTGTTTTTTTTTTTTAATTTTTGACCACTAAAAAACAATTCTATCTTAAGTACAAATAAGAAGTTAAACGCATGTACTTAGTACATTTTGTTGTTTTTTAACGCTTTTAGTACAGTTGTACTAAAAGCGTTAAAAACAACAAAATAGTATTGTTTGGAAATCAAATTTGAAAAACTTGAAAATAATTTTTTTAATTGACGAACTCAGAATAAAAAATGACTAGTCTAGTAAGACTATTTTTAAGAGAATACTTTAGTCAGCTCAGCAGCGCATGATCAATACAAACGATTTATCAATAATCCAGAAGTAATCATATATATGCTCTAGTTAATTATTGTTTTGTCTTTGAGACAGTCCTGAATATCAATTTGCCAATGATTTCTGTAAATTTATGGAAAATATGATGTTTATGGCTTGGTATTTTATCACTGTTTTTAAATGTTAAAACTTTGTTTTTTAATTACATGACCAGGAAGGAGAAATAAAGAAAATTCTTAGTGTGATAAAGAAACAAATATGTTGCTGTTCTCTTTGATCACCCCCCCTCTCTCTCTCTCTCTCTTTCTCTCTCTCTCTCCTCAGATTCATAATTACGAGGGGCGTGCAATAAGTAATGCCCCTGACCCACTTCCAATTGTCTGATCTAGCTAAAATTTTGCATGTGCAATGATTTATACCTCTACGGGTTATGTGGCAAATTACAGCTTTGAACTAATTGTGGTTTCTGTTTTACAGGTGTTTGAACTGAGTCAGGTGTGAAATGGAGCCTGTTGAATGTCGAGCAGTGATCTGGTTTTTGTATTTAAAAGGACGCACACCACAGGAGACTTTTGATGAAATGAAACAAACTTATGGTGATGATGCCCCATCATATGACCTTGTAAAACGCTGGGATCATGAATTCAAACATGGCTGGAAGTCTGTGGAAACAGCTCCCAGATCTGGTCGCTCCCCTTCTGCCATTGATAAGGCATCTATTCGCCAAATAGCCCAAGATGTCCAGATTTGTACAGGGTATGTGGAAACTATCATTCATGACCATTTGCATATGCATAAGGTGTCTGCTAGATGAATTCCCAGGTTGCTCACACCATTCCAGAAGCGAGAACGTGTCGATTGCTCGAGAATGAATTTGAAGATGTGTCAAGAAGATGAGTCAAAGTTTTTCAAAAGACTGATTACACAGGATGAAACCTGGGTCCATCACTATGATCCAGAGACCAAAGCCCAGTTAATGCAGTGGAAGCACTTGGACTCACCACTTCCAAAGAAGGCAAGGGTGTAGCCCTCCGCTGGCAAGGTCATGCTCACAGTCTTCTGGGACCATGACGGAGTAGTGATGACAGATTTCCTGGCAAAGGGTACCACAATTATAAGAATCTATTATGCTTCACTTTTGAGGAAATTAAGGGAAGCTATCAAAATCAAGAGGCGGGGCAAGATCACCAAAGGTACCCTCCTCTTGCAGGACAACGCTCCGGTCCACAACTCGCATGTCGGCAGATCAGAAGCAGGGGCGTGTGGTTATGAAATCCTTCCCCATCCTCCCTACTCTCCTAACCTTGCACCCTCTGACTTTCACCTCTTCCCAGCCATGAAGTTGTTTTTGAAAGGAAAGCGTTTCCCAGATGATGCAGCCTTGATTTCTGAAGTCACGTCGTAGTTGGAGAAGCAACCTAGGGTGTTCTACAAAAACGGTCTCCAGAGCTGCATCAAATGATGGGAGAAATGCATAACTCTGGGTGGTTCCTATGTAGAGAAAGACTAATAACTTTGCCAAGTTTTGTTGCTCTACTGCTATGGGAAGTGGGTCAGGGGCATTACTTATTTCACGCCCCTCATATTAATGTAACTTGTAACAGTTGTCAAACTAGATTTTAATGTTGTTCTTATATCTCTTTATTTGTATAAATAAATGTACAGACTATAAAAAGGAATTCAATATCTCCAGCTAAAATTCCTGTCTAAAACTATCTATAAATTTAATATATAAAATTAAGTTGGTCGGATTTTCCAAGTTAGACCTAAATAGCAATGTATCTCACAAATCGATATTTGATTCAGTCTTACTAATTTTTTTTTACTATTGTTGTACCACATTCTTTGCAAAAAAAACATACACTGCTTTAGTTTCTTTAAAAAAATACTGATTCTGACTTGAAAGGGTGGTAAAATGGAAACGTTTTTTCATTATGACCTAAAAAGAAAAAAGCATTAATTGTTGATCTATTTATTTTAGGTATTAGATAAACAATTGTATTTTTTTTTCACTAAATAACTTCATTTCATAAATTACTTGACTAACATTAAAAACTAAAATAACATTACTCAATCGCAAGTAATGCTGAGTAGGTACAGCTAGTTATATATAATTTCTTAATTCTTCTTTGTTTTATATTTTGTAGGACATTAAACTACTGATGCGGTCCCAATTTG
>NC_136482.1:139582087-139662087 GCF_053919585.1 Euprymna scolopes
ATCTGTAATTTGATTGGCCCCACACTTTCTTCTTCACTGCAACCTCTTTCTCACAGACTTGATGTTGCTAGTCTCAGTCTTTTCTACAAATGCTATTATGGCATGTGTTCCTCAGAATTGTCTGATCTATTCCAACTCGTTTGACTCATTGGTCTAGAAGTCTCCATCAATTCATTGTTTTAATACCTCATTTTAATACAGCTTCCTCAGGGCTTTACATTGCGAGTGAAACAGTCGCATTTGCGAGTGATTTTTCAAAGTGGCGACTAGAAATAATTAAATGCTTATCTTTTGGCGACTGTATTTCTTTCACTTCCAAAGCTCACTACTGAGTGAAAAATATCTTTTCAACCTTTTTTTTTTAATAAAACCAACAAAGTTAAATTATTTAAACAATAAAAGTTTAATAAAACAATATACTTTTTTTAACAAAGCTTGTTTAAAAAAATGTCTGAAGAAATTAGAATGTTTATACCTTTAAGTATAAACATAAAATTTGTTGAATATTTAGAATTTATTAAAAAAAAATTTAAAAAAAAGAAAAAACGTAGAAAAATGTTTATGATGTATACATATACTCGCCCCAAGTGGGTTTGGCTAGTAACTTTTCTATTTGGCTAGTAAACATAAATTTGTCCATAGAGCCCTGTTCCTATTCCAGTAGCTTCTTTCCAAGGACTGCAAGGTTGTGGAACTCTTTTCCTGCTCACTGTTTTCTTCTTTCTACAACCTTTGTCTTTTCAGGACTAAGGTCAATAGACACCTCCTGTCTATGCAATAATCGGCTTTTGTTTTTTGTTAGTCTCTTACATCAAGTAGCTTCATGCCTTGTCTCGAGTGATTTCCATTAAAAAAATGTAATTACTCCCATATCCAGCTAACTTTATTTAACTTCTTTCAATCTTACCCATCAACTTTCTTTTTTTGCAGAGGGCTACATTGTCCTAATCCTGTCTATCATCAATAAATGTGACAAAGCAGTGGGTAATAATTAGACTTACATTGTTGCTTTACTGAACATTTGGTCTCCAGACTTAAAACTTGATATATTTGAACTTGTGGAACACTTTTGATTTGGTTTTTAGTCAGTAAAATAGCTATTAAGGGGTTAAAATTGAAAATAAAAAAAATTGATCTTGATTTGGCATGTCCACTATACTTGTTTTGTTTCTGTGTATGCGCTAAATAAAGTGATTTTTTGCAGTTTTTTTTATACGTATTGATTTAGATCATACGCTAATGGATAAGGCTGGAGAGTTATATTTTGGTTTCGATTCTAGCTGATGGGCACATGTCATTTTTTTTTTTTTTCACTTTTGAAATCACTACTATATATTAGGTACAATATGATAATCGATACAAAATCTGCATGAATTAAAATATAATATTTAAGCATATTTTATGACCAGGCAACACTAGGCAGCTTGCTAGTATATTACAAAAGACAATTTCATGTATGATTTAGGACAGGTCCAAATATTAAAAATATATATATACAAAATAAAAAGAAAGTAAAATAGTGAATACGATAATAACATGAAGATGTTATTAAAAAAAAGCTCATATTAAATTGCAATGTAAAAAGTGAATAATTCTAAATTAAATTCATAATTTTAAGTCTGATAAAATGATTTTTTGTTTTAAATTAATATTGGTACAGTTCTTGGTTTTAATGAAGAAATCGGAAGTATCTGACTAAAGGAAAAATAACATGAATCCTTATATTTCTTGTACTCACACTGAAAAATGAAGCCCCCCCCCTCCACTGACACAACCTTTTGTAACATGTTACAATATTCTGATTAATTTGTGTACTTATATTTCTTTCAAACAAAAGTGTAAACCTTTTCTATATTTAATGTGATCATTTTTTTTAATCATTATCAGCAGCAAGAACAGCAGTTTAACATTCGTTTTACATGCTGGCATGTGTTTGATGGCTTTAAAAAATTCACTTCCTCCTTTTTCTCCATCCTTAGCACTTCTTCCCATGTTTCCCTTGGTTCTGCCTTGTGAAGTCAACCTACTACCGCAACTGTTCTAAATCTTCTATCCCAAGAACTCTCATTCATTCTTCCAACATGACCATACTATCACAGTGTCCAGTTTTTCACACATCTCCATGTACTGCTCAGATTTAATCTTTCTCTGAGCTCATCGCATCTGAGTTTGTCTTTAAGATTGTCATTGCTTGTTTATCATATTATTCTTGTATAATTTCCATGCAATTCATGTCCTTAACGTTCATGTAATTTATGCATAAATTAATGTTGTTTTTCTTTCTATTTTTAGGGTTGTCCTTCAAGTGACCGATGAAGACAATCGTTCAGTTTCTCCATATTTCCGAAAAGATCAGAATGATGTACGGCAACAGGAATGCGGAAGCGAGCAGCCATCAAAGTCCTTTAGAAGTTCGCTGCCACCAGGACAAAAGCACATTTTCATGACAACCCCAGCCAAATCAAATAACCAACCTTTCTCTTTAGGACATTCTTCTATTAAGGTACAAACCTCTAAACCGATGGCACTACCCTCAAAAGCAGTTTCCCCACACACAGTAGGAGGAACAACGCGAAGTGTTTCCCCAGCCACCAGAAATATCTCCCCCACACAAGTCCAGGTGGTTACAAATCACAATAACTCCAACCCATCAGCCGCAGAAGGAATCATACAAAGTAATTTTCTTCAGGTGAAACAAACGCAATCACCAGCCCTGATACATGCACTGCTGCAAAATCGTTCCTCTTCTCCAAATCAAAGAGTTTCTCCAGCATTAATTAGCAGGAACCAGGAGGGATTTCAACAAAAGATAGTTGTTGCGCCGTCTGTATCTCCGAACAGAATGGTCAGTGCCACTGAAGCTGCATCTGACGGTTCCTCTACTTTTTTCATCACAACAGATGGAAATCAAATACTCAACCAATCAGCAGGTCAGTCACAGTTAACATCGATCCCAGTTGTTGCTAGCCAACCTTCGACTCAGTTATTTTACATGAAGAAATCTCCGAATGTATCTCAACTCTCATCACAACTTAAAATGCAGCCATTACAAGGGATGCAGATCAAACAAGACCAGCTTATTTTGAATTCAATTATTGTTGATAAATCACAGACAGCATCCGACAAAGGCATCGTTTCATTCCAAGGTACTCCATCACTTCTTTTGTCTGTTCCGAAGGCCAATGAACATGAACAGACTCTTGTAAGCAACGAGACTGGCCTTCGATCATCTGTATATAGTCCAGTCATGGCTACAAGTCAGCCTGCTGGACCTTCCATATCTCCAGCACTTTTGGACCAGTTAACGCAAGCCAGAGAAAATATAACATTTGCAAACATAACATCAACGGCAGCATCCATGCCAAGTGTTTCTGCTGTAACGCAGGCACCGATTCTAGCAAAACGACTTGCTGCTCCTGCTACCAGCAGCATTACTTTTTCTGGTCAATTACCTTCAGGACTGCGATCTCATCTTGTGATTCCGACTACCAATACTAATTTACTATCTACAGGGCTAAGTCCTGCTTCTAATGTTCAGCTCATCCCAACATCTTCAACTAATTTTGCTAATCCTTCGCAATTGAATATCTTATCGGTTCCAAATAGTCAATTTCCTTTAACCCTAACTGAAAATCCCTCGCTCCTACAGCAAGTGACAACTGCTCAACCAACTTCTGTCAGCGCACAGCAAAGAAACCAAGTTGTGGCCTCCAATGTTGCTGTGAACATCCAACCAGCTATGGTTACGTCAAACCCACAGTTGGTCCCGTCCATTACAGAACGTTTGCCAGTAGCTAGTTGTAGCACTTCGACTTCTGGCAACACGAGTCTGTTGACTTCACATCCAACTCTAACTGAGAGGTTGACAATGGCCACGAATCCGATACAAGCAAAGATACCCCCAAAGCTGAATGCTGCTGCTGCCACAAATTGTGAAAATGCTGTGAACTATTCTGCTGTAGTTGTCACTGCACCCCAACTCCTTTCCGCACCCGTCCAAACTATGCGCAGTGAATTTTCTGACAGGTCGACTGGTAAAAATATTGCAGCTCAAACAGTTGCACCAACTTCTAGTAGCACTAATTCCCAATTTTTAAAAATTGTTACACCAAATGTCGGAGTGGCGCATAACCAGACGGGGCAAGTCCAGAAACTTGTTTTTACCAACCATTCCGAGAGATCTATTTCACAATCTTTTAAGACTGGATTCCAGACAAAACAGACGGCGATGCTAGTTAATACAGACAATATGGCACAGCATAGCTTTGCTTCTGTCAAAGGTGACCAACAGCCCCAATTTCTTTCGATGAAACCTCTTTCGTTTGGGGTGTCATCAGACTCTATTCGACTAATTGAAGTACAACCGGGGCAACCGCTTAAGACTACCAATGTCAGTATTTCAGCATCAACCTCAACTCCATCAGTAACCACATCAACAACATCATCAATATCAAATCCTGTCACTAGTTCAAATGTAAATTCTTTAACAAATCCTCCTGTAACTGCTAAAACAGAGACAGTAAATGCATTGGAATATCCCAAATTCTCCAATTCAGAGTTGATGCCGACTTTAACAGAGAAAATAAATCAGACACGAGTATCATCTGAATCTTCTGTCTCAAAGACGGTACATTCGGAGATGCTGCACAAAACGAAACCGGCCCGTTCTGAAATCATTGGTGGAGATGTAGATACCTCATTCCCATTCCCAAAGGTTGTTCCAAAGGAGTCTGCTAAAAATGCTAGAGCTGCTAATAAAACTGATGAAGTGAATCCATTCTTTGCACAGTTGCGAGCATCTGCCGCTTCCTCGTCATTTTCATCATCATTGTCAGCAGTTGGAGCATATAAGACGTTTCAGCCCAACTCTTCGACTGCTTTCCATGGTCAGTCCAGTCAATTAAGAAGGGCTGTCCACAGTAGTAGTAGTAGCAGTCTGTTTCCGAGTTTCTCGGATATTGGTGCTGCTAACAGTCAGATTGGTGCCTATTCTTTGTTTGAGGATTCGGACAGATTAAGTCCGAGTCCCCCCAGCTTTCTTTCAGATATTGATCAGCCCTCAGTCGGAACAAGTTCTGAGAAACATAACTCTTGGGATAAGGATACTGCGGAAAATGCTCAATCTGACAGCAATGAGACGATTAAAGAGAATGGAATTGAGGAAACAAGTGCCTTCAGAGACGATGCACTTTCCAACGACGTTGATGAAAAAGAAGCAATTGTAGGTATTTTTACAAATTTTAAATATTTTTTATTGTTTTTATATTCGTTCAATTTGTGTATCTACATTTTTTCATCCTTAGAAGAAGCTGTTTATTGCTCATCTCAACAATATCTAAAACATCTGACTTTCAGTTTAGCCTAGTCTGACATAGGTCATTCAGACTTCCACATACCTTCCTATTTCCTTTTCTTATTCTTTCATACTGCCCAATGCTCTTTTTTCCATCTTCTCCGGGTCTTTGTTATCCTTATCTATTTCCTCTGTTTTGCTTTTTAAGAGGATAAAATAAATGACAATAGAGAATTGAGAGTTTGAGATGTTTACTTTCTGTCAACGGATATTGCAGATGGATTCCTATGATCAATCTCGGAAGTTTTATATCTACATCTTAACCATCATTTCTTGACTAGTTTAAAGGGACTCCTCTCTGTGTCTGCTTCCTATGATTTCATATGCAGCAAAAATCTGTCTTCCTTTCCATACGTCTGATGGTAAACATGTTTTTGCCAAAATCTAGTTATATCAAAAAATTGTGTTCATCAATGTAATGTAGCATATTGATGAATACAATTATTTTTACATATATATATATATATATATATATATGCATGTGTGTGTGTATGTATATATATATATATATATATATATAAATTCGTAATCCTGTTTCTTTGTTTATTTTTTTGTTTACAAGATATACAAAAAGGTCCATTACTTTAATGTTTCATTCATTCCTATATAGTATAATTTTTGGAAAATATATGATTAAGAGGTGACGTTATTTGCATATTACATTAAGGAAAATCGATTTTATTAAATAGCGGTGTGTTATTGTTTATAGTGATAGAATTGTTTTAAGTGTTCTATTTAAGTTTATTATTTAAATTTGATTTATATTGATAACATATTTAATTTAAATCATTTTTACCGACATCGATTTTTTTTTAAAACCGGTTTGAGATATTTCCCCTTGGCACAAACTTTGTTCCTTTTGCTTTTGTTTTCTTTTTCGGCGGATATAAAAACTAAAAACTTTCAAGCATTATTTTATAGTTTAAATAAAATAATTTCTGTGATTTTGCAGTTAACGTTGTGGTCCAGTAGATTTTTATTTTAAAATAAACAAACAATCCAATTCAACCGCAATTCTTTATTTAAAACAAAAACAAAAAAAAAACTTTTATTGATGTTCTTTTTAAAAGAACCTTTTACCAGTTTTTTTTTTTCTTCACATTTTTTTGACATCGTAACTGCTAATTTTTTTTCTTTTAATAACACAAAATGTCATAACTCCTCATTTTTATAACATAAAAATGATTATTTCAATTAACACAAATTCTACTTAGGTATTTTTTAAACTGAATCATTTACAGTTTGTTTTCATTGCAACAGACTGTAAAGACAAATCTTTCTAGACTGAGGTAGCATAAAAGAAATTTACTTAAACTGGAATATAGTCATAAAAAGGTGCTCAATATTCGGAGAATAGCTTCTTTTCATCTCCCTCCTGCCGAAATATTTGAGAGTTTGTCACATACTTCTTCTTTTTTCGGGGGGGGGGGGGGGATTACATTTCCGTGTTTTGATTCGTTCTTTTATTTTTGAAATTTTTGTTGGGGTAACGATGGAGTTGACATATAATAATGAAAAACTGCTCAATATTCTTAGTATAGTAGGTGTGGCGAAACTGAACTTTATGTCGATCCTGGCAACGCTGGGTATCCTTGCTAGTATATATATATATATATATATATATATATATATATATATATATATATATATATATATATAAGCTTAAAAGGGTCGGTATTTCCATTGAATACATTTAAGTTATTAGACCCTATATATGTGAATAGTCTAGGGTGGTGGTGGGTCATTTTTTTTTCTTTTGGTTTAGGCAGCATCAACATTTATTTTTAAAAAATGTTATATTTTATTTTACTGAGGTTATAATCAGATGACACAAAATTAGTTAGAAATTTTGAAAATTTGAACCTGTTTTACTCATTCAAGGTATTAATGGGAGCTGAACTCCACAAAATCAAAAAAAGTTTGAGTTCACATCTTTTGTGAGTTCTGTTTTCACATATATTTTGCTTTGATTGCATTAATGATATGTATATTTTTTTTTATCTTTTGTACTTAGGCAAGTGTTCAATTGTGTTGTTATTATGAACCCAGGTTATCCAGCTATTAACTGATAAAAGTGGATTAATCTATGTAATAAAAGTGAACGACAGTGTGCCCAATTTATTTCAATAATCATGCGAATTTATTTTGATGAGCAAGAAAGAGGCACTTTATCTTAATAATAACTGATAATAATGAGGAAAAGAAAGAATAATCATACATGCACATTTAATTTTTGTGAGTAAAAAGTAGGAGATTTAATTTTAATATCTGATAATCTATAATATAAATCTCAATTGTCGGTTTGTATGTATGTATGTATGTATGTATGTCACCAGCACTAGCAAAATTGGTATCGTTTGAAAGCTCAGTCTCTTGGCCGACAAATATTAAAAAATTGGCCAAAAAACATGCATTTTTTTCACCGTCAACTGGGCCATTTTTTACAAGGAGAGTTCACTTTTTTGTCAATATTTTTGCAAAGTCATTTCACCTCACTACATCGACGTACAGATAAAATATGTTATTTTGAATACCTGTGACGTCACAAGTCACATGGCTGAGACGACTAAACGCTTTCCTTTTTTTTTTTTTAATTCTTTTTCTTCTTAGCATTACAGGTTCAAACCTGCCTGTTTGCCTATTACTTTTTTTTTTTTTTGCGTTCACACAGGTGCTTGCTGCTGTTTAAATTTTTTAGGGGGTTTTGAAACATTTTTGTTAGGGCTCCATTGATCAATATCCTTACCATAAAACCTCTCCACACCCGGGCAATGCTGGCTACCACTGCTAGTGAAAAATAAAGGAAAGAATTTCTTTCACTTTTAATAAACAAAAAAATATTCATTTTTGCTTAATATTTTTGTGATTAAAAATAGGAATTAATTTACGAGCGCACAAATGCTTTATATTTGAATATTTCATTAAAGTTTTCCTTTACATCCCAAATGTTCAGTTTGTAAAAAAGTTAAGATCATTAAGTCTAGTCTGGTGGAGTATTCAGCTTTGTGCTGTTGCTATAGGCAACATCACTTGAAGAAGGTTCCTCAGTCCTTGTATAAGCCACTGTGGTTTAGCCATACCAAAGAGATCTTATTTGGGCTTCAAATACTATGTGATTTTGAATATTTAGTCAGGGTTTACTTGTAGTGAAACGTATCCTCATGTCAGGTTGTCCTGACAAACCGCTGTACAGAGATACTTTAGACACTTGAGGATAATGTCTAATAGGCATTCAAGTTCTCTCCAGTAGGTATTTAATTCTCCCTTGTAGATCATAATGAATCTCTTGTGAAGCTTATTTTGTAATTAAACAATTGAACAGTTAAAGTATGCAATTAATTGCACAGAAAATTATCAACAGAAAACTGGAGGGAATTTATAGTTATATTCAAGCAACTGCATATGAGGTCTGCCCCTTGGTTTGTTCATGATGCTCATGTTTGAAATAGCGTTATTGATGCATTCATTCATCTTTGTATGAGAAACTTTGTCTGTCCAGTTTCAGTTTGAAACAGAATTTTCATTCCAAACATGCAGATTGAATTGCTGAACAATATGTGCCTTGTTTTTTATCCTAAAAATTCTAAAAAAATTTCCATTCAGACTTAGGGTTGGTGGTAAGGTTGAAGAAAAGTTTTTTTTTAGGTGGCTTTACCACTCAAAAGTATGGGTAACGTTACAGTAAATTTTATTTTTTTACTAACTTTTCAGCATGAAAAATCCCTCCCCCACCCCTACCCTCAAAATTGGTTCTTTTTTGTTATTTTAGCAAAATTCGAAAATTAACATATTGAATTTCACATGAAACTGAAATGTCATATCACAGTAATGAACATATTTAAAAATTACGAAAAGCGACTAGGTAGAAAATTGAAGACAATTGAGTTTTGAAAAAAAAAAAAAAAAGAAGAAAGAAAGAAACCAGAGTGTTCTATTTGTACGAAAAGGGAGATAAATATTTTTTGAAAACTGGAAATCTTTGGCCAATTTAGCAAACATAATTTTTGCTAATTGTCTTCAGAAACTGTTTTCAATAATAATTAGTTTCTATCACATTGTTTTTCGTAATTTATGGATATTTTCATTGCTGCAACATGACAATTCAGTAGATATCATTAGTTTTATTTGAAATTCAATATTTCAATTTTCGAATTTTTTTACAATAACAAAGAGAAACCAGAAAATTTACAGCAGTTATCTCCCATAGCAAAATTTTTTTTTATTTAACTGTCTTAAACAATTAGAATGGCCAGGAAATGGAGGATCATTTTATATTAAAGTTCACATGCAGGCAGGAGTGAAATTGGGGAGGAGAGGAAATTTGGGAAATTTATCCAAATTTCAGATTTTTTTGCTAGTGTGTGTATGTAGTTTTAAAATAGCATAGAAGCAAAAGTTCAGAAAGAAAAGTTTATACCCAGCCAATTTTTCATGATTTCAAAACTTGTTTTAATTCAAGTCAGAATTCAATTTGGTGCTTATTTAGACCCCCCTCCTAAAAAAAATTGGCTGTTGTTGTTGTTACCCAATCTCCAACCTCCTCATGTTAAAAACAGCTTTCGGAAGAGACACCCCCAACCTCCCTATGTTTAGGATGGCTTTTGGAATAGACACTTCATTTTGTGAGTTGGGGTGGGATTATCACAAAATTTGCCCGCAATGTAACTTTGATAATCGCTGCCAGGATTCCAATGCACACATACTATGAATGAACAACAAAATTTGGTGGTTGCAGTGTCATTTGGCTCGTGCATACTAATCTAACTAAGCAGAGTATTAGTTTAGAGTTTAGGTGGCAAAATACTCTTGAACCCTTTATCACTTAAAAGGAACTTCCTGTAGTTACCTGCATGTTACCATGTAAACATGCAAATGGTATTTCAGAAAGTGACAGTTTAAATAAGCAGAAAAAAGAAACAAGTTAAATAAAAAAAGTTTTTGCTATGGGAGATAACTGCTGTAAATTTTCTGGTTCCGCTTTGTTATTTTAACAAAATTCGAAAATTGAAATATTGAATTTCAAGTAAAACTAATATCTACTGAATTGTCATGCCGCAGTAATGAAAATATCCATAATATTTATTTTAAACAATATATACAGAACTTTGTTTATATTATAAACAATATAAATAGAACATTTTATAATTTGAAACAATGAAAACCTTTTAAATTTTAAGTGTTAGACAACAGAAACAGAATTTTTTATAATTTGAAAGAAATATTGCTCAATTTTTCAACCTAAAAGGAACTACAATTGAGGGAAATTAGGCAAAAACAATTTATTTTGTTTTTTTGACGTATTTGTGTTCTAAAATAAAAACAAAACACATAATAATAGTTATTACCAATGCAAGCCATAAGAAATGTAAAAAAAATTAAGCAACCCCCCTAAAAAAATGTAAACACCAGTGCGCACGCAAAAAAAAAAAAAAAATTGCCGCAGTAGGCAGGCTCGATTTTCCGTTTAGCTGTACAAATATCCTCAAACCATGTAATCACTAAAAGGGACTTGTTTGGTCGACACCGGTAACTCGCTTAATGTAAACAGTTTATCTACTATCAAATTAAACCAACAGTTTATTTTTATTGTTTAATGTTTTTAAATTTAAATTATAAAAAAAAACACATTTAATCATTGTAAAACTTCATCCTGCATGATTTCTTTTCGAGAACAATATCTACTGTAAAAGTAAGCCAACATTTTATTTTTAATAATCAGTGTGTTTAATTTTAAATTATAAAATAAAACACATAGACAGTTTGAAGACTTCCAAATAATACAAAATTCAGATCTTGACTGTAGTAATCACGTAATTTTTTTTTTTTTTTTGTTATTTAACATATAAAGAAAGAATTTTAGCAAGTTGTACTTTAAGTAAAAACGAAGCTTCCAAAGAACACAAAAACTAGGTCTCGACTTTAATAATCATGTAATCAGTTGTTTCAAAATTTTTAATAAGTGTATAAAGAAAGAATGTTAGTCAATCATGATTTTTAAAAAAAAAAAAAAAATTAAGGTTTATCTAGCTTTTAGAAAAAGAAGAAAAAATAATGGCTAGCAGCATGTGACGATGTGTCAGAAAACAGTATATACAGTGTATGTAAATACAAAAGATGTAGTACACTGGCATTGTTGTATAAGTAAAGTTAACAAGTACAGTATATTTAATGTAAAAATGTAAGCAGTCTTATAAACATGTTTTGATGTGTTAATATGTATGTAATTGAGGTATTTTATTTAAAACAATTGCCTCTTGTGTTGAGGGAAGCCATGTTTGTAAATTTCTGTAGCGTTCATTTTTGTAGGATGATTTACATTCTGGAATGAATGATTAGTCAGTTCTCAGCCAATGAGATTTGGTGGAATGTTAGAAGGGAAAAATTAATATTTTTGGAATCAGGGAAAAAGGAAAGATTATGTTATGTATATAAGTATATGAACCAGGTAATAAGAGTGCAACCCCATATCTGACCAAAATGCAGAATACCTCTCGGTGTAGAATGAGAGCAGTAGAAGTAGTTTTTATTTAGAGGGAAAAATAGCGACTACTTCTACTATAAATGGTTGCGACTTTGATGATGTTGCTCCTAGGATGTAATGTAGGATTTTAATATAACAGACAAATGTGTGTAAGATGGTGTTACATAATATAGTGGCTAATAGTCTAGACATAATAAATTTGTATGTGGCATCTGTTGGAGCAAACCTAGTGTAATTTGGTCCAAAGGTGAATTGCTACAATCAAATTATTATATATGGAGATTACACTTAGTTAAAAAGAAAAGGAAAATCTTTATGATGTAAATACTCGTCGTAGAACAAAGATGTCATATTCTAAAAATCATGTAAATTGATCAAGAAATTTTAATTAAAAATAAATTTATGAGGAAGCAAGGAGGAGTCAGAAAGCAGCCATAATGCTTTAGATTTGGATCAAATTCAAGGGCGACAATTCAATTTAATTACAGAGATTTTGTTTGTATTATAAAATAATGTTTTAAATTTAATCATGAAAAATGTAAAATTTGCTTTTTTTAATTAAAAAAAACTACTTGGTCAATTTACGTAATTTTTGGAATATGACATCTTCATTCTGTGATGATTACATACATCACAAAGATTTTCCTATTTTTTTTTGTATTTTTGTTTGTTTTAATCAAGTGTAATTCTAAATAAGCACCTTCCATTTTACTGTTAAATTATTTTCCCCTTTTTTATCTTTTTCAGAGTTAGATTAAAAAATAAATGGAATAGATACTTAAGTAGACTTTTTTGCATTTACTTGGGCTGAAATCTGCTCTGTCCTTGATTAAAGGACATCCTTCTTGACTGGTGCAATGTTACCATCAGGTGGAAAATATTTAAAATACTATCTATAAAGCTATGTTACTAACTAGCACTAAAAATTCCATATGCAGATCTAAACCTAACAGTTAAAAACTTTGTAGCAAATAAATGGCAAACTCTGTGGAATACTTGTACAAGCATTTTTAGTCATTCTTTTATTTCTATATATAATAAAATAGACATGATTATTCCCATCTAGAAAAGGCATTGAAGCTTTGCAAATGCAAACGCCACATATAAATTCAATATGGTTAGATTACTAGCCAATATCTGATGTACATTTTGCACATAGTATGTTGCTTATGAAATTCTTATAATAATTTCTTGGAGAGTCACATTTAAAACAAGTCATACTTACCGGAGGTAGCATGGTTGAATATTTACTTACTAATTATTTTCTCACTCTCCCCAGTTACACTAGGAACTTTTCTAGAATTATCACAGTTTTTTACACTACACTCTCTGTGTTTACTTTTTATTCCAATATATTTAACATTAGTCCTTAAGTTCCGGTCAGTTCAGATATATTTATCAGATTAAGGGAATATCAGAATAAGAGAATTTTAAATGCTTAAAATCACCTATCATGAACTAAACAAAATGGCATCATCTAATTTGGATAATTTAAACCCAACAAGATCGACTTTTTTTCAAAATAAATTTAAACTTCACTTAAGATTAGTTTACATTTGCAGTTAAAAAGAAGATTCCAGATTAAATTTTGTACAAAAATTGTATTAAAAAGGAAGGAGATGCTTCTACAAAACTTCAACCCAACCAGATCTACTTTTATAAAACTGACCCCACGAAAAAAAAAACACAAAAACTTTGCAGTGTCGTTTCCAAATAGTTTCATCAAACAAAAAGTTCCTCTAACCTTTCCTACTTTTAATTTGATTTTTTTTCACATATAAATCTATAAGTTAAAATAATGTAGATACGAATTTAGTCATGTAAAATCTTTTATTTACACACTGCACGATTTAAATAGTAATGCCCATCAACCATAAAATATTTTTTAGATATTTCAAGATTTCAGGGTAGTTCTATTAAAATAGTCATATTTTAGAAAGCAAAGCACTTTAAGTCCTCAAAATACCACCATTTTGTTTGGAAATGATATCCTTTCTCATGCTTTAATAAATAATAATCTACATGATATATTTGAAGAGTGTTTAGTGAAGTAATGATAAAAATGTTAACACTATGAAACGGCCATTTTGCGTCAGTTTTTTTTTTTTTTAACTCTCATGGTGTTTAGAAGCTCAGTACTATTCCCCTATGAGGAATTTCATCATGAAATTTAAAAAACAATTAGAAAAAATATCAATCTAACAGGAGTATGGAATAAACTTGTCCTTTTGTTTGTTTGTTTTTTTTTTGTTGTTTTTTTTTGTATCTAAAAATTAAACTTTAACAGGTTTTGAACCTTTTTTTCTAAATATTTTTTGTACTATAAGTAATAAGTAAATTAATGTTTTATTATTTTTATGCGTTAAAATTATAATTCTATGTGGATTTCTCTCTTGGTGTGAAATATTTTTAAACAGGGTCTCCTCTCGAATTTTAACGTGTTTTTACTGAAAGTAAACAATTTAAGTAGTAGTGCTAACAATTATAACCTAAGCAGCAGCTGTTGTTGGCTTCAATCAGAATGAACAGGTTTTGTGAATTACGTTTATTTTGAAAAAAAAAAAAAAAAATTTTTTTTGTTTAAAATTAATGCAGTTTGTGATTACTTTATATAATTACCTTCAAGAAATATTGGTTTTCAAATATATTTAACTTGTGAACTTTGATTGTAATAATAACTGGTTTTATAGCTACCAATTAAAAAACTAAATAAGATTCTACTCTTTTAGTTGATTATGTGTGAATACCCTAAAAAAACTTAGTGGAAAAAAATATTTAAATAATAATATATATATTATGTGACCACTACATCTAGGTCTGAGTGACAAGCCCACTTCTTAAAAATACCTCCCTTGAACCTGTTGTACCATTGACCTGAAATCTGAGTAACAAGTCCTACCTCGAAAAAATCTCCTTTAACCCTATCACTAACGCTAAGTCCTAATGGCATCCACTTCAAAATAAAAACCCTTTCATAACTCTTCCACTAACCCTAAGTTCGAGTGGCAATCTCCCCCTCCTTCATTGTACAAACCATCTTAAAACCACTCGCAATTGTCTAAGAAACAAGTGAAGCATGCATGGCCCCCGTGGGTGCACAGTGAACGAGGCATAAAAAAAATGACTAAGTTCAGCATTTGCCTCCCACCCATTTCACTCCAAAAGTCTCCAGGGGACATCAACTCCTGGTGAAAATGAACAAATGGTGCAGTTTTAAGCCTTAACATATGTAAATTCGAGTTCTGCACCATGCAAAAAAGAAATTACTAAGTCCATTTGCCCCCCCCTCCTTTAGCCCCAAAAGTCCCCAAGGTCTTAATATATTTAAATTTGAGTTCAGCACCATGCAAAACTGTTAAATACACTGAAAATTTTGGACAAATATGGTAAAATAGTCCCAAAAATGGAGTGTTTTTATTAACCCTAAAAGAGCCCCTGAGAAAAACAAAATTATATAGAAATCAGTTAGTTACAACTTTTCAGAAAGTTTTATAAAAATCCAAGGCATCAATTTTTTTTTGATAAACACAAAAGTGTCAATTTTAGCCATTTTAACCCAAAAGGCACCCCTTGAAAGGAGGGGGGGGGACAGCCGGAATTTTCCAAATGTTTGTGCAAAATTTCACAAAAATTCCAAGGTGTGGTTATTGAGAAAAGTGCAGACAAACGGACAATGGTGAATTTACAAAACATAAAATAAACACGCACCCCCTAAAAATAACGATTTATCTTTTATAGAAAACTAAATTAACTGATCTAAAACACTAGAATGCCCTGAAAATGGTAAATTAGTTTACATTAAATTTGAAATGCAAAGCTAATCATCCACTGTAAAATAATTGATTTTGTTTTTTTTTCTTTCTGCCAAGTGTTCAAGGTGTTCACACGCAATTGCTTCTAGCCTTACCACCACTTACTAAGTTTGGGTGGTAAGCTTTCTCCTCTTACTAAGACTCTCTTAAAAGCACACATAATTGTCTAAAAAAAAGAAAAACTCACAAGATTTATTTCCCATAGAATAGCCCTAAAATCTAAGATTATTTTACATTTAATTTTTATATTAAATTTATTTATTTTTTTTTTTTCTGACAAGTTTTTCTGTGTGTTTATATGTAATTGCCTAAAAATAGGGAGAATCACATATTTTTGAGAGGCAAGTAGAGGCGATTTACAGGTGTTAATCTATAATAATACCAAAGAAATCTTTCAATATATTCATTTTTACTCCTCGTATTAGATTTCAGTTTCTTGTACATCAAATTGCAATTTAACTTTGACTTTTCAAATATTTTTTTAATGGATGCATGGAATTTTATGGTATTTCAGCATATTTACCTGCATTTACTACAGATTACTTAAAAACCATTAATTTCTGGAGATTAGCATTTTTACTGAAAAAGTAGTGTAAAAAATGTGGCAAAACGCATAGGGTCTTAAAGAGGAAAAATATCCAAACATGTGAAGCACAAAAATAATCATAACATCCTTATTTTTAGTCAGACGCATTCCTGCTGCGGAATAATAGCAATACACATGAAAAAATTTAAATAGCTTAAAATATTTCAATATTGATATACATAGAAAGATCTTGATGAGCTAAGAAAGAATCTTTTTAAATTTTAAAAATTTGATTAAAATTAAGGAAGTTATGACTATTTTTATGCCCTGCGTGTTTGGATATTTTCCCCTCTTTAAGACAATATGCGTTTTGTCACATTTTTTATACTACTTTTTCAGTAAAAATGCTATATCTTTGTTA
Source organism: Euprymna scolopes (assembly GCF_053919585.1). Taxonomy (NCBI): domain Eukaryota; kingdom Metazoa; phylum Mollusca; class Cephalopoda; order Sepiida; family Sepiolidae; genus Euprymna; species Euprymna scolopes. The sequence continues at coordinate 139,598,681 of NC_136482.1, forward strand.
AAACACAAGACTAAGCAATGAAATTTACCATATAAGTGTATTTTTGTACAAGGAATCAGAATATGTGACTGAAAATCTCCAAAATTTCTTGGTTTCCAAATAATCTGCAGTAAATGTGCATAAATATGCTGAAATTCCTTAAAATGCCATGTATCCATAAACAGAAAAGAAGTTGGAGAACTCAAAGTTGAATTGTAATGTGCTTTATGTCCAAAAAACTTGAATCTAAACATAGGACCATTTAAAAATGAATATATTGCAATATTTCTTTGGTGTTATTGTAGATTAACACCTTCTGTTTAACCCCACTCAACCCCTTCTGACCACCCCTCCAAAATGTGATTCTACTTTTTTAGGCAATTATGTATGAAATGCCATGAAAAACTTTAATGAAAGATAAACAAATTATTTTAGAATTTAATGTAAAATAATTCGCCCATTACAAGTCATTCTAGCATTTTAGGGCAGTTAACTGTTTTTTTTTTTATGGGAGATAAATCCTGTATGCTTTTTGTTTTATTTTTTTTAAGACGGTTATGTGTGATTTTAAGAGAGTTTCTATGCAATGAGAATATGAGGAGGGTTGCCATTCGGACTTTGAATTAATTATAGGGCTAAGGAAAATTATGTGTGAACATACTGGAGACTTGACAGAAACAAAAACAATATTAGAGGGCGGGGGTTAGTTTCACAAAAATTTAATTTCAAATAAATATCTTACAGAAAGTTATGTGTGTGTGTGTGTGTGTTTGACAGGTAAATAAGTCAGCAAATGTTATATTTAGTTTTAATTTAATAAGAAACTGCGTTACGAAATTTCAAAGAAAATTCCATAAATTTGTTTTCTATTTTCGAGATTGAAGGTGTTTATTCCATAGGCTGTTTATACTACGTTGGAGCAGGTTGTAAAAATATCTTTCGTCTAATAAGTAGAAAAAAAATAATGGGGCTTGTATTACTGTACACATAGATTCGAAAAAGTTGTCAAAAACAAATATATAACAAATAAATGTTATCAAAGGCAAGATAAGTTACTTTTCCACCTAACTGGATATGTTTTTAGTGTTTTTATTTAATGTAACATGTTTATTCAGCTCGAAAAACATAGTGCTTAACGATGTATTGGAAAGTTAAAAATGGTGGCCGACTATCATGGTAACATATATTGAGCGAGTTTCTAACAGTATTTTGTCTAGTTTTTTATTTATAACTCATTTACCCAAACTTATTGCCTCAAAGAGAGAGTTGGCCGCCATTTAAAATTTTCAAATACATCGGTAAACACTGTTTTTCGAGCTGAATAAACATGTTACATTAAATATAAACACTAAAAACATATCCAGTTAGGTAGAAAAGTAACTGATCTTGCCTTTGATAACGTTTATTTGTTATATATTTGTTTTTTGACAACTTTTTCAAATCTATGTGTATAGTAATACAAACAAGATTTTCATACATCTTTTGATTTTGAAAAAAACATTTGTGGCTGTTCGCAGTAAAACATTGTTTTAATTCGCTGTTCAAAACTAAAGCAATGAATAAAAGTGCATGCAAGCTATCTATCTACAAAAGTTTATTTTGTTTTTTTAACCATGTTTTTAAATTTGACCAGAAATGTGAGAAATTATAATGGATTCATAATGCCGAATTGGTTGGGATTGTTATTATACATTCTGAAAACCGAATAGTTCTAAACAAATGTTATTCTGATAACAAAATAGCTCTAATTAAACATATCAGAACATTTATATTCATATTTTCATGTTTTTCTTAATTCGTTCATGAATAAAAATTAAAAAACGCATGTTGTTTATACTGTGCTATGACTAATACTACAGCTGCTGCTCCTGCTGCTACTAATACTAAATTAATTTGACCAAACTCGAGAAATAGAAACATTTTTTTTTGGGTAGGTCCTTTTAAATTATTATCAATTACCGCGGTTCTACTCAACATAGAATAATACTTTTAATTGATAAAGATAGTAAAAAGAATGATTTACTTACTAGTGGGTGTCCAATGAAATCTTTTTCAAAATGTTCGATACTCGTCATATTAAAGTCTTATTTTTAACACGACAAAAAAAGAAATGGTCAAAAATATTTTGGACACTTGACAGTATTAAGATTAACACCTCTTCTGATTGTTTCCTAAATTTCATGACGAAATTATTCATACAATCGTGGTACGGGCCTTTAAAAAACAGGGAGGGTCATTACAAAACCTTACCGAAAACGCCATTTTATGACGTTCACATTTTTATGACTTTATTTGCTTAAAACTCTTAAAATATATAATGTACATTCATATTTATTAATTCATTTGAAAGTATATTCATTTCCGAACAAAACAGTAGTATTTTGAAGTCTTGAAGTGCTTTGGTTTGAAAAGTATGGCTATTTTAGTAGAACTACCTTGAAATCTGTGATTATCCAAAGCATTTTTTTTCATCCGTGTGTATTACTAGGAATAACATCTTCCAGTGAGGACGGTGGATTTCAGGTGAACCGAATAGTGAACAGTCTAATGGGCACGAGTGGTGATGTGTGCTTACTCCCTTTGGTGAGGCGGAGGTTGAGAATTCCCTGAAGGCCATATGCAGCTCCTTGCCTGACTTTGACGGTTTTTCAGCTGACAATTGCTGAGACGGAAATTGAATATCACCTTCCTCAATCTCATGTTGTTGTATGAAGTATCACCACCCCACTCCCTCATCCGATCTAGAGTCTCCTTAGCATCGAAGTCTGTGAGTGCCAGCGAGCCTATCCACCTGCACATGGGATGGTTGTTTGGAGATTAACGCCTCGCTTAATTCTATCGTTCAGAATGCCCATTAAGAGACACGGGATCTCTGTGGTGATGATTGATGTGTCCAAGGCATTCGACAACGTCAATTATGATTCGATCTGCTGGGTGGCTCGTAGTTTTGGTGCACTACATCCGCATGAGCTATGATGCTATGCCAAGTGTGCTAGGTGACTAGGTTTTTCACCCTTCCCGTGGTGTCTGCTAGAGAGACCCTCTATCGCCTCTGCTTTTTCACATGGTGATGGATGAGATACTCTCCTCATCCTTGCCAGATCTCACCAATCCAATGTATTCTATCAATGTGGGGGCGTTGGTTTATGCTGAGGATCTCACGCTGCTCTCAGAGTCCCCAGTGGGTATGCGAGCTAAGCTTTGTGTGGTGGAGGTAACACTGGCGGCATTGGCGATGGCGATTTACCCCACTAAATCTCGGTCACTCACTATCATGACCAACAAATAGGTCAAGCACATTTGTCTTGCTGCAGCAGATCTCTGCATGGGTGGTGAACCAGTCTGCCCTTTCCACACCAGAAGATGGTTCACGATAGGCTGAGCGAGATGCATTCAGCTCCACTGAAGCTGCTGCAGAGTATTGAGATCCTACGGAGATATATGATGCCTCGGTACACTCAGGGCACTTGATATTAACATGCGAAATCACATTCAGATGTGGTTCAGACCCTCAAAGGACTGTCCGGCTTTTAACATGCTGTTGTTTTGGACAGAGCCCTCCTTTACAACTTTGATTACCTTGATAAGACAGAATAGATATGAGAGGTTGTTTACCTTGGCAACTGCAGGCGTTGTTTACAAGACCATCAGAAGTGTTTTATTTTGAACTACTCTTAAACTGGCGAATCGTCCTGCTATAGTATGGGGTCATGGTGTGTGACAAGGAAGAAGCTGCCAAAGAATTGGAGGGAGGATTTAGTTTCATCATTCGATGGAGCCGACCTCACCTCGGCAACTGTACGAAAGCGTCCCATAATTGACTCCACCACTCTGACAGGGTTTTCCCTAAGTTTTACATCAGCGGTGTGAACCTCGGGTGTAGGCTTTTGAGTACGAAATTACAGAATGTTAGGGGTGACCGCAATAAATTCAATTTGAGTTGCCTGGGACGATGAAGTCTGGACGAGAGTTTAGGCCACATTGTACAGCGTTGAGGGGTAACCTATGATGCTAGATATGTCCATCACAACTGGATTTCTAATTGTTTGTTCAGTTTTTTGGGGGGGTCAGTTCTTTCACCAGAATTCTTGAACACTGGTACCATAGAGGCAATTTTCCAACTTTCCGAAAAGCACGATTCAGCCAGGCATTAAAGTTTGGAGAGAACAGGGACTAGCTCAGCAGAGCATTTCTTTATTACTATAGCAAGGATAAGATCAAGCCTACGTTTTAAATGTATCAGGACTTTTCAACTTGGGAAGGGGTGATGATTAGATTATCTAGTGTGGTATCTATAAACAGTGTGAAATTGGAAGGGGTGTCTAAGTGTGAAATTCTTGAAGCAGTTCAGCTTTATTATATTGTCGTGCAGAAGATTTCATAGATGCTGGATAATGGGAGAATTACTGATTGCTCATTATTCACTACACTAATTTAAATTTTCCAGCAGTACTTAATTTCTTCGACTTAATGCTTTTTCTGGTCATTTTACTATATATTCTCTTAGCTGCATCTCTTATTAACATTGTTTGCTCATCTGATAGTTTTGTTTGTTGTAGATTGTAGATTTGTTGGCATAAGCAAATGAAACAAAAAATTGATGGTAAGACTAGAGAGAGGGAACTGGTGGGAGGGAAAAATTATATAAATAATTAAATGGCTTAAAGAAAGAAAAGAGACATTTTTAAAAGGGTTTTAATTGAGCCTGTTGAAAAGTGAGTGTATCGCAAGTTCATCTGGTGGAAACTATCTATTGATTCTTTTACAAAAGTCATTTGTTTAGAAAAATTGTTCTCAGCAGTAAATAACCATTAAGATTAATGATGTTTAAATAATCTAAACCTTTATTATACATTGTTATTATTATTATTAATAATAAAACCATACTAAAACATCCACAGAAATGTGTTGATTCCAAATATGAATTTGCATGACGATCAATTATTAAAAACTGATGTGTAGACAAACAGACACCCAGAAATCTTTTTATTTATTTATTTATTTTTCAATTTTTTTATCAGTTTGTTCATGCTGGGGATGGAACATCCTGCTGGATGTTAGGCATTAGCTTACTATCTCATATATTCAACCAAAAGATTCTTGGAAGATTCTAACCATTTCTTTAAGTGCAAGTGTTTGAATCTCCCTTGCATTTGGTTCACCGGGTGTATTTGCCAAATAGTCCTTTCATGAGTCCAGTTGCTCCTACTTACTGGAATGATAGAGATCTTCCTAAGATTTCATTTTCTTTTCGTTGTATATAAGACCTTAGTATTTTATAATCTTTTCCCTCTCAGCACCAGTGGGGGCACTTTAGATTAATGAATGTGTAATAAAATGCCTTGCAATCACCTGAGAGGATGTTATTCTGTCAGCCATAGTCATGTGCAAGTGTTTTCTAGGAAAGTTGCTTACTGATTGCATCCTGAGATAATTGTATACTTCTGATAATTTTCCAAAACTTTAAAAAACACCTGCCATAAAGTTTGTAAAAGTAATTATAAATGCAAAAAAAAAAAAAACATAATAGGAAGAAAACTTTTTTAAAAATTGAAAGTTTATTTTTGTTTAAACTGCAAAAACCTAACCATAAAATCATTGTTGGAACTTCAAAAAAATTATCAATTATGCTTTTGTCTAAGGATACAACTGTCCAAGATGCAATTGTCTGCAACAAATGTCTACTCTATCCACGAGTGCTCGTCTGAGCTCCAATCTCTGCCCCCCCTCGCCAATCTTTCACAAAAAACCCCCATCTAGCTGAAACCACTGTCAGTAAATTTCCCCATTCTTTATCTGTGCCTAAATCAAAACGTAGATTCCATGAACAAAGATTCTTTCCTAGAAGTGCATGCCTGTGGAACTCTGTTCCGTTTGCCTGTTTCCCTCCTGACTACGACTTGGACAAACAAGTTCCTGTTGAACCGCTCCCTTAAGTAAGACACTTTATCAGATCTCTATTACTAGCGATTATTATGATATTATCCCATTGATTACTGTACACGCAGTAACCCTTATCCCCGAGTGGCCTCCAGGCCTTGATAGGTGGTGACTTTCTTGTAAAAAAAAAAAAAAAAAGAAAAAAAGTAGGACAACCTTGCAAATCAAGTAATGATAAACCTGTGATTTTTAAAATGTACCTATTGACCTGAGGCCAACTCATTGATAAAGTAAATGAAAAAAAACGTACTTTAGGTGTTTAAAAGCTTAAGATCCCATGATAAACAAAAATATGTGCGGTACGAAAAATGTAGCTAGAATTTTGATACACTACCAGGAATACATGCAAACCCTTTCCAGTCTCAGCTCTTCCAAAACATATATATTTATTTATAAAGATCTATAAGAATTAATTCCCCAAACAGATTAGTTTTCAGCCATTTTTATGCTCCTTTATGAAGATTAAATTTAAGATATAATATGTATAAATCTTATGTCTAGAATTTATATTCTGATTTTTATAGTTATATTACACTAGCCTGGGTGCCCGGCGTTGCCCAGGTGTTTTGAGGTGTAAAAAAAATGGTAGTAGGCAGGCAGGCTCGAACCCATGCCACAAAGCCAGAAAAGAAAGTGAAAGAAACCCTTATGTCTTACCTCTACTCCATGACGCAACCAGAAGTGTAAAGCGTTCAAATTTAACATAGTTAATCAAAAAGATGACTTGCAGAAATGGCGTTGCTTTTAAACCTCCCACAAAGGTCATTTTTAATGTGGGGGGAAATCAGCTCTCCCCCACAAAAGGGGCACTCTGGCAGTATCCAAATAAATAGTAATTGTCTCAGTATGAAGGGTTTCCCCTACATTGACCAAGGACGAATTACATAACAGATACTACCTGGACAAAGGCCAAGTGTTAGCAGTTGTGTTCGAATAGTTTTGTTTTATTTATACGAAAAAGACAAACAAACAGCCGACACAACAGGACATCGGGAATTTTTTAAAACTCGATCTAAAATAATTGAAAGGAAACGTGTCCGTTTGTTAATCTGAGATATTATGATCTAGGAAATATAAGAAAATTTCTCCCAGAATCTAACCGATCCGAGAACCCCGATGCAAAAAGCCTTTTGTTGACATACACAAACACATGCGCCCATTTAGCCTTTTATATATTCTAGCGAGGGGTACCCGGCGTTGCCCTGGTGTTTGGAGGTGTGTGTGGAAACTCCGGGGGTGGGGGTGGGGGTTAAAAAAAAATGTTTTGGTGGGTAAGTATGAGGATCGAACCCGAACCGTTGAGGCAAAGTTGTAAATTAAAGTGTGAAAAAAAAAAACATGTGACGTTAACCATTGCCCCACTGCGAGATGCTAACGGAAACACGTTTGACTTTATTTAATTACTTGGATTTGGCAGGTGCCCGTTTTAATGAGTTAATGAGGTCAAGTTTGACTGCGGGATAGTATTTCATTTACTGCGGGAACACTTCCTAAGATGTTATAGGAAAAAGACTAACCCACATGCAGCGAGCGACAAATGTTGAATATTTATCTTCCCAAAGTCAAGCAAATTAAATAGACAGGCGAGCTTCGTTGTTAACTATGAGATATTACGATTTATATGTGATATAAAAAGTTTTAAAAAGTTGTTAGGCGACCGACCGCTTCTCTAAAAAAAGCCTTTTGTAGACATACAGAAAAAGCGAACACACACACAAACTCATACATTTTCGCGTTTATATTTATAGACTAGCGGCGGTACCTGGCGTTGCCCGGGTGTTTGTAGGTGTGTGTGGTGTTAAATAAAAAAGAACCCGGGGGGGTAGGATCGAACCCGAAGCCCTGAGGCGAAGTTTGAAAATAAAATCGGCCAGCCAGAATGAGTTAGTGAAAGATGTTTGAATTTATTTAAGTAAGAACGAAATTGATAGGTGCGCGCCCGGAAGTCGTCAGGCGTTACGACAATGACGATGTAGGTTTGTTTGTTATAAGCGAAGTAAAAAAAGAAAACAACGTTAACACTTAAGCGGGGAAAAAAAAACACAAAAAAAACTAACGTACGGCAAACAAACGATGAAAACAGAAAAACGAACACGTGAAAAATGGCTTAAATAAGCCTGTTTTGATATTAAAATTTAAAAAATCGGTGGGTACCCGGGTGTTTTTGGGTGTCGCTAAGAATAAGCGAAGTTAAAAAAAAAAAAAAAAGCAGAAAAACGAACGTTACGTGAAAAATGGCTTAAATGACACTGGTTCAATATTTAAATTTAAAAAATCGAAAAAAAAAAAACATCTCATACCACGATTCGAACCCAAAACTTTTAGATAATGAACCAAGGCCTTGACCAACTGAGCTACCGCGACATACATGAAATTTGTTTGGTTTTTCAACTATTTAAAGTAAATCAGGTCACGACATCATCTGACGCATGCGTAGAATCGGTCATTGTCACGAGAGGACCGTTTTTGTTGACTCCCCCCCTGTCGAAAATTGTCGATTTCGGGGTGAAAAAATTAACGTTTTTGGCCAATTTTTCGATATTTTTCGAGCAAAGGATGGAGTTTCGATGTGATACCGAGTTTGTGAATTTTCGTCGCGTCTGTTGAAAGTTTTTAGCAGACATCCAAACATACACACATATACATACATACATTTTCGCTTTTATATATATAGATTAGACTAGCCTGGGTGCCCGGTGTTGCCTGGGTGTTTGTAAGTGTGTGTTGAGCAAGAAAAGAAAAAAAGAAGTTGTAACAGGCAGGCTAGAAGCCGTGACACGAAGGTGAAAAAGAAAGTGGAGATGTGTGTAAGGGTGTTGGTTGAGCAAAAAAAAAAAAAAAGAAGGAAAATTGCGAGTGCAAAAAAAAAAAAAAAAAAAAAAATTAGAAGTAGTAAACAGGTTCAAACCCGTAATGTGCCAGAGGAAAAGGAGGTGAAAAAAAAAAACAAAAAAAAAAAACGGTCATATCGATGCGTCCACCACGATTGTGACGTCACGGGTGGTTGAAATAATATCTTTTATGCGACATCGTTGACATGAGGTTTGAATGACTTGCAAAAATGTCAGCAGAAAAATCGACTCCTCCTTGTAGAAAAGTGCCCAGTTAAGGGTGAAGGAATTAATGTTTTTAGCCAATTTTTTGATATTTGTCGTCCAAAGGGTCGAGCTTCAAAAAGATACTGATCTCGTGAAAATCCGTTGCCTGTGTCAAAAGTTTTAGGCAGACATACAAACATACATACATACATACATTTAAACAGACAGGTGAGATTTATATTGTAGATGATTTTGATTTTAGAAAATGTCTAAAATTTAAGGCTTGAGCTTAAGGGTCTTCAGAAGAAATTGAAATTCAGGGAATCTTATATAATTTATCTCTAATGACTATCAAATTTAATGCAGATCTAAAATATTTGAATTTTCAAAATGGAAAGTTGTGTCCCAAAGTACTTTAAAGAAGCCAAAATTTAGGGAATATTTATTAATTAATCTCTGATATCTATTGTTAAAAATTTACAGAAATAATAGATATCTGAATTTTCAAACAGGGCTTATACTCACTCTTTGGCCTCTTTACATCAAACTAAAACTAAATAAGATATCATTCTCCACCCTTATATCTAGCAGCTGTGTTCCAAAATTCATAATTGCTTAATTAGTTTTGAAGTGAATCTTCAACATAGATATATATAAATATATGTCTAACTTTATATAAAGACTAGCAGGTGTACCCGTGTTGCCTGGGTGTGGATAGGTGGTGTAATAAGGAGTCAATACAACCAGAAAAAAAAAATAGATGCTGCCTGGGTGGAGAGAGAAAAAACCCCCCAAAAGTTTAAACAAACGGTGAAATAATTCAGTTTTTCTTTTAAAAGGAAAAAATCCCATTATGTAATCCTTTAAATAAGAAAGTGTGGGAGGCAGGTTTAAACCTGTAATGCAAAGGAGGAAAAAAAGCAAATTGCTTAACCCTCATGGCCACCATGACATTCGCTGCCATTCAAATTAAGGCTAGTCATTGCAAGCGCGTATGATGACTTTGCAAAAATGTTGAGAAAGTGACCCCCTCCTTGTACAAAACTATCCAGTTGAGGGTGAAGGAATGAATGTTTTGGGCCAGTTTTTTCGATATTTGTCGTCCAAGATATCAAGCTACAAAATAATATCGATCTGGCCAGGATCCGTCATATATGTCGAACGTTTTTGCAAGACATGCACACACACACACACACACACACACACACACACACACACAGTTTGTCTTTTATATACAGAGTTGCATCGTTTGTTTGAATGCTTTAAAAATGAGGAATGAATATTTTTTAAAAAATGCATTTTTGTTTTAAGTTTACGCTGGTATAATTTTTCTTTTCAGCCACAGCCATTTAGTATGCGTCTGCAAACGTTGAACAACTTTCCTGGCAACCATGGATATAAGTCAACGTTGCGATGCCATCCAGGTTCCCTAAATAAAGCAAAGTAAGTTCATGTCACCATTTTATCAGACCATTAATGTTTGGGGAGTGAGGATATTCAAATAATTTATGATTAGCTTCATTGGATAGCAGGGAAAAAACTGTCTCAATATTCATGTTTCGAAAATGCTAATTCTATTTGTCTACCCCTGCTGAATCAAAACATTGTCTTGCTTGTTTGTGTCTGTGTGTCTACGCACTTGCATATCTACATATATATATATATATATATATATATATATATATATATATATATATATATATATATATATATACTAGTGTTGGGATGATTAATCAGAATAAAAAAATCAGAACTTTTGGTGGTATTGGAATCAGTATAAAAATTGGAAAATATTTTGTCTATTTTCCGATGTCAAAAACGATTCTTTTGTTATTTTTCATTTTCTTACTTTTGTTTAAAATGCAATTTTCCATTATAAAATACAAATTATAAAATGCAATTTTCCATTATAAAATAATATCTATTTATATAATTTGCACTACCATCAAAACAAAAATTTTTACTACCCACAAATGTTCTTACATTCTTAATACCCACAAATGTTCTTACGTTTTTACTGCCTACAAATGTATTTTTACTTTTCCGCAAGTGTGTCTACATATTGCACAGGTTTTTGCAATAATATGCTACCCTCTTCCTTGAGAAAAAACAGCAACTCTATAGCAAAATATTTAATGATTTAAAAAGAATCAGAATAGAAAATTGTATTGGAATCAAAAATTTAAAACAGAATTGGTAATTGTATTGGAATCGGGGAAATATATCACTAATATACACTAAGGAACGCTGAAGAAAACAGATGAAAATTCTGTTTTTTTTATGTAAACAAAAAATTTTAAAGACATTTTATATTTGTGTATATCAAGAAATAAGAGTAAATAAAAAATATATATAAAACATTGGGGATTTTGCAATATATACAACAACACGAAATAGATGTCAAAAAATAAAACAAATATATTAGAAATAACTGTTACCAAAGGCAAGGTAAATTATTCTTCTACCTACCTGGATAAGTTTTGTGTGGTTTAACATATCTTAAAGTGTCTATTCAATATGAAACACAAATAGTGCGGAATTGGTAAGTTAGAACTATGGCAAGATGACTGACATCAGACGGCCATCTGGTAAGTCTGAATAATCTCTTTAATGTGAAAAAAACTTCTGAAAGGACTTCACCTAATGAATATCACGGTAACACTTATTGAGTAGATTTTTATCAGTATTTTGTTTATTTTTCTAGTTTTGAGTCATTACTGACACTATAAAGAAGGCATGTTCTTGTCGGCCATCTTGTTATTGATTTAACTTATCAACTCAGCACTACTTGTTTTTCGAACTGAATAAATACTTTAAAATATGTTAAAAAACAAAAAATTTATCCAGGTAAGTAAAGGAGTAACTTATCTTGCCTTTGGTAATATTAATGTTATATATTTGTTTCTTTACCATTTCATTTTGTTGTACGTATATACTGCAAAATCACCAAAACATTTATATATTTTTATATTAATTTTTTTATATGTATATATATATATATATATATATATATATATATATATATATATATATATATATATATATATATATTATTATTATTATTATTATGTATTATGGCAAGCCCCACTCACTCACCCTCATGGTTCACTGCAGATCATGCAGCTGCTATTGCAGAAAGACAGCATGCATTCTGCCTGTTTGTACGTCATTAGTCAAATGCAAACAGGCAAAACATTGTAAATGCTATAAATCATTGTAATAGAGAAATAGCGACAGTCAAAAGAAAGCATGCTGAAATAACCAGGGAACGCATAGAATTGCAAAAGATAGGAACTCGTGATTTCTGAAAAATGTATAATAGTGTAGTGAATAAAGGGCAATTAGTAATTCCTCCACTATCCAACAACCAGAAGGTCATATGCACAGCAACGGAGAAAGCAGAATGGCTTGTCCAGTGATTTGCCTCCAACTCCACCTCAGAGCCAACAAACAACTCCCTTCCAAATTTCCTAATGCGGACTGAAGCAACACTAGATGATGTAAAAATAAACCTTCTCATGTCCGCGATATCATAAAAAACTTAGACATCTCCAAGATGTGTGGGCTTGATCTCATCCCTGCTATACTAATTAAGAAATACTCAGCTGAACTAGCCCTCATACTTTCCAAGCTCTACAATAAATACCTTGCTGAATCTTGCTTCCCTAATAGCTGGAAGATGGCCTCTGTTTTAACAGTGTACAAAAATTCTGGTAAAAGGACTGACCCTCTCAATTATTGCTCTATCAGTCTCATCCCACTCTTCACTAAAATCTTTGAGACCTTAATTAATCAAGCATAAGTCCACCACCTCGCAAAAGCAAATCTTCTCTCTGACAAACAGTATGGATTCAGGCAATGTCGTTCTAATGCAGATATTTTAAGTCATCTCTGAACGCATTTACTATGTACTGGATAAAGCGGGCGAAGCAAAGGCTGTAGCCCTTCATATATCCAAGGCCTTTGACAAAGTCTGGCACGAAGGGCTGCTAATGAAAATTAAATCGCATGGTATAATTGGACATATACTAAATATAATTAGATCATTCTTAGACAATATAACCATCTAGGTTGTCATTTATGAACGTACATCCAAGCAGCATAACATAAATGCAGGAGTGCCTCAAGGGTCGATCCTTGGACCATTATTATTCCTGATATTCATAAATGACCTCCTTGATAATATTGTATCCAAGATGGATATATTTGCTGATGATACAATGCTCTGTAACATGCATGATGGAAAAATGGATGTACATAAATCTAAGACAATGGCAGAATCGTTAGAAAATTACCTCCAGACCATAGTGGAATGGGGCTACAAATGGATGGTAACACATATATATATATATATATATATATATAGTAAGACTAAGCTGCTTTCCTTTAACAATTACAAGATGCCTCTGCAATCACCTATATCCATGACAAATAACATCCTACCTGAGAATTCTTCCTTCAAACTCCTTGGTGTAACTGGCAATATGAACTGGAACAAATACATTAAGAACATTACGAAAGCTGCTGCAAAGAAGGTGGGTTCCTTCTATCGAGCTAGAAGTCTACTCACACCGAAGAGTATCTTGTACCTCTAAAAGGCCACCATTCGTCCATGCATGGAGTATTGTTGCCACATCTGGGCTGGTATATCTACCATTGGCCTTTACTTCTTAGATAGGGTAAAAAAAAGAATTTTCAATCTAATAGATTCACTTTGTCAACTAAGCTCCAACCACTGTCCCATCGCCACAATGTTGCATCTCTTTATAAATATTTTAATGGACTTTACTCTGATGAACTCGTTGCACTTGTGCCCTCTTGACGTACATATTCCCAACAAACCCGCTGAACAAAATCACACCCCTTCACTGTTGATGTCCCTAAATGCCAGAAAGCTTTCTACTCTAATAGTTTCTTCCCTTGGACAGCTAGACTTTGGAATTCTCTTCCTGCTACCTGCTTTCCTGGCTGTAGTGATACGCAGAAGTTTAAATGTAACGTAAATCAACATCTTGTTAATCTATCCTAGGCATGGTTCCAAATAGTATCCTCTTACATCCAAGTGGTGATATGCCTTATTGGGGTGAACGTGAGTTAAAAAAACATATATATATATATATATATATATATGTATATATACAGTAGCGTCCAAAAGTTAAGGGCTAGTAAAACCTTAGCAAGTTTAACCATATATTTGAAACAAATACACACGAACAACAAAAAATTACTTCACAATTATATAGATAACATGTATATCTTCAATGGGTCATAATTTCGTTAGCCTACACTAAGTATTTTTTGAATAACTACCATTTTAAATAAAATTGTTCAAAATTTGTGTGTCCAAAAGTTAAGGGCTAACACGATTGCGGCTTTTGTCCTTGCTGTGAATGGCTGAAATTACCAACTAACTAGTATTTGGTAAACAAACCCTTGCTATTTATGACTTATTGACACCTCTTGGCACAGGAATCCACCAACTTCTTGCAAAACGCTGGCGTTATCGCACTCCATTCAGCATGTAAGCACTGCCAGAGTTCTTCTTGATTTTTTGGGCACTGAAATTGAGCACGTTCACCAACTATTTTCCAGATATTCTCAATAGGATTAAGATCTGGACTCTGAGGGGGCCAACGCATCGTTTCAACTTCTTCCTCGTCTAAAAATGTTTTTACTTTCTTAGCAGTGTGACAAGGAGCGTTATCCTGCATGAAAATTGCAGGTTGATAGAGCGACGACCGAAGACTAGGAACTGCATGCTGCCGTAGAATCTGCTTATAAACTTCTGCATTTATTCCACCTTGCAGACGAATCAGTAGTCCACAGCCTGCAGCTGACATAACGCCCCAAACCATTACACTTCCTCCTCCAAATTTCACAGTTTTTTTCACGCACTTAACCTCCAATCTCTCACCAGTTCTTCGCCGGACATACGTGTTGCCATCAGATCCGATAACGTTAAACTTCGATTCATCACTAAAGTGCACACGGGACCAGTTTTCGGTTGTCCACACAACGTGTTCTTGGGCAAAAGCGAGGCGGAGTTTCTGATTCTTTTTGGAGATAAGAGGCTTCCTTGCTGGCACTCGAGATTGCAATCCAGAAGCGTGCAACTGGCGTGTAACAGTTTGCCGAGACGCTTGAACAATAGACCTTTGCTTTAGTTCTCGAGATATTTTAGCAGCAGTGTTAAATCTGTCTTTAAGTGACATTTTGACAATAAGACGATCCTGTTGAGCAGTTGTGATTCGAGGTCTACCAGATTTTGGGGCAGCTGCCACTGATCCTGACTGCTTGAAATGTGCCACAATACGCTTTACTACACTAGGAGACCTTCCTACGGTGTCAACAATCTCAGAAGTTTTGTTGCCATTACTATGAAGATGAATAATTAGCTGTTTTTCTTCGACAGAAACGGGACGACGTTGTTTTGCTGCCATGTTGTACTAGTGCGATACAAACACTCATTTCTTTTACTCAATTACAATAATTTTAATGTTCTTTAGTAAAAATTTGAAGTAGGATTATTCATAGTACCTGTCTGACACCTATACAGTACCTTACTGTTATAATAATTAAAGATTATACCGCCTAGCCCTTAACTTTTGGACCACGAGAATTTGGACAAACTTTTGTATTATTGGTCATAACTTCAAAAATATCCAACGGATGCTTATTAAATTTGGGCGAGACATGAGTGATGAGTATATCTATAAGTATATATGCATATTAAGTATTTTAAATGAACGGTTTTTCTTAAAAAGTACTTAAACTTGTCTTGAAACTACTAGCCCTTAACTTTTGGATGCTACTGTATATATTTAAATGAGGGGGTCACTAACAATGTGCATTTTTTAACATTATTTTATTATTCCATGTTTTGGTTTTTCATTGAAAATTATGTTTAGATCATTGTAATAATGTTTTTAAATCATTGAAATAGTTTTTAACGCGTTTCAGACGTTCTGTGAAGCGTCCTCTTCAGAAAGTATTTAAAATGTAAAATATTTAGAATTTACTTAAGATGTGTTTAAAATGTTTCCGAGAGCGATGGAAACATGTGTAAATGATTCTACTCTTCATTCGTATGTTCAAATTTTATTACCTGTTCGTTGGGGACGGACTGTGGTCACTGCTGTCTTATGTTTCTCTCTCTCTCTCTCTCTCTCTCTCTCTCTCTCTCTCTCTCTCTCCTTGTATTTCTACTTATCTTTCTTTGTTATTTCTCATTTTCTTCCTTTTTTACTCTTACTTGAGTAGAGGTAAGGGCACGTTGGTACTTGGTCAACTGGGTGCATAGAGTAGTGTGTGTGTGTGTGTTTTCTTGTATTCGTCTGTAGAATGTGTGTTCTGTTTTATAAAGTTATTTGCTTCCCTAGGAAGGCAACTGTGATCCAAGGTCATTTCTAATGTGTGTGTGTGAAGAGGGGGGGGGCAGCTCCTCTAAAACAAGGGTAGGGGTGTTTTCATTCAATTTTGATATTTATTTTTTGGATTCTTAATTTTAGTATTGTGATTTTCATTTCAGTCTTAGACTGTTCGGGCATTCTTAATATTATGTTTGTTTAGATAAAGTACCAACGTGCCCTCACCTCCACTCAAGTAAGAGTAAAAAAGGGAAAAAAATGAGAAAAAACAAAGAAAGATAAGTAGAAATACAAGAAGAGAGAAAGAGAAACATAAGACAGCAGTGACCGCAGTCCATCCCCAATGAACCAGTAATAAAAATTGAACATACGAATGAGTAGAATCATTTCCACTGCTCAGAAACATTTCAAATGAACTACGAAAATGCTCTTTTACATTTTAAACACATCTTAAGTATATTCTAAATATTTTACATTTTAAATACTTTCTAAAGAGGATGCTTCACAGAACGTCTGAAACGTGTTAAAAACTATTTCAATGATTTAAAAACATTATTACAATGATCTAAAGATAATTTTCAATGAAAAACCAAAACACGGAATGATAAAAGAATGTTAAAAAATACACATTGTTAGAACCCCCACCCCTCATTTAAATATACATCTTTCTCTCGTTGGAATTTCTTAACCCATTTTATATATATATATATATATATACAGAAAGAGAGAGAGATCTAAGTTCTGATTTAACCTCATCAATTAACATATCTGAAGATTATATAATTTTATGAATATTTGATTTTTTGATTTTTTTACAAGGTAGTCACCACTTATCAAGGCCCAGAAGCCACTCGGGGATAAGGGTTATTGTGTGTACAGTATGTTAGTGTTGGAGATTTGATAAAGTGTCTTACTTAAGAGGAGGGTCATCAGGAATTTGTTCATATTGGACTTGAAGATATCCAGGTTGTAGTCAGGTGGGAAACAGGCAACCGGAACAGAGTTCCACAGGCGTGCACGTCTAAGAAAGAAGCTTTGTTCATGGAATCCACGTTTTGATTTTGGCACAGATAAGGAGTGGGGAAAATTTTTGACAGTGGTTTCAGCTAGGCGGGTGTTTATCGTCAGAGATTGGAGTTCAGACGAGCACCTGCCATGGTAGTAACGATAAAACAAAGACAGGCTCGCAATGTCTCTCCTGTGGGAGAGAGGTTGCAGGGAAGAGAAAAGGGCATCACCCACTAGGCCACGAAGCCTATTTTGTACTCTGTCAAAGCAGGATAGGCTATTTTTAGCAATTAACATGGTTTTTGGAGTATGACATGTTCGTTCTGTGGCTGGTACGTACATCATAAAAATTTTTCTGTATTTTTATTTTTTAATTAAGTTGAATATCTAATAAGAACTTTTCTTTGTAGTTATTTCAATTAAAATTATTTCCCCGGAAAAGTTTAATAATTAATCTTTCCTTTTATTAGTTAATTACTGTTAATATGTATAAAATATTGCAAAATAAAAATAGTATGATAAAATTACGAATGAATGAAACCAACATTAATTTATTATGAACCGTTTTAAAAATAGAGCCATACAAAGTTCTGTCTTTGGGCTGTTCGTTTCTACAATATACACAGTATTTCAAAATACTGTCTTGTATTATTAATTAAAATAGCAGTAATCCATTTTGATGATAATGTAGGAGTGATAAATTAAGAAAACAATCATTTTTTTCTAAAGGCTTGATCAGGATGAAGTCTGGCTGTTTTAGGATCTTTATGTATGATATCTAACCACCTTTGGTTTGACTGTCCTTTGAGCTTTTTCCCAAGGGCATCCATCTTAAATCCCATTTTTGTGACAGTGTTATTTGCTTGCAGTATATGTCCATATCAACAAAAACAATTTTCCATCATATATATAAAATATATAAGAATCAACACATTAACATTTTTTAGGATGATTATCAGTTCCATGCTAAAAGCAATAATCAAAACCAATTATAATGGAAATTTTTGTCAATCATGATGACATTTGATTCAGTGTCTATATTGGTTATATATATATATATATATATATATATATATATATATATATATATATATATATATATATATATATATATATATATGCTTTTTCTCTACTTTTACCCTAACTTCCATCCAATATTTATCTGCCTTTACTAGATTATATCCAGCCTGCACCAAACCTGCTTGATTATCCTATTACCATATAGCACCATTTTAACACTAGTCAGCATCCCTTTTTACTTTTCGCATCTCACCTACAAATTCTATTTTTTATTTCAATTTTTGCTTATTTTTAATGTTTATCCTCTATTTTTTATTCTTTCACACACTTTTTATTTCTTTTTACCCTTTATTCTTTATTTTACTTGTATAGATTGGCGCATATCACTCTCATTGGACCATAATTGATTAATTAATTAGTCAATGGAATCCCATAGCATATAATGTATCCCACCCTATATTGCCCAATACAACTAAAGCTCCTCTCTAACATAATTATCTAATAATTCCTTAGACAACCGTCTCTCCCCCTCCAATGTATACACCCTATACAAAATCTCCTAATATACCTACTGCTAGACGTCGTACCTAGCAACTCCCTTCCTCTTCTGATGAGAAGCATTAGGCTTCGAAATACCTGGCATAAAGATCATTCATAACTCTTACACACTATATTGTATTTCTTTGTTTCAAATTGATTAATAAATCTATATACACCAGCATGAAATTTAAAATGGAGGCAGAGACACCTTGAGGCTTGACGTTTCACCCATCTTATGCGGGCTTTCTCAAGAGGGATGATCAATGACAAGGGCTATAATAAATGGGAGGGAGTCTTTATGTAAATTAAACATTTATGTACATATGATGGTTTATGATGGTTGTAAAAAAAAAAAATTATATAAAAGAAATTGAGAAGGGAGTATTTAAGTTTATCCTGTATTTAAATTGTTTTCATTGAGAATGATTTTTGACAGATAGGGAGAAATATGGAAGAAACCTTATCTTTGCTTAATAGTATTAGAAGATTTGCAAATGAGACTAGATTCGATTAAATGACTTGTTGATTTATTGTGTATGTGTTTTAGGAGAGTCACATTATTAAAGTCAAAATGGTGATCATTTTCCATAATATTACAGAAAATAGCATTATTATTTTTCATGTCTATTTTGTGTTCATATACTCTCTTAAGATCGCGTTGCATTTCTCCTATATATATTTTACAGCAATCAAGGCAAGGTATACTCCAGCTTTGATTTTAGTGTTAGATGCAGATTTACAGGTTAGATCTCTAATTGTTGAGGAGGTTTTTTTGTGATATTTGGATGCCAATTCTGTTTAAATTTTTGAAAATGATGCTGTTATTACTGTTAATTGGCATGATTAATTTTCTGCTATGTGTTTGGTTATGTTGGGGCTGTCTTAATTCCGGTTACAGTAAATTTTTAAAGCCTTTCTTTTTGTGTTTAGTAAAAAATATTGAGGGTATTGCAAATTTTTAAAGGTGTGTCTATGTAATCAAACTCTTCATTTATATATTTCTTGCTGCAAATTCTTAGGTTTCTGAGATAAAATCCAATTATAAAACGTCTTTTCACTTTATCATTGTGTGTGTAATCATTTTTATCAATCACTTTGCGATGCACATTAAAACTTAATTGGTTATTATTATTTATTAGATGGATGTCTAGAAAAGATATGGAATTGTTTTCTTTTTCATAAGTGTATTTTATGGGAGGTTTGATTTTATTTAGCTTGTTAGTAATATTCGCTATCTTGGATGATTTCAGAAGGAAAATTAAAATGTTGTCTATGTATCTGTAATAAGATGTGCCCTTGGCCAATTTGTATTTTAAGGGTTCAATTTCTATGAATTCCAAAAATAAACATGCCAAGATCCCACTAAGGGGGTTACCCATGGGTAATCCAAACTTCTATTTTAAATTTCATAAATCATAAACGAGTATATATTTTTCTATTATCAATATATTTTCCTCTTATGTGATCCTTTGTATGTAATCATATAAAAAATTTTATTATCTAGAGTATCCAGTGTGCTTGTTTGGGGGTAATAACATTACATGAAACAGTATAATAAGGATTAAAGATATCCTTTAAAGATAAATCTATTTTCATGGGTGGTGTTTATCTACTTTGCTCTGAAAAATACATAGCTCATTGTACTCGTTATAACATCTATTATCTATAATCAAAATTTGATAAAAATCTAACCAGTAGTTTTTTTTAATTTATGGGTACATTGCTTTTCAAATAAATCAGTGGAGTGTTTTGTTTGTTGAATTAAATTAAATATAGCTTACATTACTCACCATTCTGCTGACAAGCTGTTAAAAAAATGATAATGATAGCTTAATCAGTTTCAAACTTTACCTCACATTCATATATATATATATATATATATATATATATATATATATATAAAGCATCCTTTTGAAGATATTTGTTGATTTGAAGGAAACCAGTAAATCTCTCGTTTTTGATAATTTCTTCCTGTATTTAATTTGTTTTTCCTTTTTTCTTTTTCATACTATTTGTCTCCACAGCATTTGATGTTATGATATATTGTACATTTTATCCTTGTATGTTGCATTACAAGTTGATGTTTTCTTTAACTAGTTGTTATTTTATCAACTTGGGTGATAGGGCTGTGTAAAAAAAAGCTCCAAACCGTTTGAATTATGCAAATACCATCAGTAGTTTAAAAGTTATAAGAATTTTCATTGAACATTTTCTTTAATAATTTGTTAAAAAAGTGGGCTAAAATATGGACCTCATCATTTCAAACAATTTAGTAATTTCTCTACCATTTATTTATTTTTTAAGCTATTTATGGATCTGCCAGTTTATGGATAATTCAGGTGAAGGTAGGGTCATTGCGTTTGACAGAATGGTGTTCTGGTCTTTTACATAAACTTTGAAGTTATGGTATTGGTGGTAAAGTTCTTGGCATTGTTAAGTTTTTTCTTTCTGATCGAAGCTTGCAAGTAACTCTTGAGGAGTATCTTCATTTTCTTTTCCTATCAATGCCGGTGTTTCTCAAGGCTCTATTCTGAATCCAACGCTGTTCCTTCTCTATGTTCCAGAGAATATTATTCAGAAAGTTTACATTTATGTTGATGACATCACCCTCTATTCTGGTATTGCTTCTTAACCATATTTCTCAGCTCAATTGAAATATGCAGTTGGTGTAGAAGTTGATTTGTGTTCTATTATGGATGGGGATAAGAAATGGCTTGTTTCGTTTAATCCTGTTAACACTCAACTATTGTCTTTCAGTCATAGGTGTGCCCCTTTTCTTTCTGAAATTTTTATGGATGACACTGCTCTTGATTAGAAATCGACTCTGAACCTCTTGGTTTTTCTTTCTCATCAAATTTTTCTTGGAGTCCATATATTAAATCCATTGCTCTTTCTGCTTCTTGTAAAATTGGTTCTCTCTGTTGTTCTAAACACTTTCTCACACCTGAGGCAATTCTGTATCGCTATAAATTTACTATCATACCATGTATGGAGTACTGTTGTCATATTTGGGCTAGTGAATCTGTGTCCAATTTGAAGTTTCTTGATAAATTGCAGAAACGTATCTATAATTTGATTGGCCCCACACTTTCTTCTTCACTGCAACCTCTTTCTCACAAATGTGATGTTGCTAGTCTCAGTCTTTTCTACAAATGCTATCATCGCATGTGTTCCACAGAATTGTTTGATCTATTTTCGTCTTCCTTTGTTCCAGTTCATTTGACTCGATGATCTAGTGATCTCCATCAATTTGTTGTTTTAATACCTCATTGTAATCTAGCTTCCTATTCCAGTAGCTTCTTTCAATAGCTTCTGCAAGGTTGTGGAACTCTCTTCCTGCTTACTATTTTCCTTCTATCTACAGCCTTGATTTTTTCAAGACTAAGGTCGATATGCATTTCCTGACTTTGCAATAATCAGCTTTCATTCTTGTTAGCTCCTTACATCAAGTAGCTTCATGTCTTGTCTCACATGATTTCTATAAAAAAAAATGCAGTCAGATTTTATGTATCTCTTTACTTTAAGCCATAAATTATAAAGTAAATTTGTAAATTTCAAACGGGCACATTATATCATACAACTTGCGTGGCATTTCAATACAGCTGTAATTTCTTTTAAGTCTCTACATAGTGTCTGTACTGCACTGTTAATATCAGTTTTAAATAAATTGCATAACTCAAGAAAAAACACTGCACTAAAATGTTTATTTCAACAAAGCTGTAGAAGGTTAATTTCAGTACTTCACAGTAAGGTTCTGCATACATTTCCTTCATAATATACTGGAAAAAATAAGATTAGATAAAATTTGTAACTCTAGTACTGCCACGCAGGCCCTAAGTCTGACTCTACATAAGGAAAACAAGAAACTTTTTACATATAGTACTTAACTAAAACGTATACACAAGATTCAGAAGCTGTTTGGTCGCGGATGATCATCTTCCACACAGAATATGTTTATACAACTAATAACTAGTAATATATAAATTATAATAATACATCATTCTGGTTCTGGGTTCTATTGAACCACTGACAACTGAATTAATTCATCTTTCACACGAGACGGATATTTATTATGTTTCTCTCTTTTCTATGTTCTTGCTTTGTAACATTTTGTTCAAAATTATTCACTTCTGCCATTTTTACTGTGTATCATTAAAAAAGAAAAAAAAGTCCAGGATGAACTTTTTTCCAATTTACAAGCAATTTTGATTGTTTTTCTATTAATGATATACACAGTGTCTGTTTGCATCATCAGCGAAAAAGATTTTCATTGTAATTCCTAACCAATAATGTCTTGAAAAGGAAATGAATTGAAATACATTAATTTGTTGCAAAGACCACAATCAAAAATAGAAATAGAAAATAATTGCCTAAGCAGATCAATGCTATAGCGATCTAAAGTCGAGAATGTGACTGACTTTATAATATTACATTAATCAAGTATTTCTTGAAATAAAAGTGCAATAGTGTAAAGTACTGAAATAAACCTTTAAAAATCCTATTTAAAAAAAATTTATTTAAAAATCAAATCTGCCAGAATTTTTTTTTCTTTACGCGGTGGTCACCACTTATCAAGGCCCGGAAGCCACTCAGGGATAAGGGTTATTGCAAGTACAGTACGTTAGTGTGGAGATTTAATGAAGTGTTCACTTAAGGGGGGCGGTTCATCAGGAATTTGTTTATGTTGGACTTGAAGACATCCAGGTTGTAGTCAGGTGGGAAGCAGGCAGACGGAACAGAGTTCCACAGGCGTGCAGTTCTAAGAAAGAAGCTTTGTTCATGGAATCTACGTTTTGATTTAGGCACAGATAAAGAGTGGGGAAAATTTTTCACAGTGGATTTCTCTGTAAATAAGTCAGCACTTTTAATGTTTAGTTAATAATTGCAAAAAAAAAAAAAAATTATTATGACTTTTCAAAATTTGATAAAAGAATAGAAAAATATTTCTTGTTAAAATTCTTAGCAAATCCTTGTGTTTTAAAAGATTGAAATTTGGAAGCCAGTATTTACTTCCTTTTCACCACAGGAAGATGTGACACAGTTTAAAGGTGTAGAGAATCAAGCCAGTGCCCCTATGGAAGGAGGCCTCTGGTTTATTAAAAATTGCCAATCTCATTGGCATTCCTCAGTTTGGGCATCTCAGAAAGTAAGCATCTCAGGAAGTAAGCTATACACCAAAGTGACATGAAAGGCCTGAGAAGATGGACCTCCTAGAAATACCCAGAACCAATACCTTAGCATAAAATGATCTAGTTTCTGTCAGATTGAGTGTCGAGAATGGACCCTGGACTGATATTTAGCAGTCCAGAGTCTCTAAGCAGTTGAAGATGCAGAGAGAGAGAGAAAATTTGGAAGCTATTCATATATGATAATTTTATAAATAGAAATTACAAAGAACATTACAATAGCAAAATTAGTTATAGTTTTACAACGATTTTGTATACTTACAATGATGCAATGTGAACTAAATTTTACTTTCAAAACCACATGGAAAGAAAAAAAAAATGGTTTAAAAAAAACTATGCAGTTTAAAAAAAAAACAAACATAAAAAAGAAGTCAAGATTCCAGGTTAACACTGTGTACAAACAGTTTTATATAAAAATTGTTAACATATTGAAAAGCAAAAGTGATATTGTTTGTTAATTTCTTCAACATTGACATATTTTTCTTTGAAAGGAGAAACATGTTAGTTGACTAAATTGTTTATAAATAAGCTACATTTTGTCAACATTCACCCGAAATAGTTGTGCGTAAAGATTTTTCTCATCTGTTCGTATAAACTGCTTGCAAATAAAGAGAAGATGGAATGAATATGGCGGGGTGGGGGTAGGGCATCAGAAGTAGGTTAGAAATTTTATTAGTCTAGCTACTAAGTTATGTGTACATGTATATGTAAGTTTATATAAATATATATGTATATATATATATATATATATATATATATATATACATAGGAATGTATATGTCATATTTCTGTATATATGTATAAATCTGAATATATGTATGTGTTTGTTATGCATGTATATATATATATATATATATATATATATATATATATATATATATATATAATTTATTACAGAAGATTAGTACAACATTGGTAAATCCAAACAAAGGGTACCTGTCATTGGTCTCTTTTACCAAACTTTTTCAGCCTCTGTTTATGCTATGAACGCAGAAGGCGTCATTTTCTAAGGCAGCAGACATAAACAAAGACTGAAAATGTCGGGTAAAGGAGACCAGAGCTTCTCTGTTTGAATTTGAAACTGATGGTAACAATGTTGTTTTGATTTTCTGTAATACATATATAAATAAATATTATGTCTTTTATTTTTGATTTTTCTTAATAATTGAGCACTCTGCTGGGATTCTCTCCCATTAATCCTGCACATGCGAACACACACACACACACACACACACACACACACACACAAAATACATAAATATAAAAGGCACTTTGACTGTGTGTTTATGTATGAGATAGTTTTCTATGGATTGCTAAACGGCTGGACTGAAATTTTTTTTTGAAATTTCACACAAATGTTCTTCATGTGTCTTGAAGTATTCTTAGGTTTAGCAGAGGAATACCTCTAATAAGTAATGAAAATCAATAATCAAAAAAAATCTGATTAAAGATGGAATAGTCCGGTTTTGACAAAAAGATCACAAGTGTGTTTGAGAAACTTTATTACTACACAAGTGGAAGGACCCGGCGTCTAAAATCAACATTAGGTTCTTTGATAAGACAGAGCTGCATTCGAAATTAGTAGTTTTGTTTAGAGCACGATTGAACCATGATATTTGACTTTTGGACTTTGAGCTTTAATTCAAGCTATTATATAAAATTTATTTTGTAAAATGAATCAGGTTCTCTGCAGTGCACAGTGCAATGTAAGCTACAATGTATTGTGGACTAAGTAACTGTGGTAAGGCTATGAAGCTTTTTCCAGGTGCACCAAGGTGGGTTCCCAACTAGAGCAGGCAATCAATCAATTTGATTGAAAATTGGGCAATTTCACCGATTTTGATGATGATAAAAGTATTGGAAGTGTGAAACATTCATTGATCCTCATTCAATCCCAGGCAATGTTGGGTGTATCTGCTAGTATATATATATATATATATATATATATATATATATATATATATATATATATATATATATATATATATATATATATATGCTTTGAATCGATCTGTTACGCTTACCATTTGAAAAGGGAATTTTTCCGAAATTAATAATGGAATTTGTCGCAGACATAACAAGTAAGACATTTTACCAATATAACTGAATAAATATATGTATATATAAAATATATGTATGCACTTATTGATTTGTAAATCGCCACTTGTTCTCGTCTTCTCTTACCAACAATGACTATATTTCATTCCTCGCATTGTGACAGCCTTCTAAGTCTCTACTATATATATATATATATATATATATATATATATATATATATATATATATATATATATATATAAATACAGGTTTGAGATGTTCAAAAGTAGGGACTAATTAATACGAGTGACCAAATGTAATTGTTTACCCTCAAATAAATAATATATATATATATATATATATATATATATATATAATTCAACAAAAAAAAATATTAGTAATTAAAGAATTGTGATTGATTGATACTGTTTTTAGATCAGTTAAACTTGAAAAATCCTAGCTTTTTAAATAATACTCTTGTTCTAAACGATTAAATCCAAAAACCCAAGATGAACCCCCACTATTATTGGAGTAAAACGTACATGGAGCTAAAGATTAGATTTATTATTAGAATACTTATTAATGGGATATGTATTATTATTAGATAAGTATTTGAGAACTTAATTCCTGAATTGTTATTTTGTATTAAAGCCACGCAGAAGCTCAGAAAATTATGGTTGGATGGCTAACATAGATTAAATCTATGGTAATAAAATTAGTATCATGGTTAAGATATGCATTACAAACTTATATTTTGAATAGGTTAGCCTAGTTTTAATTGGATTTGTTTAAATAAATAAGTCATAAATGCATATTAGGAATTTACCAAACCTAGAAACATTTTAAATGAATAGTGAGAATGAACTAAATATAAAGTAATGTTAAACTTTCTTTCTTTATGTAATAAGTTTTAAACAAAAACTTTGCTTAAATCACATGAATAGGTTAGCCGATATTTTTGTAAATAAACAAAGCAAATTCCAGATACGAAACTAACATAGAATCATGACAATTTAACTTTAGTCCGGATTAAAAAAATACTTTAAATTAAATAAAGAAATTTAATTTAAGAAATCAATGAATAGTATTAACAAAACATATTAAATGGACATAGGTAATTAGTGGTAACATTTTATATTTTGTTTGAAAATTTTATTTTTTTTAAATGTAGATACGAAAATAGGTAAATATATAAATCTTTTAAAAAATACTTTGCAAGGATGCGATATAGGTAAAATAGTTTTGCTTGTTTTCTTTTCCTTATAAGGGAAATGGTTTCCATAATGCTTTATTGTTGAAGTGTTTTTTATTCAATAAGTCTGAAGAAAGGCTGTTCTTGGGAAAATTTTCAAACGACATAATGTTTGGATTTGTCTGAATAGTCTTGAAACAATTGTAACTAACGATGAAATACACTATTTGTTTCTATCAACCCATTCTTTGAAGTCTTGGTTTTTATATATATATATATATATATATATATAGATAGATAGATAGATATTTTTCCCCACCCCTACTTTTTCATCTCCGATTCACTGTTCCCCCCTTTTCTTTTTAAAACGTAATTAAGCTCGATTTTAGCTCTGTTGAGCGAGCTTCGAAACTAGTCAGCTGACGCATTCATTTTTATTTTTTAATTTCACAATCTAAAATAAAGAATGTTTTCGAACAAGTTTAAATTTGGTCTTTACATAGCCATAATAAAATTTTGTACCCCGCAAAAAATATTTAAATATATATATATATATATTATCTATCTCTCTCTCTCTCTATATATAAATATTATCTTATATAATCTATAAGAAATATATATATATAATCTATAAGATATATATATATATATATATATATATATATATATATATATATATATTATTATTATTATTATTATTATTATTATTGGCTCACATGGAGCTTTCACACAAGTCAACAACTGATCGGTTTGGAGACCTGTGGTGTTCGCTGGAAGCTGAGTGACAATAAGTCTCCCCAGACGTCCAGCTCTCTCCATCTCCTTCGATAGCATTTGCAAATAAATTTGCGTCATCGCAACAGCGTCATACCATTGATTTCTCGCTGGTAATGGCCATTGGTTTATACTGGAATTTGAGTGGCACTAAGCCTCCCCATGATCCCAGTTCTCTTCGCGCTTGTCCAGGAGAGATCTGGCCAGCGCTCTCTCCTCGGTCTTTCCATCCTCCTTGACCCTTCTCGGCTCTTTGGTATCACTTTTCTATTGGGGGGGTAACGGTGATGAGACCATGGGGGTGGGGGTGCATGATGGTGGTGTAGAACTTGTTGATATGCAGCTTGGGCGTTCTTCATCCCTGTAACGCTTCTTTGTTATTTATATATATATATATATATATATATATATATATATATATATATATATATATGAGTGATGGGACGATTCCCAAATTTTTCCTGATTCCGAAACAATTACTGATTTTGACTTGGTACTGATAATAATAATACTGACTTTTAAAATTTATCAATATTTAATTAGAGATTTTTTTGCTTTAAAATAAAAAATTAATTACTGTAAAACCCCATGTAATGTCCATATTTATTTTTGCAAAGTGTACACCATATACCGAGAGATGGGGGTATGTATTACATAATTAAATTTTTGTAAATATTTTTTTAAAATGTTTTCTTTGTAATTGATTGAAAGTTTGAGACAACTAAAGATTTATATTTCTTTTAAAACAAAACTAATTTGCAAGGTTTGTCTTTAACGCTATTTGAAGTTTTTCGGTAAGCAATTGAAAATAGTCGATAATTGATATGCACAATCAGAAGACTGTAGAAAGAGTATATTTTACAAAACCTCTCTCTCCTCATCTTAAAAATCATTCTCTAAGTAGTAATGCTACTATTTAGAAAACCATTTTTAATATGTGAATGGCGGGAAAGTATTAATTATTCTGTGACTTTCATCTGTCAGAGAATGTTCATATTTTTTATCCTAATTATAACGATTCTTAGACCTGAAAAAAGAAAAAAACATGATACAGAAAATACTACAACTGCCACTACTACTACTACTACTACTAATAATAATAATAATAATAATAAAAAATTAAAAAAAAAATTTGAAAGTTAAGACCTTTTGGCCAAGATCAAAGTGTAGTATCTGCTCTTCAGATGCTGCACTTCCATTTCTTGTTCTCTTTCAATGGAGGAGCAGTCCTTCACGACTGAGATAATTTTCATTTTTGAACCTTTTCTCCACGTTAAAAAACAACCCTGGTGTCTAACTCTGTCCCATGGGGAGGCATTGTAAATAGGTACTATTACTCTCCACAAAACATAAATAAATAAAATTCTACTTTTTTTAAGTGATGATGTTGAAAAATTTGAACTAATTATCATGGCTTGTTTTCCTTTTTTTTATTCTCTCTCTCTCTCTCTCTCTCTCTCTCTCTCTCTCTCTCTCTCTCTCTCTCTCTCTCTCTAATTCACAATTATAACATTCTGTTGTAATAGAAATAAAGTTATCATTAGAATTCTGCAACATATGCTAATCCACTAGAAAATATAAATGTGATTCTTCTGAAAAACTTCCTCTGTCTGTCTGTCTGTCTGTCTGTCTGTCTGTCTCTCTCTCTCTCTCTCTCTCTCTCTCTCTCTCTCTATATATATATATATATATATATATATATATATATATATATATATATATATATATAATTTATGGACTAAATTAAGAAATTATTTTATTAATGTTTCTACAATCAAGAGGAAGATAAAATGTTTAATTATGTGGTTGAGAAAATTGGCAGCAGAGTTTTAAGATGGAAGATTTTATATATATATATATATATATATATATATATATATATATATACTGCAATGGATTTGTGAATAACAAAGAATCTGATCAATTAACTAGCAAAATCAGCACCACAAGAATTTATAAAAACAAACAATAACATTGATGAATCTTCACTAGGATAAAATGCAGAATATTCTGTATAGCCATTTATACTTACGTATTGAGCACTGCTGAAGTAAATATTAAATATAGATGGAAAAATTTTATGTAGATACATTAAATAGAGAGAGAAACAGGGAGAGATATTTCAAACTACATGTGCATACATATCATCGTATGTTAAATATTTACACATACAGATTACAATTTGTAATAGCATACACACCTACATTTACAGTGCTGGCAAATATACTTCTGAATTATTATGTTAAATTAGTCCGGAAAGTACATTTATAATTACAAATTAATACAAATTTAAGAAGGAATATACAAAATTTAGTCTTTTTTATCCAAAAGAGCACAGTTATTTAAATCATTTATTTACTCAATTTGAATTTTCTATCTACTGTATTAAAATGGGGATTTCATAGATAACTTTATACTCGGAGTAATTAATTAGAAAATTCAACCAGTATTTACTAAACCTATTAATCTTATGCTTACTGTAAAAATTAAAAAACTTGTATTACAAGTAATCATACATCAAAACCAAAACAAAATTATGTAAAAATCTAATACAGAAATTACACTTATCAAAGAACACAAATGTATCATAATTACACAAGTAAACAAATTTATCTCAAAACCAAATGAGCTACATGAAAATTTGAAAAAATATTTATTCATCTTTAACAGTGTATTAAAATATTAGAAGTGAAGAACATTCAGAGCAAGTTGCGGTGGTTTTGTATTTATTAGTTTATTTATTAACTATATTTTGATTAAATTGACTTTCTATATTTTACAAAACCACAACCATTCACTATGTAAATTAATATTAATTGTATTCTTAGTCAGGAAAGCATGAATTGTAATGCTATGATAGATAGTAGATTTATTAAGGTTTCATTATGGAATGTTATGGTAAATTCACTAGGTTGTTACTTTATTTATATAGAGTGAACTGTTTGAAGTGTCTACAGCTAATACCTATTTCATCTCTTTGATTCAGTAGTTTATCTCTACCGGGAAAAGTAATAATAACTATTTTTCAATTTAAACGATGAAAGCAAGTGGGATTGTGTAATATAGAATTTGAAGCTTTTTTTAAGATGCTCCATTTCAGTGCAGATACCTCATTTTTTTCATTTAGAGATGATATGTCTTTAGATAACGAGGTGTCTCCTGTTTTTATCTAGGTAATTGAAAGATACTTTATGGTTTCTGTATCTGGCCTTAAAATCAGTATTTGCACTACCTTTGTATAAAATTTTCAGATTTTAATTTTCTTCTGAGTGTATGGTTCCTCAATGGACTATACTTTTAGTTAAATATTTTTTTTGTGGTGGACATTCATTTTTATCTAAACACCATTTTTATTAATTATTGTTATTATTTTTAATATTTTTACTTTTAATTCACTTCACACAAAATACATTGATTACTGAGACATAAGAGGCTACCGTGAATTAGGGGCTGGATTTTTAGATAACACTCTAAATATGCAACAAGATATTTGTTCATATTACATTTATTACATTTAAATTAATCCATATTGATATAATCAGGGAAACAGGAAGCAGGAATGGAATTTCTAAAGACTAGAAGTTTGAAGAAAGAAGAGTAGAAAGGATTATGACATCAGCGAACCTTCATTGTGAAGGGATAGTATTTTAAAATGTTTAGAAATTGGAAGAGATTCAATCTTTCGATAAAAAAGTAAATATTTTTTGCAATTGAAAAAAGGCTTAATTAAAACTAACAACAATTGAGATGTGGTATTTATAAAACAAGCTTTTTTATTACATCATGAGTAAAGCAGAATTATGGGAGATATATTTGCATATATTAATTGGAAGGATTTTTACTCTTGATGCCAGACTACAATCATATCTTATGGCTATATTATGTTGAAACACCAATTTTTGTTGAATCACCAAAGTGAATAATTGAGAATATTATATGTGCAATAAGTTTAGAAGTTTAAACGGTTGTAAAGCTTATTTTTCTTTGATCTGCTTAGGAAAGGTATGAATTAATCTCTTCATGCTTTGGCTATGAGTAAAGTAGTAGGAGCGATTAGTTTCTCAATTCTTTATAAAACAACTTGTCTATGAGATTGAAAACTATGAAATAACACATGGCGGCATTGTTTCCCATTGTCTTGGATTTTTCTTTAGCATTGAAGATGAGCAATGCAGGATCAAGTTGAAGATTGCTCAGCCGTTGCTTTATTGTAAACTAGTTATCCTTTCAGATGGCATCCATTTACTCTTGAAATCGAAGAAGGGAAGTAAATTTCACATCTATCCTTTTGTTGGTTTATCTTTATTAGACACTTGATCCATATCAGTTTGAGTTGTCATTTTCAAGCTGAATAAACACTTCTGATCTGTAATGGCATCAATGTAATGATTGTGCCATGATCTGTTAATCCTGATACTTGAATTACAAAAATTCAATTTCATATTAATTGCTAATTTACTAAAACAATCTTCATGATTTTTTTTATTTTTTTTTGTTTTTTTTGTTCTTTTACAGAGTTGCTTGCATTACGAGTACAACAAAGTCTTTAGATCTCATTCGGCAAAATCTGCAAAAATTCATTAACAAGGAAATCGATAAAGTCATCCAGGAATACATTAAGGTAAGCAGATTCTCTCACATTTAATCTGTTTTTCTTTGTCTATTGCTACCAAGAACACATTTCAAAATGCAAAAGTCTACATACATATACCTATACAACACACACATGTACTTTCAACAATGAATGGTCACATTTTGTCTGATGGGATCATCATTTCATATATTAAATCCGACATATATGTGTAAGGATGTGATTAGCATAAAGGATATCTCATTCATTGAAATTACCTATGTTAAGTTCGAATTATGTATTAATAAAATTGGGAAAAGTATGGACCACAGTTTCCTCCCAGCTCTGGATATAATAACAACTTTTGTTCAATCAATCATTTACAATAGGTATTGTATTTCAGCATTAAATAATACTAAGAGGTTTGTCATAAAACAGATAAATCAAAACTATCTCTGAATAAGAGATTTGAATAACCAAGTGGAACCCTCAAACGGGTGCATCTGATTAAATGCTATATGATTTTTATTTAGTTCCCTGCCTAACAATCAAGCATTGTTTCTTTGATGCTATAGAAGTGATCGCCTAAGAATAGACTTTTTGGAAAGATGACATATTATGTATCGATGACTTTATTAACAGATTTGTATTAGGGAAGGAGTGCTGAGTAATTTGGACAATCAAAACTGAACTCTGCTTAAGATCACGAGTATATCCTATTTTACTTGGAACATAAATTATGTGGAAACTGTTCAAAGATGTACAATGAAACGAATGCTCTCCAGATATCTGTCATACTCTGAATACTTTGCTTCCTTGGGCTTGGATTCATTGGAACTATGACAGTTTATAACTATCTCTCCAACAACCACCCTGAGTATCTTTTAGATTTCCATGTGCACATACATGCAAAATCAATATTTTTGTTTTCAATTTTCTGCATTCAATATTAAGTTTTATCTAAGCTTTTTTTAATCTCTTTGCCTTATCTTTGCTGTTAATTCTTTGCTGTTAATTCTTTGCTGTTAATTTTTTGCTGTCATTCATGCTTTTATTTTTCAGAAATTTTTCAAGCCTGGAATAGAAAATATACGTTTCAACAATGGATCAAATGCTGTGAGTGATGAACATATGCAATCTGTTTGTCAAAAGATCCTAGAAGAGGTTTGTAAACAAGTTACACACATAGAAAAACTGTGACCCTTTTTACATCTTGTACACCTATTCTCATTCTCACGAACAAAATGACAAATAATTTGTCTCTTTTATTAAAGTGTTGGATAAAACTAAAACTAATTCATAAATATTCGTAATGTAATAAAAAGTAAATATAGATTCAGGTTAGCAATTTTCTATATAATAAAATTCTCAGATCAGATATCATCTGTATGTCATAGCTCATGTTAGACATAAGTGTTTAAAATTAATTTTAATTAAAAACTTTTTTATTCCATTTATAATTTAATAACTAATTGATAATGCCATAATTTTCACAATTTTTTTTTTTAATATTTTATATCAGCATATGATATATTTCAAGCAGTCTGAATTTTCATATCTTTTATTTATTAAAATACTTGAGAACTAACAGAATATTTATGTTCTTTGTATTTAAATAATTAGTAACTTTTTAATAACCTCACAACATATTATAATTCAGTTTACTTATCCCCTTAGAAATAATTTAATGACCCAACAATATCTTAATAAAATCAATTTAACTTTTACAAAAGTTCTATTTTTTTTTAATTACATTTTCACCCCAAACAAGGCGCATTGCCACTTTGGTGTAGGGGGCTACTATCAGGGGCAGCAACTACTGGGGCACTATGTTGGGATTTGGGTTGCACTTGAACTTCTGCATGTCAGTACAGTTGGGGAAGCAGGAACTTGGAATGGAATTCCAGAGTCTAGCGGTTCTGGGGAAGAAACTACTGGATTAGAAAGATCTTTTACATCTAGGGATCTCTACTCTGTGGGGGTGGGATTTAGCTGCCTGTCGGGTTTGTCGATGGTATCTACGTCATGGGGGCATGTGTCTGCAGTTCGTCAGAGCATTCACCATTAAAATACTTGTAGAACAGGCAGAGGGATGCAACGTTTCGTCGATGGGACAGAGGCTGAAGCTTAGATGCCAGTTCAGGGCCTATCAGATTGGCGACTCTTTTTTTAACCTTGTCTAGGAGCGAGAGACTAGTAGCAGATGCGCCAGCCCAAATGTGACAACAATACTCCATACATAGGCGAATGGTGGCCTTATAGAGGTACAGGATATTTAAAAAAAATGAAAAAATTAATAAAAAAATTTGGTAGATGAGAATTACAAATACCTGGTACAACAAGAGATCTTACCGGAGGAACAAAAGGGATGTAGACGAGGTAGTAGAGGGTTCAAGGAGAAGTTGCTTATTGATAGGATAATACTTCAGGGTTATAAGAGAAGATCCACAAATGGGATGTCATGGATAGTGTCATTAACATCAAATGGAGAAGATCTTGGGAAGTCCATGTGAAGAATGGGATTTTTCAGGGAGACAGCTAGCCACCTTTGTTGTTTGTTTTGAGTATGGTACCCTTGTCGTTCATATCATGAAAGGTAAATGCATGTTCTGTGTGGGGAAAGGAGAACCGGGTAAACTATTTCTTATTTATGGATGATATAGAGTTGTATGCAAAGAACAAATACCAACTAAATATGCTTGTAAGAACTGTTCAAATGTTCAGTAATGGCATATGTATGGGATTGGCCATGAGGAAGTGTAGTGCCTTGAAATTGAAAAGGGGGAAAATTGTTGAAAGTAAAGGAATAAAAATTTTGAATGAAGAAATGAGGTTGGAGAAGAAGGATACACCTATTTAGGAAGCATGGAATTAGATAAAAGGAGCTAAAATGAAGGAAAATGAAAAGAATACAAGAGAAGACAATGGTTGGTTCTTGGGTCAAGATTGAATGGGAGAAACAAAATATCCACAGTAAACACATGAGCATTAGCTATATTTCGATATGGGGCGGGTATTATTCAAGGAAAAGAAAATGAGCTGAAAGATATGGGCAAGAACACACAGAAAATGATGATAATGAATGGAGCTCTTCATCTAAAGAGTGATGTTGATAGGTTATATGTGAAAAGAAAAGAGGGAGGACGAGGACTGATAGGTGTAGAACGATGTGTAAAAGAAGAAATAGTCTGAAAGTTTAGGTCTCCAACTCTAAGGGAAAGCATGGCAAAATTTGAAAAATTGCAAGAGAATAAACTAGTAAGAAGCAAGGAATTTAAGGCAATAAATGAATAAAAAATAAAAGACAAATGAATTAAGAAAATACATGGCCAGTTCAGTAGAGATCTACTAGAGGCAATGGCAAGGGAAAAACCTGACGATGGTTGTCAAAATGTGACTTGAAGGTTGAAACAGAAGCCCTAAGATGTGCCATGCAGGAGCAAGTGCTCAGTACAAATTATTTGTAGTAACACATTGATAAAACGGCTGAAAGTCCCCTATGTCGACTGTGTGGACAGAAAGGTGAGAATGTCAGTAGTTGTGAGAAGTTAGCTCAAAAAGAATAACAAAGATGACCTGACAATATTGCGAGAAAGATCCATTGGGATATATGCAAGAAAAGAGGGTTAGAATGCAGTGAAAAGTGGTATAAGCATAAGAGATGGTGGAGAGTGATAATGTGAAATTATTGTGGAATATGAATATCTAATGTGATGATGTGATTGAAGCACTGAGACCAGATTTGATTTTGTTGGTAAAAAGGAACACAAAGAAATAATCATTGATATAGCAGTTCCAGCTGATGGAGGAAAAAGAAAAGGAGAAGGTGGGGAAAAAAAGCTGTGGGTGAAAAAGAAAAGAAGGTGAAAAAATACCAAGACTTGAAAAGGGAGATAAAAAGATTGTGGATGTTAGAGAATGTAGAAGTTGTACCTATTGTGATGGGAGCCCTGGGGAATGTAACAAAAGTGGATTGAGAAAATTGGGATCCACTGCAATGTTGGAGTACTTCAAAAGACTGCCTTGTTGGGAACCACCAGAATCTTGGGAAAGTGTTCGAAGAAGATGCTTATTTCATATGTTCATTTGTTATGATTGGCCTATCAGTATAAAATTGGCAATACCAACAGCCAGACACAAAATGTGAATAATAATAATAATAATAATAATAATAATAATAATAATAATAAAAATTTGGTAAAAAAAATGGTGGACACAATAGAGCTCTTAGCTTCTTATCTCTATAATAAAATTATAAGATCAGATATTTTTGGAAGTTTATATTTAAACATAAGTGTTTAAAATTGGTTTTAATTGATACAATTTTGTTCAATTAATAAGTTAATGACCAAACAATACCATAATAATTTAATTTTCACATAATCTATTTCATACCAACGTGCATACCAACATTCTATTACAAAAAAATATATATTTTCATACCAACATTCTATTACAAAAAAATATATATTTTCATACCAACATTCTATTACAAAAAAATATATATTTTCATACCAACATTCTATTACAAAAAAAAACTTCTGTGCAGATTTATGTGACTATTTAAAATTATAACCTATTTTAAACAACTCATTTTATTTTAATTAATTTAATGATCAACCAGCACCTTAATAAAATTAATTTACTTTTGTAAAAGGCCTATTTAAAAATATATAACTTTGTCAAAAAACATTGTATACTTATGGGTCTTAAACTTCTAATTAACTATAAATTCAAGAGTTTAAAAAAGATCATAAGTATTAATGTTATTTAAATTGCAATTTTTAATAAGATGTTCTATCAGTTTTATTGCAAACTAATTTGTTTTTAATGGCATATATATTCCTTCCTTGAATTATCATTTCAAAAATGTAAAAAATTTCTTGCAAGTAACTAAATAAGATATGACTTGAGTATTTGAGATAATTACTTTTTCTTCAGTTTAGAAGAACAAATGAGCAATAATACTTGATTTTCGTCTTTAAACTTCAATTCCAGACAGAAATTCCTTTCTATTGGACAGTCTAATAATAAATAGGTTAGCAAGGTCTTAATCTTTTTAAATTGTTGTCTTGTGTTTACAACACTTTTGACATGATTCAGTTTTACTCCTCAGCCAAACAAAAACAATAATTTTCTCAGGTGCCATTGTTGGATAAAAGAACCATAACTCTTATGTAAAAAGTTCAAAGATATTTTTTTTATTAAAAAAATTTTTACTTTCAGGCAAAGAAGATGTATATAGCAGAAAAACGAAGTGCAACTCCCTTGCGTGATATTGCTGATAATGTTTCAGATTCGGGAAGTACGAGTGGCAAACGAGTAAGTTGGTTT
Source organism: Euprymna scolopes (assembly GCF_053919585.1). Taxonomy (NCBI): domain Eukaryota; kingdom Metazoa; phylum Mollusca; class Cephalopoda; order Sepiida; family Sepiolidae; genus Euprymna; species Euprymna scolopes. Next base: position 139,636,666 of record NC_136482.1, read on the forward strand.
TCTTCATAACCTTCGTTCATCACAAAAGAAAGTATTGATCAGGCAAAACTGTTGTTAGTTCTCTGTAAATAGACATTGTTAGAATTACCTGTTTTAAAGGATTTTTTTTCAGATATCAATCAGTTAATGGGTCAATTACATTCCAAATATAACTTCTCAGTAACAAACATTACATGTATACTCTTTAATGCATATGTACCTGCATTTTTAGAAGTACCTTTTCCAATAAGTGTGTGTAAATATGCATGTGCTGGCTATTTGCCTCTAAAATCTGTTGCTGCAAATATGTGTATAATTTTTTCAGGGCAATGCTAGGATAGGTCAGCTAGTTTAAAATATAATAAAACCTTTTTTATGGTATGATATAACGAATAACAGTACAATTATTAATTTACCCCCATCGAGGATGATCCTTACTTATTTGTTCTGAAAGTAATCACTTTCAATTTTCCATTGTACAGATACTACACATTAATCATAGACAAAAGACCAAGAAGAATATTTTGTGCTGCACTTTTAAGGTAACTGATACAAAGAAGCAGGTCTCTCTTTCTCTATGGCCGTGTAAACCTAACTTATATTAACTTGGTTCAAAAATTATTCTCTCGTTGATTTGAACAATGATTTTGCTGCACGATAATTCTACAAATTGGAACTGATGAAATGATAGAAAATAGAAAATTTTAATGAAATAAAGTTTTAGATCAGTTTATTTTAAGCTAGGTTTTAGAGAAATTGGGAGACATTGCAAATTACTAAAGTGGTTGTTCAGCTCATTAACTGGAATATATTATTACTATTTCTTTTCCATTTTTACATCACATTTGTTGCTTATATTTAGTTTTTATAAATATTTATGCCTTTGTTTTGTTTTTAGTTTTTCTTGTGTGGATCTACGATGAACAATTTATTATTTAAGTAAAAAATTTGATACTTGTGCAGATTTTGAACTAGATGTATCTAAACGTCCACTTGGCTTTACCTGAAACATGACATGAACTGCTCGAGTTTGCTTGTAATCTGACGTAAGACGTTGAGCAATAACCAGATGATTTTCGAATATTTCAAAATTTTCTTTGACAAAAAAGAAAAAAAAATAACCTTTTCTTACAAATTTCTTTGAAAAGAAAAATTTAGAACAAAAAATCTCAAAAATAAAGAAAGATACATAATTTGTTTTGAAAAAAACCCTTTTCTTTGCTAAACATTATTTATCAAAAATTAAAACAAAAATACAAAAAAAATAATGTTAGTAAATCCCCTCTGAAAATATTAAAATAAAATTCCAGTAGCTCGTTTTGTTTTTGTTTTTTACAATTTTCATTTTTCTGTTTCGTACCATTGTTAAGATTTGATCATCATCAATACCTTACATAGTCCAGCGGTTTACGTCATGTTCTGGGCAAAGCCGAGCAGACATTTAAATCTGCACAAGTACCAAAAGATCTATCATCATCATATTTGCTTTTATGTCTGTTTTACATTCTGGCATGCGTCGGACAGCGTTAAGAAATTTACTTCCAAATTAACCTGTCTCTGAAAAAGTCTTTAGTTATCCCGTTTTTTTTTTTTTTTTTTTTTTTCAAATCCATTTATATCTCTTCCTCCCATGTTTTCCTGTTATCCTTCCCCTGTGAAGTGACCCTGCTACCTCAACTGTTCTATATTGTCTAACCTAAGAACTCTCATCTATTCATTCAGTATGGGTATATCATCAAAGTCTACTCTTCTGCACACATCTCCCCATACTGTCCAGAAGAAAAAGTTTGTATGTCATGTTAAAAACAATGGGTTATTATATGAAAATTTATTAAAAAGCAATAATTATTCTTTAAAATGAAGATTGTGATTGTCCATGACTTTCAGCTTTTGAGTTTGGTCAAATTACTAATTCTTTAGCTTTAAACTGGAAAATCCTTGACCAGTGTTTTAAACTTTGTCGAAAGACTCAAATGTGTAACCCTTCATGCAAAGTCACATACTGCCAGAAAGACCAGCAACAATATTGAAGAATGAGATAGTGTGAAAGTTCTACCACATCCAGCTTATAGTATAAATGTTGTTCCATCAGACTAGAGTCAATTCCAATGATGTACCATTTTATGACGGATCAATGATTTGAGTCTTTCGATAAAACTAAAGAAGACTGTCAAGAATTTTTCCAATCAAACCAAAGGATTGATTCTTTAAGCAAATCCCTAAACTTGCATGTTCTTCGCAGAAGATTGTAGACAATACTAGTTTTCATTTTGAAGAATAGTTATTGTTTTTGAATAAATTCTTGCATAATAAATAATTATTTTAACCTGGGGGACAAGCATTTTCCTCACCTTCATATTTGTGAGTCAATGTAATTGAAGCTAATTGAATAAATATAAAAATATAAACCAACTTCAAAATGTCTCATTATTGAAATTGATTTGTTTTACATCAAACCAAACTTGAAAAGCTTAAAAAATAGATTGATATTAAACGTGTTATTTTTCAAAACAATTAATCTTTGCAGTAATTTTTTTTTTTTTTTTTTTTTTTTGACAATTCACCTTCAGATATTTTCAATTTTTTCTCAATTTAAAGAGACATCTCCTTGGTCATGATATTAATGATATTTTCTTAAAAAAAAAGGGGAAATAAATATTTTTCTCTGATATGAATATATACATGATACAAATTGTCATTTTTCTTATTCCCATTGTTTCAGGGTGGTAATCGGAAAAGACGAATGTCAGAAACAGATTTAGATACCAATTTTCCAGTACAAAAAAGACGAGTGAGTTTTATATTTTAAATTTATTTTCATATTAAAATAAAGAAATATAAATGTTTCCGCATTTCTAAATGCTATGGATTTTATTATTTGTCGGCCTGGATCTATGAGAGCAAAATGAGTTGACACCAAGTGAATTTGCAGCATTACGATTCAAGGCAGCCCATCTACGTTTGTTCATCACTGAATCCTTGTCACAACCAGCCATGGTTGTGTCATTGAATACCGAAGATACAAAGGCCATCTACAAATTCCAAGTCAGTTTTGATCAACATGAGCTAAGTTTCCAGTTAATCCTTCCTCCATTTATGCCATCTTCAGCTAGCGCAATTACTCTATAAATCAGGTTAGGTTTTCCTTGTTTTTATTAAAAGGCGATAAGCAAGTCTACAGTGACTATAAAGCAATTAGTCTAATAGATGTTGCATTGAAAATTTTTGCCATTATTCTCCAACATTTACAGCAGGTGTTTGACAAATACACTAGGTTTAACTAATGTGATTTCCATCAGTGGAAAGATTAAGCTGATCAAATATTCACTTTAAATCTAGAAGCAATGCTTTTTTGCTTCATTAGTTCTTGAAGAAATGCTAGTTTGATTTGTTGCTTTTGCAGCTGCATTTAATTCTGATGATCACAGAATGTCTATGGGACATGACAGATTTCTCACAAAGTTACTCAACTTAATCAAATCCTCTCAGAATCAAGATCCGATGTTATGATGAGAAGTCTGATTTTAGGTGTGTCCCGTCCAGTATTCATTAAAAGTGCATTCTTCTGCTCATCCTTTTCAACTTTAGTATGTACAAGGCAAATTTTACACATTTTGTAAAGGAAAGAAAACATATGTTGGCCAATAATTGATGTACTCTTCAAATTCAAAGTGCATCTCTTAGAAGATCTTTATAGCTGACTTAAAGTCACACTAAACCTTCGCCTATAGTCAGGATCAAAATCTGGGAGATATAATAGTCTTCACTGCATATTTCGAGAAACATCTGAACACCAATTTGATATTAGGCTCATAAGAGTAGTGGTTGATGGGCAGAAATCAGAGTCCCTCAGGCGTCCATCCTGAACCCAACTCTCTTCCTGATCTACATCAATGATCTCCCAAAACACATACTTAAATCATTCGTTGACATCTATGCTGATAACACGACTATCTATGACAACACATCTGAGACCGTAAATGACAAATTTTTCTCTGATTCTCTCTCCTCTGATCTTGAGTGCACGGTACAGTGGGGGAAGAGGTGACTGGTTATTTTTAATGCATCTAAAGCCAAGCTCCTATCTTTACATCATAAATGCTCTGATCCCCACCTGGCATCAGTTGAAATGGATGGCTCTCGTCTTAGGGAGGCTCCATGTTTTGATAAGCTTCTGGAATTGACCTTTACTCCTGACCTGAAATGGAACACGTACATCAAGTCTATTGCCAAGGTCGCTGGAAAAATGGTGGGATCCTTCTACCGCTCCAGAAGATATCTCACTGCTGATGCAATTCTCTATCTGTATAAAAGCCAAGTATGTCCAAGGATGGAGTACTGCTGCTACATTTGGGCTGGAGCTGCTAAAAACAGCCTATCCTGCCTTGACAGAGTACAAAATAGACTTCGTGTCTTTTTTTTTTTTTTTACAAAGGAATCACCACATTATCAAGGCCCAGAGGCCACTCAAGGATAAGGGTTAAAGAGTGTACAGTAGAAATTGGTCAATATAGTAATCATTAGTAATGAAAATTTGGTAAATTTAATAACTTATATGGAACGGCTCATCAAGAACTTATTTACTTTAGACTTGAACACAACCATATTGTAGTCAGCTGGAAAGCAGGAAAATGGAAGACAATTCCACAGGCGTGCAGTTCTAAGAAAGAAGCTTTGTTCATGGAATCTACGTTTAGGTTTAGGCACAGATAAAGAGTGGGGGAAATTATTGATAGTGTTTACAGCTAGACGAGTGTTTCTTGTGAAAGTTTGGCGAGGGGGGACCATAGATTGAAGCTCAGTTGAACACTTTCCATGAAAATAACGATACATCAGAGACAAACTCGCAACATCTCTTCTGTGAGATAGAGGTTGCAAGGAGGAGAAAAGGACATCTCCTACGAGGCTACGAAGTCTATTTTGAACTCTATCAAGGCAGGACAAGTCCTTTCTAGCAGCTCCTGCCCAGATGTGGCAACAGTATTCCATCCTTGGACGTACCTGGCTCTTATATAGATAGAGAATAGCATCAGCAGTGAGATATCTACTGGATCGATAGAAAGATCTCACCATTTTTCCAGCTGCCTTGGCAACAGATTTGATATACATGTTCCATTTAAGATCAGGAGTAATGGTCAAGCCCAGAAGCTTGTCAAAACTTGAGGCCTCCTGAAGACGAGAGCCATTCATTTCAATTGATGACAAATGTCTTAGTGGGGGATGCTCTTTTCTCTTCCCTGCAACCTCTTTCTCTTGTTTTATCATTACTTCCATGGCAAGTGCTCGTCTGAGCTCCAATCCCTGCCCCCCCTGCCGATTTTTCACGATAAACACTCGTCTAGCTGAAACCACTGTCAATAAATTTCCCCACTCTTTAACTGTGCCAAAACCAAAATGTAGATTCCATGAACAAAGCTTCTTTCTTAGAAGTGCACGCCTTTTCCGTCTGTCTGTTTCCCACCTGACTACAACTTAGATGTCTTCAAGTCCAACATAAACAAATTCCTGATGAACCGCCCCCTTAAGTAAGATACTTTATCAAATCTCCAATACTAACGATTACTACGATACTATTCCATTGATTACTGTACACGCAATGACCCTTATCCCCGAGTGGCTTCCGGGCCTTGATAAGTGGTGACTTCCAAGTAAAAGAAAGAAAAAGGGCATACATTTGGTTTCTTTCTCAACAACACCTTTTCACATAATAATCCATAGGGTTGCAATCATGTAAGTTAGATGGTAGGAGGGGCTGAAGTTATAACTGCTAAAGTCTTAAAATTCTCAGATGGCCAATTCTGAGTTTTTCTGGAGGTGAGACATAGAGCTGAGTACTACTCTCATATATATGATCTTCTTGCAACCACCCACTCCATGTAGCATTTGACAATAGTGAACAGCAACTGAGTATAGCCATTTAATTTGAATCTGAGTCCATTTTCGGAGAGTAGTATGACATGGTTTTCACTGGAAACACACCCGAAGACCATCTTCATAAAGGCTAGATCGGATATTTGAACTTGTTGGGTTTCTTGGCTTTTGTAAGTAGTTGGCTCTTGCATCAATATAAGGAGTAACAGAAAACCTTGTTTAGCGCTTTCTTCATAGTCTCAATTCTGACACTCATCTCTCTCGCCAAGAAATGCTGCTTTTCCTTGCCTAAATCTTGCTGCACTTTTTGTTTTCATTGTTTTGAATATCCATATGTTATTTACTGGATAATAAATAATAAAGCAGGGTATAGTGAACTTTCCAACAAATATGCAACTAGAACCAAACTGTTAACTTTATATATAGATGTAGTAATATCAGGTGAAACCTACACAGATGTTTAAAATTTGCTTGATAGTGTTGCTGCATCACAGGTTAGCATCACAGGTTGGCATCACAGGTTGGCATGGGAATAAACCCTTTATAGAGATACTCTTGGTCAACATTCTTCCATTAGACCAGATATATAGTTGATGATGAATCTAAATATCTTGGTACCAAGTTTACAGCAATGACACAAGGGAAGGACAAAATATTTGTAAGAATCAATGAGACACATTCTGTAGTCTGCTGCTTGCAAAACTATCTATGGTCGAGGTAGAAAATCAGATTCGCAATTAACTGCTGAATATATATTTGCCTTATGGATGCCTTGGGAAAGGCAAAGACTAAGGGAGTAAATCTTAACAAAAAATCTTGTTTGGAGTCGCAAGAGGCAAATGGTGAAGCACTGCAACACTTTTCCAGCAATTCCTGCAACTGCATTGACTCTGACCGTATTGGCTTGATTCTGGTAACTGTGCAAATCTAGGTCTCCTTATCACCTGCCCAGGCCTGCATCTGGAAGGCCAATTTCAGCTTTAAACTGTATAGTTGCAGCAGATGCTGCAGTGCACCAGACTATATTCAGAATGCCATTTTCTTATTAGACAGAAGGTTGCCATCAACATCAAAATATATTTGTATAATTGTACTACATCGTATTGAATCACTGGTGTCTCCAAAACATCCTCAGGCTTTTTATCATCAACCACGTTTCCAACATCAATCCTCTTGAGATAATGGATTGTCATATTTGAGGCAACCTTTCCAGCCAGGAGACTTCAATTTTCAACTAAACTGATTTATAATAGGCCTGTACTTAATATTATATCTTTCTCATAATGAGCTTAAATCTAATATTATTACAGTTAGTATTTATGTTGGCCGGATGTTTAGAGGTGTGTGTGGGGGGGGGGATAAATCCAAATAAAGCGAAGTAATAACCCTGTTTAAATATAAAAAAAACAATGTTAAAACTTCTTAAAAAACAATCTGGGAAAAAAAAAAAAAAAAAAAAAAAAAAAAAACAGCGAACAATCTGAGAAAAAAAAAAAACAAACGATGTTAAAACTTCTTAGCGGGGGAGCCCGGCATTTGGAAGTATAAAAAGAAAAAGTTTTGGTAGGTTGGTAGGCTCGAACCTGAATCCTTGAGACGAAGGCGGAAAAAAAGCGTGATGATTTACCTCGACACTATGGGAGCAACGACATTGATAATGTTTGTCATTAAACCATTAAGGAGTTAACTGGCAGGTGCGTAAATTTAATGAGGTCAAACATCATGCCATCGAGGAATGAAATCTCATACTTAAATTTGGCTGCGAGGCAGTTTTTTTGTTTTGTTTTGTTTCCCCAAGATGGTGGGGGAAAACCAGTCCAAATGAATAGCAATTGTCTGATAATGACGGTTTTCACCGCATTGGTCAAAGCTGATTTGCTTTCTGGACGTCCCCGGTGGGTAAGCCAAGGAACTGCCTTCGCTTCGATTAATTTCACTTTATTTATACTAAAAAGCTGAACAAACACGCGGCACCGCGAAATAGCGCAAATTTTATAAAAGTTGATCAAAATAAATCTAGACACGACATCCCTTCCCAATACATACATATTATGATCTAGGGGGTATATAAACAGTTCTAAGACAAAGTAACACGCCCCCCCCCCCACCGAAAACCCCGACAAAAAAAGACTTTCTTGGACATATAAAAACATGTGCACCCGATTTGCCTTTTATATATATATAGATTAGACCTGAAAAGCATCCCAATCAATATTGTTGAGGGCAAATGAAACTTTATCAAAACATCATAATTAATATTCTTAATTTGATTGCATCTGACACTCCAGGCATTTTCCGTACCTAATTTGGTGTAATTCTAATCAATAATTTGGAACCTACAAATATTTGTTTTTTAAGTAATAGCTATATCTCCTTCATGACACACATGACATCACATAAATTCTTGATACTAAATTCGATACAACTGATCTTAAATAGGCCCAAAAGAGAATTTTTAATCTTATAGGTTTCATACTATCAACCAAGCTCCAACCGCTGTCTCATTGCCACAATGTTGCATATCTGTTTTACAAGTATTTTAATGGAATGTGCTTTAAAAAACTTGTATCACTTATGCCACTTCAACCTAAATACATCCAACTAACTCGACAATTAACAAATTCCCATCTCATCAGTGTTAAGGTCCCTACATGATGGAAAGCTTTCCACTCAAATTGCCGCACTTTGGAATTCTCTCCCTGTTTCCACTTTCCTGATTGTACTAACATGTTGAAATTTAAATATAATGCCAACAGACACCTCACTTCTCAACTCCCAACATCGTGCCCTTGTAAATATGGTCCTAATAGCAGCCCTTTATGTCCAAGTGGCTATATGCCTTCTTTGGGATGAATAAGTATAAAAAAAATTTTTTGACAAGTAGTTTGGGGCCTATAAGTAACCAATGAAGTGACAAAAACTACTCAATTATAATGCCAATTATAGGCAAATTGAAAAATTATCTCTGCTTTTGTTTTCCCTTTTCATGTATTACTTTAGAAATGATGATACAAATTTAATATATTTCAATTTATTCATGTCACCAGTGAAAGTTTCACATCCAAATTAAGCAATTAACCTTTTATCAATGTATAGACTGATTGATCCACTTTCATATTGACTATTAACTGGTTCCTATTAATGTAAATTTTGTCAAAATATTGCAAGATAAATTCTTCATAAAGCGCTTATTGCATTTCTGATCTATATATAAATTTTCTTATTTCTTATTTACAGAAGAAAGGCCGGCCTCCTCTTCATGCTTCTGGGTAAGAATCACTTTTTATTAGTTAAGGATAGAATTTATTTGATTATTAAATAATTTCATTATAATTACTTTAATTTGCTGATTTTATTTTACATAAATAAGGAATTTTGATTAGTTGAACATGATAGGATAGAGGGCATGTTTGAAATAGGTGAGTTGGGTTTCACTAGTGTTAGCATACAGAAAGTATCTGAGACTGTTCATTGCCAACTTGGATGAGACATGTTTATTGAAGGTTTTTTATGGTCTATTCTGTAAATAATAATTCATCTGGGTGAAAGAATACATAACTTGTGAATATGCCACATCAATTTTTTTTCTATTTGCCCTATCATCTTCCAAGTTTGAGGAATGAGTACCAAAATGACTTAATTCTCATGCACAGGGGTCTCTCTCTCTCTCTCTCTCTCTCTCTCTCTCTCTCTCTCTCTCTCTCTCTCTCTCTCTCTCTCTCACACATATATATATATATATATATATATATATCTTCATCATTAGAGGTTTATAAAAGAATATCTAACAATCATACCAATATATATTTTAATTTCTGCAGATTTCTGATGGCATATTCTGATGCTTTACACAAAAATACACTTATATGGCAAATGCCATTGTTATATTTCTTACATCTAGGGATGTCTGTTGTGTAGGGGTGGGACTTAGGCAGACCCTATCTACTACTTAAGCAGTTTAGGTTTGCAAACCGGTGATTTGATTGTCACCAGCTCTAGGAAGGTTGTTGACCAGGACTGAAGAGGTTTCCCTCCCCCATTTGTATGTCAAGACATATGAAGTCAGTGACACAGGTTTAATATCGGAGATTTCCTTCTCCTAGATGGATGACCTGACCAGATCTATGGGTCCATCAGCAATGAGAGGGTTTTCCCCGCGCCTGGTTTCAAACGCCCTTGGTATTTCTATGCCCCCGCATGGGTAGTTAAGATTGATCGAGTATAATCGAAAGGTAATTAGTATGTTTTAAAATTACACTTCTCAGAATAGGATTAAGATTGGAAGATGTGGTTATTCACACATTTTTGAGTGGAAACATGGGTTGGGTTATGCATGAATATGGGTGTAGATTTGAGGTTAATGAATTGAGTTCAGCAATTATTGAATATAGTTTGAGGATTAATACATTGGAAAAATTACAGTATAAATGTTAGGGTACAATTTGAAATGAGCTTCAGGTGTTTTCATGTGAATCATCAGTACTTTGGCGCATCTAATTGAAAGAGATATCGAGTTGCTACTTAATATAGATTACTTTGAGTACAAGTACAGAATATGGCTAATAAGTATCTTATAGTTAAGTTATAGAATATAGATATAAGATATAAGATAAGCCATGTCTTCTCAATAGATATAGATGTTTAGTATAGATTTTTAAAAGTCAGCTTTCTAGAGTTAAGGACCGGAAGTTAAAAATCTCTCTTCCAAGCTATGTGCAAAGCATGAGATTTTATAGCAGCTTGGGGGAAGAGCAATTGGTTATTTGTCCAGCTGGAACAGAAGAGATGATATAATTTACAAGAATACAGTATTAATATACATTAGGATACACAGGGATTTGGAATAATGTTTATCATGCAAAATGTATGCAGGCAGTTGTCTTGGAAGCAAAGTACTAGTCCTTTGGAAAAGAATTTGTGCCAGTGATTTTAGTATCATATATAAGTAACCATATACGTACGGCCAGTATAGGTCTTATATTTAGACAACACCTAGTCAAGGATTTCAAAAAGAGCAAAGAAATAGTAATTAAGGGCAGGAAAACAAGTTTAGGTAAATAAGCAATAACTTTACAATACTTAGTATGCAAGTAATTAAAAGTAAGAGGCTTTCTTTCCAATAAAGTTTCAATTTCACATTGTGTTCAGCAAGGTTTCTATTCGTTTTCAACTTTTTTGTTTTTTTTAGTACTTCAGCGAGGGCGGGGTGGGGGTGTCTTTGAGAGGATTTTTGAAAATTTATATTTTAATTTTATTTATTATCTCTTAGCAGGAAATAAAGATGGAAGATTAAATTTAAGTATATTATGAAACAACTTTACAACAAAGGTTTAAACCAATCAGGTGAACATAGGTAGCATGCTAGCGAAGCCATTTTCTCTGTTTGTGAGAGAAATATTTAGGAAATGGGGAGTCAGGGTTCATTAGGAATCAAGTCCAGACACAGTGTCTCTAGTGAGTTCCGCAAATTATAACAGCACCTGGCAAATAAAGGATACATATGGAAGTTGGGCAGAGTCTAGCTTCTCCTTAGGTGGTAAAGGTTTGCAACTAGGAATTCATTAATATCACCAGCTCGTGAAAGGTTGTTGACTATGACATAGAATAAAAGAATAGGTTTACATAAGAGTCTTCACTCTCCCAGACAAGATCTATGGATCAATCACACGAAATGGTAGGTGTCATACTTAAAGTTCTGTCATCTTCTATCCAGAAAGATATAGAATTCAGATATTAAGTATCACACTTAAATAAAGTTTTTCTCGGTTCTAAAGTTTAAAAAAGGGTAGGTCTCACTTACATTAAATACAATAATGTAATTTTGTATCAATTGTAGCAGTTGCACTATTTTGTATTAATTTCGATTAGAAAAATCTGTTTGAAACTGGTTAAAAAATGAATAAAAATATATTAGTGCAATATTAAAATACAAAGACAGGGTTAAGTATTAAGTTTAAACTAGTTAAGAAAAAAGTTATACTGCAGAAAAAAAGCAATGTTTTTGTAGTTAAAATTCCGGTGCAATTTCAATTTGGAACTTCTCCCATTTTCATGGGTGATGGTTTTTTAATTGTAGATATTCAAGACATAACAGGACTGGCTATTATAAGAGCACATTTAACAAGGAAATGATTCAAAAACTACAAAATGAGTACACTTAAAATGTTCAGAATTTGTTCAGAATTTAAGTCAAGCTAAAATAAAAAATAATTGCAATGCACAACTATTTGTGATATTAAAACAAATGGATTTCAGAAATTAAATAAATAGATCTAGTTTTTAAAAAAAACTTTTAAATATAGCCTCATGAATAAAATGTTTGAATGTTATTCTCTTATTTTTATAGTCGAGTCACCCCATCAAAAACCATGAAACAAAATGAACCTGTAAAAAGAGAAGGACCAAATGTAAGTGTTCCTTGTGTTTAACATTTTTAACTTTGCAGCAGGTGAGAGGAGGGATGATTTGTCTAATGGATGACATTATGGATCAAAGAATCAGCTCTGCTGAGTTCAAATAGAGATAAGTATATACAAGGTGTTTGTCCTAAATTTGATAATTGTTTGATATTTTTTATTTTAGAACCATTTAAAGTAATTAATAGCAGTAAAGTTCAAAAGATTGCTGTGTCTTTGTATTGTTAATGAGTTTGAGAACTAAAAACCATACTTGAGTGAAATGCACTGGAACATTTAAAGAAAGATCTGCATCATTATTCACACCAGATTAAAACATTTGGAAATCTTAACTACAGCACAGTGTTCTTTGAATGCTATGAGCAGGAAGGATTATAGCAGACGTTTTGACTGTTGACACAATGAAATTCATCGAGAAGATGCAAAAACAGGTGTGGCAAGATCCTGGTAATGCAGATTTTAGCAAGAAGAATGTATATTAAAGTTAAAGTGATAACTACGAAGAAAATGCTGAACAAGGATCTTTTGCTACTCATCAGCAAGGCCCAAGAGAATCACTTTATGAAAACGAAGAAACTTCTCAGCAAGATTAAATGTACAATTAACCTTAAAGATATTCAGGAACATGCAGAACAACAACAGGTAGCAACCCTACTGTCGTCACAAATTCTTGTATGTCATAAAGACTAAGTTCTCTCAATGTGATGGTCTTTGAGTGTGTTTCCAGAGAAGACCATATCATGCCATCTCACATCTTCAAAAAGTGACTCAATTCAGAAGGCTCTATTGAGAACTGTCCACTAGTATCAAGCATTGGGTGGAGAGCATAACTGCTTAAAGACTATATATGTGATAGCAGAACTCGGCTCTGTATCACACCTCCAGAAATGCTTGTCTGTGCACTCCTATAACTGCACCAATTCCAACATTTACCCCCCACTCCCACCCCACCCCCCGATTGCAACCCCAAGGACTATTATGTTTGAGACACAGTTAAGAAAGAAACCAAACATACTACCTGCAACACAAAAGATAAGCTTATTGTCGGGATCAAACTGGTGTTCAGGATCTCCTGAAGGACACCATGATGCTTTAGGTTCAAGTCTTGCCTGAAAACTGTAAGCCCACGATGCCTTCTTCAAATGAACTGAATCAGTAAAAGATCCTCTACTATTCTTTGAAATTAGAGAATACATCAATTATTAACACATTTTTTCTTCTTTTTTTTTTTTAAAACAAATTTATCTCAAACACCTGTATAAACACAAATTTGCATGTGTCCTTACATGTGGATTGATTTTTAATTTAAATCTTATCAAACATTCAAGATGGATTTTTATTAAATTTTTTCTTCATCATTATCATCATCATTATTATTATTGTCATTGTCACTAGCCAAAAAAAAAGAACAAAAACAAAAAAAAAAAATTATGATGCTTTTAGTGTAGCTCCAGTTGGGATTTTAAGAATCATTATTAATATTATTGTCTTACATCTGGCACCCCAATAACTCTTTATGCCAAACTTAGTGCAATTTTATCAATAATTGTAAAGCCTATAGATGTTTTCTTTGTAGTATTATTATTATTAATAATAATAATAATAATAATTTTTTTTTCCACATGAGTCATTAGTAATTGCTTAGTGACAATAACAATTGATATTTCCTGCAGTTTTAGTGAAAACAAGTCTCCCGATATTTCCACTACTCTCTGTCCTATTTGATAACTGTTGCGTTATTGCAACAACCACCATTTACCATTAAATTTCTCTGGAATTTGAATGGCAAAAAGCATTCCCAAAGTTTCAGTAGGCTCCATTCCCTTCCAGTGGGGGTTTATGTGATACTCTGCCTTCTCCATCTTCTTCATTTCATAATCAATTTGTGTGCTCCCAATCAATGATAATGTAAGATTATGGATTTTTCTTACATATCTATCCTGGCAGTTTTGGTTCCCATAGAATCTTTTTTTATTTTTCACATGTTTATACAATGTTATTCTGTTTCAGCTTACATATGGTTTGTCAGTGTCACTTGACTATGTAGCGTGGCTTCTGCACTGAGGAAATTTTTCTTTTTTTTTTTGTAATTTATTTATTCATCAAATATTGTCTATTACATTGTGAAAAAATACCCCCAAAATTGTTTTTTATATTTTAGTGGGATCCTGAACGTCTGATTCCGGAAACTTTATTTGTGATGGGAGCCAGGGCTAATAAGTAAGTAGTTTTACACAGTGCATATCATTATTTCTTTTTGCATGTATTCTTTTAAATCAAATAGTGTGTGACATTATAATCGCAAAAACATTTCTTTAAATTAGTTCTACTTTTTGTGGTCTCACAAAAATCTGATTAAGACAATAGATTAATACAAAAAATTCCATGTGTTTTGTTTTTTTAAGAAGAAAATGTTTTAGCAATAAAAACATTGCCTGTAACATGACATATAGTCTAGACTTTATAAAATCATCTGAAAAATGATTTCCTGATTTCCTAATCTACAGGAAATATTCTGATCTTTGATTGCTAAATTAAAACAAGTGCCCATAACCTGTGCAACTTCGCATTATATAAGACTATGTTTAACATTTAGAAAGCAATCTCAAAACAAATACAAAATACAAGTTTTTAAAACATTTAATAATACTAAAATAATAAACTAATTTGTATTGCAGAGCTCTGGGTTTTGGTGCTACTCGTGGTCGATTGTATATAAAACATCCAGAATTATTCAAGGTAATAAAGCAGTTTTGTTTATTCTGAATATTTTATTTTGATTAAATACATCTTAATATTCTTCTAAATAAATATTTTTATTCATTTTCATTATTTGGATGTCATTTTGCAATTCTTTACATGAACAGCTTTTCTGGTCTTACTCATTCTGTGTTTTATACTATTTGAATAGGGCATAACATAATCACATTGACACCAGTTTCTGTTAGATCACCAAAGTTAAGCATCATTGAGCCTGGTCAGTACTAAAATGGGTGACCATATGGGAATACCAGGTGCTGTATGTGCTCTTTTGCTTATCTCAGCATTGTTTCATCATTTTGGACTTCTTGCTACTGGAATCTAGCAGTGCTGACTCAGGAGAGAAGTTGTTAGAGATTGCATGATTCTTGCTTTGCAATTCAATATATATTATTCGTGATCCCTTCAGGATGATCAGATAATCTTTGTTGTTCTGACATCCACTAAACTGCTTTATTTTTTGTTATGCATATTTTTTATTATCTCTATAATAATACATGTATATGCTCCTTTGTATATACGTGATCCCTTGAACGCTTATTTTAAAAAATGAGATCGTCTGATCATCAACGGTTAAATATCCAAAAGTATTTACGAAATATGATTACAGTGTCAGGTGGTCTCTCCATGTTATTGTCTGCTGCCATCTTTTCTGCAGACAGTATTTGCAACAAGCACAACTGCATTTCCATAGTTTTATTTGATATCTCCAGAAACAGAAAAAGTTAAGCATAAGTATACAAAGCTATGCTAAACTCTCTCCTTTTTTTGAGGAGGAGGCAGTGCTTTCTGACTGTTCATCAGAAAAATGTAGAGAGAAAGAAACAAAGGCCTCCTCCTTCTTCTCTTTCTCCTCCTCCTCCTTGACAGTTGTCAACAGTGGTGATGGTTGATGAAGAGTTACAGCTTGCCTCCCCAAATTGCAGTAGTTGTTGTGACAGCTAGAATCCTCACAGTTGATTGGTGTGGAAGAACCACATGCCATTCTTGTGTTGTTGAGTGTCCAATATTTAGTCTATGCTCATCTACATGCAAAGAAACATTTTGCAAGATGATGGTGAACAAAGTTAATATTGCTCACTAGGAGTTTTCATGCAGGTCATTATCAGAGATTCCTTACTGACAACAATCTGTGGCGTTCCCTGGAGTCTGGATGACAATAATTCTCTCCTCCTCCTCCTCCTTACTACTACTACTACTCAACTTCAGTGCAATAACAGATCCATAATTAGATGGATTTGCAATGTGAAATCTGACCAAACCGAATACATCAGGTCAGAAGATTTGCTGAAAGGACTACATTCGCCAGTATAGATGATATAGTAAGATGAATTGATTACACTGGTACAGTCATGTGAAGCATGCATCCTCCTAGAATGCAGAAACATGGTGTTATGTCCCTTGGATTGGTGGAAGTTGCCCCCCTTGGTTAATGTTTTATAATGTAAACTCTCAGACATAAACGTGAATAAACGAGACTTGGTCAGTCGGCCATGTTGGTCTGAACACTGATATCCTTGTTCTGTTGTTATTAATAGAAACATAACAAAACATAGTGTCAGAATGTGGGATTTACAAACAAATGTGAGCAAAATACGGGGAAAGACTTATACTAAATACCGAGTCTCAGAGCCGTTAAAAAAAAGAATGAGCCCACCAGAACCCTTTTCGTTTGACCAACATGAGATATGCGAAAAATGGATACGACAGTTCAACCGTTACTTGACAAAAAAACCAAGTCCTTGTCAGATGGACACCTTAATATATTGTATGGCCGATAAAGCCGAAGACATTTTTGCCACATTCAAACTTGCACCCGAGGAAGCCCAGAACTTCAATATAGTGGTAGCAAAGTTCAATGACCATTTCAAAGGCGACATGAACATAATTTACGAATGGGCCGCATTCAACCGAAGGTGTCAAGAGGAAGGTGAGTCCATTGATTCATTCATCACTAATCTCCATGCACTAGCTAAAAACTGCAATTTCCGAGACCTGCACGAGGAATTAATTCATGGCAGAATTGTAGTTGGGTGTACAGATCCTAAGCTATCACTAAGTCTGCAAATGATTTCAGACCTCACGTTGGACGAGGCCATCAGACGCACATGACAGAGTGAGACAATAAAATCACAACAGCATCTCCTCCGGTCTCCAGAACACATTGTTGGTGAAGATCCAGCTGACAATAATATTGCAGTCCACTATGTTAGTGACAATAGAATACACAGACAAGGTCAGGGTAAACACATGACAAGACCCGGGCAAGAATTGCACTATGAGAATCGACAAAAAAATGAGCGCATACAGCAGCATAGATTAGAAGCTGAGTGCCACCGCTGTGGAAACAAAACCCAACATCAGAGACGCATGTGTCCTGCCATTTCAGCCACCTGCCACAATTGTGGTATGATTGACCACTATGCTCAGTGTTGCCACACGAGAAGGCTGCATGAAATTAAACTTAGCTCAGATAACTGTGAAAGTGATCAGAATGCGTACCTTGGTGTTCCGACGATATCAGATATCAGCATGAGTAAACGTTGGCGAACCAATATCACCATCAATGGAGTGCCACTCAAATTCAAGCTGGACTCTGGGGCGGATGTGACAGCAATTCCAGAGCACATATACAAGTTAAGGAGAGACCTACCAGATCTCTCGGATACCCACAAAATTCTTCATGGTCCAAGACGTATTCCACTCAAAGTGACTGGAGTGGTCACTGCAACTGTCTCGCATGAAGAGCTTTCAACAGAACAGCAGATATTTATTATCCCCAATCTCGAGGAGCCGTTGTTAGGAAGGCCAGCCATCGAAGCACTTAAGCTCGTAACTATCCACCCAAACTTTCATACCATCAGCAGCCAGAAACGACCATTCGACCCAAAAAAAGAAATGCCAGATCTATTCACCGGCCTAGGCACATTTGGAGAAAAATAGACCATACTCTTACATCCGGATGCAAGTCCATACTCAGTACCCACACCACGACACGTACAACTACCCTTGATGGAGAAAACGCAGGCGCTGGGGGTCATAAGCAAGATTGACACACCCACCAAATGGTGTTCCCTCATGGTGGTAGTACTGAAAGCAAACGGAACAATTTTTTTTTTTTTTTTTTTTTTTTTTTTTTTACACAGTGATCACCACTTATCAAGGCCCGGAAGCCACTCAGGGATAAGGGTTATTGCAAGTACATCACATCACGTTAGTGAGGAGATTTTATGAAGTGTTTAATTAGGGGGGGGGGGCGGTTCATTAGGAATTTGTTAACATTAGACTTGAAGACATCCAAGTTGTAGTCCGGAGGGAAGCAGGCAGACGGAACAGAGTTCCACAGGCGTGCAGTTCTAAGAAAGAAGCTTTGCTCATGAAATCCGCGTTTTGATTTAGGCACAGATATAGAGTGGGGGAAATTTTTCACAGTGGATTCAGCTAGACGGGTGTTTTTCGTGAAAGATTGGCGAGGGGGGACCAGGGATTGGAGTTCAGATGAGCACCTGCCATGAAAATAACGATAAAACAAGGATAGGCTCGCAACGTCTCTTCTGTGGGAGAGGGGTTGCAGGGTAGAGAAAAGGGCATCCCCCACTAAACCACGAAGTCTATTTTGTACTCTGTCAAGGCATGATAGGCTGTTTTTGGCAGCTCCTGCCTAGATATGGCAACAGTATTCCATCCTTGGCCGTACTTGGCTTTTATAATTATAGGATATGCGTAGATCTCACAAAGCTCAATAAGTGCGTAAAACCTGAACTCCACATGCTCCCACTGTCGACCACCTTTTAGCTCAGTTAGGTGAGCAGTCATGAGCAAATTGGACGCCAACAGCGGATATTGGCAGATTCCACTTTCATCAGAATCCCGTTCGCTGACGACCTTCATAACTAAATTTGGACAATACCAATTCAACTGCCTCTTGTTTGGTATTTCGTCAGCGAGTGAGATCTACCAGAGGCGCATGTCACAAGTACTAGAGACCGAAATCGGAGCCATATGCATGCAAAATGACGTTTTAGTATATGGAAAAAATCAACAAGAACATGATGCCCGGCTAAAAAGCACACTACAAAATATTCAGGCTGCTGGCATTACACTCAATTGACACCTAAGCAGAAATAACCTTCTTAGTGACATGCAATATGGTTTCTGTTCTGCTAGATCTACAGCAGATGTGCTAACTGTTATATCTCATAGGATTAGTGAATCTCTTGACAAAGGCTTCCTTTCTAGGGCAATTGCTCTGGACATATCAAAGGCCTTTGATAAGGTATGGCACAAAGGCCTACTTCACAAGATTTTCAGCTACGGTATAACTGGAAATATTTTCTCAATTATTAAATCATTTCTCTCTGATAGGCTCATAAGAGTAGTGGTTGATGGGCAGAAATCAGAGGTCCTCAGTATTAATGCTGGAGTCCTTCAGGGGTCCATCCTGGGCCCAACTCTCTTCCTGATCTACATCAATGATCTCCCAAAACACATACTTAAATCATTCGTTGACATCTATGCTGATGACACGCCATCTATGACAACACATCCAAGGCCGTAAATGACAAAGTTCCCTCCTCTGATCTTGAGCGCATAGTACAGTGGGGAAAGAGGTGACTGGTTACTTTTAATGCATCTAAAACCAAGCTCCCATCTTTACATCCTCAATGCTCTGATCCCCATCTGGCATCAATTGAAATGGATGGCTCTTATCTTGGGGATTCTCCATGTTTTGACAAGCTTCTGGGATCGACCTTTACTCCTGATCTGAAATGGAACACGTACATCAAGACTGTTGCCAAGGTCGCTGGAAAAATGTTGGGATCCTTCTACCGCTCCAGAAGATATTTCACTGCTGATACAATTCTCTATCTATATAAAAGCCAAGTATGTCCAAGGATGGAGTACTGCTACCATATTTGGGCAGAAGCTGCTAAAAACAGAGTACAAAATAGACTTTGTGGCTTCGTGGGGGATGCCCTTTTCTCTTCCCTGCAACCTCTCTCCCACAGAAGAGACGTTGCGAGCCTATCTTTGTTTTATCGTTATTTCCATGGAAAGTGTTCGTCTGAGCTCCAATCTCTGGTCCCCCCCTCACCAGTCATTAATGAAAAACACCTGTCTAGCTGAAACCACTGTCAATAATTTTCCCCACTCTTTATCTGTGCCTAAATCAAAATATAGATTCCATGAACAAAGCTTCTTTCTTAGAAGTGCACGCCTGTGGAACTCTCTTTCGTTTGCCTGTTTCCCACCTGACTACAATTTGGATGTCTTCAAGTCCAACATAAACAAATTCCTGATAAACTTCCCCCTTAAGACACTTTATCAAATCTCCATTACTAACGATTACCACAATATTATCCCATTGATTACTGTACAAACAATAACCCTTATCCCCGAGTGGCTTCTGGGCCTTGATAAGTGGTGACTACCATGTAAAAAATGTCTTGAATAGAGTACTGTTGCCATATCTGGGTGGGAGCTGCTCAGAGTATCCTATATTGCCTTGACAAAATTCAAAACCAGCTTCAAAACCAGTAGATGATGTCCTTTTTTCTGCCCTGCAACCTCAATCCCACAGAAGAGACATTGCGAGCCTGTCTCTGCTCTATTGTTATTTTATGGCAAGTGCTCATCTGAGCTTCAATCTATGGTCCCTGCCTTGCTAAACTTTCATGAAAAACACTGTAGCTGAAACCACTATCAATAATTTTCCCAACTCTTTATCTGTATCTAAACCTAAATGTGGATTCCATGTTCTTTCTTAGAACTGTGTGCCTGTGGAAATCTGTTCTACCAGCCTGCTTTCCAACTGAATACAATATGGTCGTCTTCAAGTCCAATGTAAACAAGTTGTTGTTGAGCCGCTTTCCATAAATAATCCATTTTTTCCCCATTTTCACTGTTAATTATTAATACTGTTGTTTCAGTGACTATGTACACTCATTAACCCTTATCCTCGGGTGGCCTTCAGGCCTTGATAAGTGATGACTCCCATGTGCAAAAATAAGAAAAAGAAGATAAATATTGAGCAGTGTATTTTCACTACAAAAAATTAATTACTTTTAACTCGGGACTAAAAAAAAATGATTGAAATAATACAAATTACTTTATTATTGTCAGACTTATCATCTTTTTAAATGTTTAAATTTCAGTATTCTGGTGACCAAGATGACAAACAGTGGCTCTTTGACCATCATCACATGCCTGCAATTGGTGGGAAGGCTTATATTCTATTATACAATGATATCCAAGGTTTGGCTAATACTGAGGAATATCGGTAAGTTTCTGTGTTGGTTGTTGATTATATTATGTGGGATTATATCTTTCTAATTTTTTATTAAAAAAAATTATAGTCTTTGATTTATTTTTATATACAGATATGTTTCTTATGCAGAGGGAAGGAGAGAAGCATATATAATAATTTTCATTAGTCCCCCCCTACTTGTCTCTTGAAACAACTGAAACTGTCAACACGCATGTGTATCTTTGAAATATTTATTTGTAGAGAATATAAAGATATGTAATGAACAAATTAGACACAAGGCCATTCAAAAGTATGGGGTGTCTCTTTGATTGTTATGGCATCACTACCTTTTAACATTTCCTATTCCGCTCCTTCCTTGCTCATTCCTCTTATCTTGTGATGATAATTACTTATTTGAAAATTTACTGTACTTTCCTCAGGCTACAGAAGTCAACCTTCCACCTTATCTAAAACATTGTGACATTCAAACCTGCACTGAAACAAAATCAGTCAATATTTTACATTCAACTTAAACAAAAAAAAATGTATAAATTGAAGTTTTCTTTATTGCAGCTGGGAATTGTGCTACTGGCACACCTCAGCACCAAGTTGTTCAGTATTTTATATCTATTTTATAAATGTAAAAGCTATTAAAAAAATAGAACCAATATATTTCAGATGTGCTCATTCGATCAGTCCATTTAAATGAAACAGATAGATATATGGACATACAGCGTGGAACGATATAATTGTCACCCTAGAAAAGACAACATGATTCCATTTCCATTTGATGAAAATCGGTTTTCTTTTTTTATTGCAGACAATCTAGTTGTATACAAATCCCAAGAGCGATAGGAGCTTTCTATCATGTCTGAAAGTGACACTATGTTCAATGAGCGAGATCGGAGATGTGCCGCTGTACAACTCATGCTCTCTACCGATCCAAGAGGACAGCACCCTCAAAATGCAATTCTGGACAGTTCAATGCTTGAGGGCACAGCTCTGCAAAGTTTCTGGCCACAGTTATGGTCTTTGGTGTGGTTTGAAGTGAGGGTCACATCATGCTACCTCACATCTTCAATCGGCTTGAAAATCAACACCAAAGTGTACTTGGATGTGTTGAAGAGTGGGGTGATCCTCTGGTGCAATCAGGTGGCCGCTGGCAGTTCCTGGGTGTGATAGCAAGACATGGCACCGGCCCACAAGTCCAAAGAGACCCAGGCTTGGCTTCAGAAGGAGTGCTACAACTTTGTACCCTTTTTTCACTGGCCCCGTCCTCCTCTGACTTAAGCCCGCTGGACTACTTCATTTAGTCATACGTCGAGAATATCACCATCATGACTTTCCGCAGCACCAAAACCAGATTAATCGCCAAGTATTAGCCGAGCTCCCACTGGCACTTGTGGAAAAGGCATGCTCTCCGTTCCGTACCTATCGAAGCGGTGATTGAGGCTGAAGGCAGCTACATTGAATAAATGTCAGCTCTACTACATAATCAAGTTGCCTGAATTTATTTTTTTCAATAAAAGTTTTAAAATAAAGCTGTAGTGTTGTTTTCTTTAGGGCGACACTTTTATCGTCCCACCCTGTATTTAACAAATACACTTTAAAACTAAATTGATGAAAATTCTATTTCAAGGCTTATCATGACTAATCAACTACGGACAGGGCCTCTTTTGGAAATGCTTAGATGCATCTAAAAAAGAAAGGGAAACAAAATTATGTTATGTAAATTGTAACATTAAAAGTCTTAAAAAAAAAACTCCAAGAAAGAAAATCTTTTCGTCTCCTATTAAATATTTATGTTTTTATTTGTAGAGACAACCCCAATGTGATCCTTGATGAACTGGTTTTCTTCACTGTTCCCCAATGGATGACGCAGAAAATGAAAGCTTTAATGCAAGCAATGCGCACAGATGTTCCGAAAGTGAAAATTCCAACTGTCACGCATGTACAACATTCCAATGCTACAAACTCCACATTAACCACACAAGCTCCTTCAGTAACAGAGGTAAATACATGTATATTGCAATCACGTATATCCTATATATAATTATTTGATTGCAGAAATTCCTCTCTGAACCAACGTACACTAGGTTTGTTCAAACAGATGCTACATATAAATTTATTATGTCTAGACTAGCCACTGTATTATGTAACTTTTACATACCATCTTACACACATTTATTCGCTATTTTAAAATCCTAGATTATATCCTACGAGAACCATCATCACAATCTCAAAGACCTACAGTGGAAGTAGTTGTTATTTTTCTCTCTAAATAAAAAGTACTCCTACCGCTTCCATTCGACACCAGGAGGTGTTATGCATTTGAGTAAGATATGAGGTTTCACCCTAATTTTATGACTCATATTCTTATACACATAACATAATCTTTCCTTTTCCCAATTCCCAAAATAATGATTTCTCCTTCCTCAGATTCCACCTAATCTCATTGGCTGAGAACTACCTATTCGTTCATTTCAGAATGTATATCTTCATAAAAAAACGTTATAGAGATTGCAAAACATGGCTTCCCCCTTACACAAAAAGCTATCATTTTAAATAAAATACTCCAATAACACACATATTAACACATCGAGTTTTCAGAAACATCGCCACATGCAGATAGCCATTATTTCTCCTTCCTTTTATAAAAGCTAGATAACCATTCCATTTTCTTACATTACAATTGGCTACCATTCTTTCTGTATATAGGGATTACAATATTATAAACAACTGATTATGCGATTTGGCTTTCCTGTTATTTGGAAGCCTGTAAACTGTCTAAAACGTTTACTTTCTACTCCTTTTTCAAACATCTACATAAACCTTTCCTTTTTTTCGATTAACATGCGATTACTACAGTCAAAACCCGATTTTTGTACCTCGTAATTCAGCGATATTTTTTATTTAATCAAAATATTAAAAAAATGCTGCGAAATTTTTTTTTACGGTAACAAAGTTGATAATATTAATAATACAAAATGTAGTCTGTATGCGACTATAAAGAAAACCAACGATAATTTCATTAGATGAAAACATTTAAGTAAGAAGCGGTGACAACTTTTTCTTTCTAATTTAAAAGTATATGGTATGGTACGGTTATTAAAAAATTAGTCTTAATCCTAAAAAAATACAAAGAATGAAACAAAGATGAAACCTTTACAGCTGCATTTACAATTCCTCTACAACTATCATTGCATTTTCATTTTCTTTTTAATGTTAAAAACTATATGTTGGTGTTATTAATATTATAAGCTTTATTACAGTAAAAAAAAATATGCCACAGCGTGCAAAGTTTATCTTTATTTTATTAAAGAGTTTTATTCTTTTATTTTTTGTTGAAGACTAATTTTTTAAACTTTATTGTGACATTACTTTTTAATAAAAAAAAAAGTTTCTTTTTTTAAATGTTTTCATCTAATGAAAATATTGTTGGTTTATTCTTTCTAATAGTTGCGTACAGACTACATTTTATCAACTTTGTTATATTAAACAAAATTCGTCGTAGCTTTCTTTTTTTAATGTTTTGATTTCATAAAAAAATATTGTTGGATCGAGGGTTCTAAATTATGAGATGAAAAAATGTACGAATCTCTTAGTAAAAGAGAGTTGTCTCCATCTGCACAATGAACTTTTGTAAACCCGCGTCAACATTAATATTGTGGTTTACTTTTACAGTAGATATTGTTATCGAAAATAAATAATGCAGTCATGAAGTTTTCCAATGATTGCATGTGTTTGGTTTGATAATTTAATTATAAAAACATTGAACAATAAAAATCAAGTGTTGGTTGAATTTTTCAGTAAATACACTTCCATATACAGTAAGCAATTTATCAGTGTCGACCAAACAAGCCTCTAGGACATAAAGGCATTATTTCAAGGATGATAACGTTGTACATTCATCATAGCCCAAGCGACTAAAGTGTTTCCTTTTTTTAAGAACCATTTCACTACATGCATTACACATTTGAACCTGCAAAATGCAGCTAATTTTTTTTATATATATATATACTGCTGTTCGCATGCATACTCTGCTATTTACATTTGGGGGGGTGGGGGGCTTAATTTTTAAAAACTTTTTTGCTTATGGCTCGCCCGGGTACTAACTATTAATACAGATTTTGTTTTTATTTTGGAACG